>NC_088602.1:170631063-170937768 GCF_036013475.1 Columba livia
CAAATCAGGCTGCATGTATCCTACTGAAGTCATCCGACAATTTTGACGTTACAGTGAAGAGACGTTTGATTTACAGATAACAGGTCGGATGGTAGAAAGGATGCTTAAAAAGGTATTTTCTTTCTTCTAGCTGACAGTATAAGCCTCCACCCTTCATATGAAATACTCCAACATGAGCTGCTGTGGCTTTTTGAGGCATACTAGACATCTAGTTTTAAAGATATGTGGCTGACTTCTCTGTGCTGGCCAGTTGCAGGTATTCCAGGGTACCCGATCGGTAGCTGGGTACACGTGAAAGCTCCCGTGTCTTGGATCCTTCCTTTTCCCTTTTCTGAAGAATATTTGTTATCATCTCCGCTAAATCATCTTGTAACCGCTGCTGATTCTCCCTGTAAGCGACAGGATGGAAAAAAATTTTAGTGATTCACATTTTGTTAGTGATCCCCAGATCCCCAGTCATTTTTAAGTGTTTCTATCCTATGTTTCTCTTCATGACATTCACACACTACTGATAGAAAGTGTGGGCAGAGCCAAATTCAGGTTTTGGATTTGGGAACAGAATTCAGGATTTACATGTGAATTTTTCCAGACAGTACAGCTCATTATTGCTGCACAGGTCTGTAGATATGTCATTATCGACCTTAAAAATATTTCAGCATCGTTTGCATGGAAAGGAAGACGTGACTTAGATTAACTCCAAATAAAACTAGATTTGAGCTCCTAACACCATTTCTGGCACCAGCACTTCACTATTCAACTTTAGGTGGCCTTCAGTGAGAGTTGCCATCTTTTCATAAATTTCTGCAGTGTGTCTGGTTTTTTGCTGGAGTACACCACATGCAACAATTTTAAGGGGCAATTTTATTAGTCACAACTTATATGAGCAAGTGAAAACAAAAAAATCACTGACTACAGTAATCCATCTCAAGAGATACTTCAAGTAGTCAATTTCCAGAAGAATCGCCAATTTGATAATTCTGATAGTCTCAACTGATCGTATCAATTCAAAGAAACAGGAGTTCTGGGTTTACAAAAGAGTAATTTCTTGCTCGGTCCACACACAAACATTTGTACTTTATATAATTGCTTCAAGTCATACTGGAACACTGTCATTTCAATGCAGATGGCAGCAAATTCCTGCTTAGTAAAAGTAACCGTACACAGGAGTTTAGAGCAGAAAGTGAGGAAATTCCACATTTAGTGAGTTTGCAGGAAATAATGCAGTACCCATATGCAAAATACACATGAAATAAACACAACCACTTACCCCGACTTCAATTTTGCATAGTTTCTCAAAAACAACACTTCTGCTATTACTGTTTTTTATCCAATACTACTGCAAAATTATAGCTCAGTTCCAGGACATCAACCTCATATTTTTTCCGTGATAATTTATCTCACATGTATTAGAAAGCAAGCTTTTGTTCAATTTCTATATATTTTTATGCCATACTGTGCCGTACTACAGTAACATCATCCACCCCTTCTAGTAGAATACTGCTCGGAATACTCTCAAGTTTCATTCCCCCTACAAATTCCCCCACAGAGCTCACAGGTGTAACACAGTATTACAGAGAGCTGCACCTTCAGCTGCTGTTATCCACTCACTGTACTGTCACACACAGGTGTCATTAGGACTAAAGTTTTGGGAATTTTTGTTTGTTTGTTTTTCTGTCCATCTCTTGCACTTGCCACATCAGCAACTTGTCCTGTCTTATTTCCCTTGCAAGGAAATGAGCCTGTTAAGCACTTATATATCCAAATAACCTTCAGCACATCCATAGTCCCACGTCCTGGATATTTACACACATTTATGTGCACATACACTGTTAAGCCTCTAAGTGCTGAAGGCAAGTTGAGTGGTATAAAAAAAACACAACAAGTGCCAGAGAGGAACAGTGAAGACTAAAGCATGAAGACTGGGAAATTCTCTTCCATTTTCACATATAAAGACCATCTTACACAGAAGGAGGTGTTGGGAGATTGTATTTCTTGTCCTCGGTACCCGTCAGCCAGTAGGTAATCTCTGTTCCTCTGCCCTAAATAATTATGACAAATAAAAGAAAGCACAATTTAGGGATTGGAATGCAATTCCCTGTAGTTAATTTACTTAAATAATACTGTAATGCACATTGTCATGTTTGCCTTTGCTTGTTTTCAGTAACTGATGCTCACAGTGAAGGATTAAAAGTTGGATGTGAGAAGCAGAATAATGGGGGAGATGCAGCTACACACCCGCTCCCTTGGTCCATGACCAGAAACACACACTATGGGAGAGGTGAGCTGTGCTGCCTGCATCAGCTCCCAAATACAGACATCTGCCAAGTGCAATGAAATAAATGGGCTGAAATACAATGACTGAAATAAATGGATTGGTAGACAGTCAGATATCTGAGCATGAACAAATTAACAATAGATTCAGCTTTGCTTCCATCTGACTAATGGAAAGGGACCTGGGGGTCCTGGTGGACAACAGGATGACCATGAGCCAGCACTGTGCCCTTGTGGCCAGGAAGGCCAATGGCATCCTGGGGTGTATTAGAAGGGGGGTGGTTAGTAGATCGAGAGAGGTCCTCCTTCCCCTCTACTCCGCCCTGGTGAGACCACATCTGGAATATTGTGTCTAGTTCTGGGCCCCTCAGTTCAAGAAGGACAGGGAACTGCTGGAGAGAGTCCAGCGTAGGGCAACGAAGATGATTAAGTGAGTGGAGCACCTCCCTTATGAGGAAAGGCTGAGGGAGCTGGGTCTCTTTAGTTTGGAGAAGAGGAGACTAAGGGGGGACCTCATTAATGTTTATAAATATATAAAGGGTGAGTGCCATGAGGATGGAGCCAGGCTCTTCTCGGTGGCAAACAATGATAGGACAAGGGGTAATGGGATCAAGCTGGAACACAAGAGGTTCCACCTAAATTTGAGAAAAAACTTCTTCTCAGTGAGGGTGACAGACACTGGAACAGGCTGCCCAGGGAGGTTGTGGAGTCTCCTACTCTGGAGACATTCAAAACCCACCTGGACATGTTCCTGTGCAACCTCACCTAGGCGTTCCTGCTCCAGCAGGAGGATTGGACTAGATGATCTTTTGAGGTCCCTTCCAATCCCAAACATACTGTGATACTGTGATACTGTGACTAATTCACTCCACAATTTTCTGTTACAAATTGTATGTTTCATTTAATTTCCACATCTTTATATTGCTTTAATTTATGACTTAGGGGACTCTGTCTGCCCTGTCTTTATAGAAGTGTTTTCAACCACTAGAGACTGTGATACCAATTGATCTGTAACCCTTGTTCCCCAGCTGTTAATTAAGTTGTGGGGTACTTTTAGCTGTATAATACTTTTATACTATCCCCTCTTCTCTGTGTTCGTGCACATACATAGGAAAGGTTACCTTCAAGTATGTTTCTCCTCTCACTTCACACTGGAATTGGCAGTCTGTTCTTTTCAGGATGTTAATAGTGGAACCACTGACATGAATTCTTAAAGCTAAAAAATAAAGACACAATGAAAGCTCAATCTGGAAATGTACCACATAATTGTATTAAGTGTATGTGAAAACTGGTGCTGTAGCAAAAGCTCATCCAATTGTTATCAACATGAATTCTGAGAGTCAAATTAAATGAGAATCAATTACACTGCTGTACAGAAAACCTGACCTCACTACATAGCATTGTATCTAGGGAGGAATAGGTGGTACAGCCACTGATCTGAAATACATGTGACCGTGGTATCCGTAGTATTTAGACACCAAAAGGAAAAAGGCTAATTGGGGGTGTCCTACACAGAGAATAGTCATGTGAAGAATATGGGCAGAAGGAACACAAAGTGCCTCTTGGCACAGTTCCCTAATGGTGAACTTGAAGACATAATTGTTTCAACCTAAAATAGACAGTCAGCATATTTACACAACCGAGCTGTAATACAATTCTATGTCAAACTCAAATCTGCCATTCATAGAGTAAAATTAAACCTCAGACACGTAAGTATCATATCTTCCAGAGGAACTCAGCCAGCGAACAAGCCCTGTCCTCCCAGTTACCAGCACTGAAGCATGAACAAAGAACAATTCTTCATTGCCCAGCAGGACAGTGAAACAATCGGTAACCAAAATAAATGGGGCTTCTTAATAGTTAAAACTTCTGTGAGCTGATAATAAGTTGTTCTCAGCTGAAAACAGATACTCCAGTCACAAACTGACCAAAACCCTTTGGTTCTGTTACGCCTGACAGCTGAAATTAAATCCTTACGCAAGCCCGTGGATTCCATCCGTGAAGCTGTGTTCACTGTATCTCCAAACAAACAGTAACGAGGCATTTTTATTCCAACCACACCAGCTGCACATGGACCTAGAAATGGGATGCAGAGAAATAAAAATAAAAGTTGGATCAAGACACTATTTGTTTGGAAGGTGTTTCACTGTTGCAGAGCAGTGCGGTACCCGCTGGAGCTCCACGTTCCCCACCGATGACAACACTCTGTACCTCACTTCCCCAGGTATCTAGTGGTCTCCCCTACCACTCCAAACCAAGCCTTGCTCTGTTAGTCTTGCATAATCCAATAAGACCATAAAAAGGACATGGCTGCACAGTACTAGTTGTATTTAAACACTATTTTTGTGCAGAGAAAAATACAGTTACTAACTGTCAGTTTTGGAAGGAAGAGGAAAAGAAAATAAGCTTCATTATGGAGGGGTGCATAGTGGTGCCTCAAAGGGTTTTCCAGTGCCTCAGTCACTTTCAGTGATAGGTTCCTCCCCTGGCAGCTGCTGTTCAGGTGGTTGTTGAAACAAACAAAAATGAAAAGATAAAATTTCCCAAAGTACTTGGGAGCTATCTGCTTGATCTATCTGCAGTTACCCTTTGAGAATAGTTATTTTTATGGATTAATTAAAACATTACTTCCCACATAGACTTGTCAAAACTTTTTCCTCCAAAATCATAAAACACAGGCCTGCATTTTGTGTCCAGACAAACATATCTGGCCATGTCCAATTGCCAGTTTGGTCAGGGAGGAGCGATCTGCAAAGGCTTATTTGATACAACAGGCTCAATCATGCCAGGAACAATGGCAGTTGCTTTTCCTAGCTACTGACTTAAACTATGCATGAGTTGGTATAGGTTATTTCACTACAGGGAGGCAAACCAGTGGCTTATTTACTTCTGTTGCTCTTCCTCTGGGTACATTGTTTTCAACCTGATTCTTCATAAGGAGAGCAGTCATGTATGATGTACTACCAGATCTTCTATGAGTGTCTGTTCTGTTCAAAAACAAGGCAACAACATTGTCATTGTTGATCTAGCACTACTGTGTACCAGAGTGAATTCCAATGCGAATCCAAACAGGCAGACCCGGCAGATGTCTCAGTTCGAAAGATCCCATGAAGCTGAGGATGTCCAGAGCCATCATGGAGATGTCCACTGCATGCCGGTTGCCATTCCTCTTTGGTAAACCGCTCACCACCATGTAAGCATCACCAATGGTTTCTACCTGTGGAAACAAAATTAGAACTCATTACCTGCAGACACAACAAAATCCATATTTAGTTAAAAGCATAAAGTTTATCAGATCATCTGGTTCATAGTTAAACATTTCTTCCCTGGACAGCAAGACTGATTAGTTTAAGGTAGCTGACACTTTTTTGGTATATGAGTGTTTATAACTGTACCCAGCATTCCAGCATATTGAAATGAGGTAATCTTGACCTGTTTTTCTCTCTTTTGTCTTTGCTTAGAAGGCAGATTCCCAAATCTACCACATCATCCAATTTAATCTGTGCGTCCCCTGGTTGTTAACTGAGCAAAAGTGTGGAGCTAATCACCTTGTAAACATCATGATGGTCAAGAATGTGGTCAAAGTTCTTGTAGATATCATTCAGCATATCTACCACCTCCATAGGGGTGCTGTATTTGCAGAGTGTGGTGAAGCCAACAATGTCACTGAAGTAGATAGTGACTTCTTCAAATAGCTCTGGCTCTACCAGGCCAGTCTCCTTCAAAGACTTTACTACTGGCCTGTGGAAACAGAAGAGGCAGGAAGGCAGATAAGTAGTCTGTGTTTAATATTAAAGGTATTTTCTCATGCAACCCAATCACATCATTGCTTTCTGTGTAGGAAATGTCAAATAGTGTGCTGAAAACTGCCACTGCAATCACATTTTGGATGCCCATAATGCCTTTTAGCCAGGGACCTCAAAGCACTTACTAATGTTAATTAATGCACTACAGCCTTACAAAATCCAAGTGTGTTAATAGCCATGAGGAAAATGAGGCACAGGAAACTGAGCTTCTTGGCTAAGGTCAGAAATAGGGATATTGAGTCAAATTTAAAACTGAAATTCTGAAACTTCTAAATGTAGACTACATTCTACTGATAATTACATTACCTCATCCTGATTCAGATGAGATGTTATAGTCTGATAATTTTGTGGAACAAAAATTCAATACCATGCCTATCAATATCTATTCAGATGGACTTCATTTTCATGCAGTTCTAAATCCAGGAAAATATCTGTTCCTAGTGGTGATATTAGAACAGAATAACTGAAAGACAGCCAAAAAATTATAGGTGTTGCAAAATGCTGTGTTACATCTACAATAAGACAATAATAGAGGGGTAGGAACAACAAAGAGTGGAAGGAAACATGGATTCTTTATCAAACAGTATACATAGCCAGATCATTTCAAATTTTCCCTGAAACTCTGTATTGAACAGATGATTTTTTTTTTTTTTAATTTTGAGACACAAAATCAAAACCCCAACTACTTAAATACCCTTGAAACTAGTAACAACATACCAGGATAGTTTTACTATTCCAAATATATACAATACCAAAATTACTGGTATTACCCACATTATAATATCCATAATACTTGTCCTATACCATGCTCTGAAGCATCCCTCTAGCCCAGTCTCGCCCAGCCCACCTCAGCCCCTCTGTTGTATTGCTAAACCCCAAACTGAATCTGGACTGCACTCCTGCACTTCTTCTACCTAGCAAGGTCCTGGAGCAGAACGGAACTCTGTGATATGGGATCACTGTAGATCTATGTGTTCCCAGGAAGACAGTGGAAAAAGAGGTTTGTGCTTGGATCCTGTATGTGAAGGGAGGTTGAGGAAGGTCCCACTACCATCTTGGCATGAAAGTCCACCATAGGGTGGAGGGAGACCCCAGGGACAGCTTCTTCTTTCCTCACTAGCAGGGTCAGATTAGAGGGGAAGGAAATAGAAGATTACTATTAATCCCAACCGCCACTCTCCAAGAATTGGGTGATATATGTGAATACAATGCCAGTGGAAATCCTCCTGGCCAGTTACCTTGGAAGTAACATGAAATTAAGCCTGTCTGCTCTGTCTCGCTCTGCTTTGTATAGCTCTGTTCTTTCCTCCACCAGGTGCTCCAGGTTCCGGGAATACAACTGCAGCCGCCGGATCAGGGTATCCATGTAGCTTTCATTGCTCTGGCCATGGTAGTTACTGCGAATAACAGAAATGCACAGGAGCCAACAGGAAAGGTTGGTGGAAGCACATTTTTGAGAGAGGCAAAAAAGGAGCAATGGAAAACTTCTCCAGTGTCTGACTTTCATGTAGTTAGGATGCAAAGTGCTTCAAGTGCATCGTGCTTCTCCTTTCTTGAAGGGCTTATGTATATGGATTGAAAGTCTGTGATCCGCACTCGTCACTTGGAGCTGGTAATTCTCAAAACACACTTAAATCACCCAGCCCTGTTAATACTGTCAAATCCAAGTTACCTTGGGTAACCCATGAACATTCATTTGTAAAAAGTAACTGACAAGCTCAGATCCTGAGAGGAAGCTAAAGATGGTAGCTAGAAAATTGCATATAACATTTAGATGGGCTCTTCAGCCAGAAGGATTAAGACAATTTGGGGCTGCCTGTGTAGAAAACGTAACATTTCAATGGAACAATTAGCAGCACCTGGGCTAGTTTTGCTGACGAGATCCTGAAGATCCCAGCCTACCAACTCCTGGAAGCAGAAGGATGGTAACACAAACCACTCATAACCCCCGTGTGTCTGGGCAGCCTGCACTCGCTGAAGCCGTCTGAAAGTAGATTGGGCCAGGCTGACTGGAAAAGTCAGATCAGTATTGTACCCAACTGGACTTTAAACCCATTCTTACTTTAAACAAATCTTTATGTCAGGGGTGCACCATCTTAGACCCTCCATGAGGAGAGCACCGTGTTCCATGTGGCAAGAAGCAACCTCTTTGCTTTTGTAAGATGGAGGCTTAGGAGCTGAACCAGCTTTCTGTTCAGCTGCAGTGAGATTATTCAATTAATGCATTCAGTTTTGCATAGTGAAGTTGTGTTTCTGCACGTGTAAAGTGTAAAATTATGCGAGTACTTTTGAGGTCTCTTGATGAGCTTTAAAAACTTTTAAAACTTTAAAATTTCCCAAAAGAAGTGATTAAACGCTTACTGTTTGGATATCCAAAATAATTAATTCAGACCAAACTCTGTAGAAACAATGCAGCATTGTCCAGGTGAAAGGCCTGTATAACCCCACAGGGCTTATTCAGCTATGGCCCTGATTATCTCACAACTTTATACCAACAAAACCCTGTAATTAATACTTCTGGTGAGTTACAATCCAGCACTTCTAGTCAGCTTAATTTGGGACCATCCAAACTCATTTACGGCACAACCCAGCTCATCCATACTTTCTAATCATCCTCTAAACATTTATGTGCATTCATTTCCTGAAACTAAGATGACATGAGTCACTATCCAATTCTTGACTAGAGACAGGGGTAAATTACTTGAATGGTTTAAGTCTCTAATTAACCAGCTTGCTACTTTCACAATGTACCAATTTGAGGTATGGAGATCGTCGTACCCTCACACAGCTAATACATGCATGGATGCTCAAGTACACACATGTATGCATACATATACATGTGCTCACCTACTTTTCTGCAAAGAATAAAGGGGGATCTAAGTGAAGACACTCAATTTTTCCACTGATTGAATCATAATCATATCAGCTTACATACATAAAAATCTGAGCTTTCTAACACTTCGGAGAAGTTGGGATCATCTTAAAAAACAGAGACCCTGCTGCTCACCTGAATATTTTAGCCAAAGTACTCTCAATTTTCTTAAAGTCAGGCCTTTTCTCTGGATCTTCCTCCCAGCAGCTCTTCACTAGTGTATACACCTTCGAACAAAAATTTAAGGAAAGTCCACCTGAGTAATGGGTACAGAAGGATGACAGTGCTAAACAGCACTAGTTCATTAGGGAATTCCTGTTACTCTTGACCAGCAAAATATTAACATGTGTGACTAACTGGTTTGGATCTATGGTTAGGACACTCATTGCAGGCATCTTAACTCTGTGGTGACTAGTGACATGATCTTAACTTGAATTTGCCATTCATAAATGAATGGCAAGTAATTGGATCCAGTCTTGCAGCTGGCGCCAGATACAGTTATTGACATGGAGGTAAATGCTGTGGTAATTATATTTCCAATATCCTGAGTTTGCAGTTTTTCTGAAACTGGTGATTCAGCCAAGAAGAACAGGCTTCATTGCTGAATATGTGGATGTCTGCAATACAGATATTTTCACCTGAGCAAGAAGCCTTAGAGGCCATATAATCAGTGGAGAGAGGTATGTTTGAGGTGTGATACATCCCATCTTAAAGCTATCTAAAATAGGTCAGAAGAGTGGCACCAGATAAGCATCCATTTCTTTCCAGTGAAATAATTTTCATGAGTTACATTTCATTTAACTGCTAACAACTATAGAATATCGTTTTTTCCCATGAGGTTAGGGCATTTGGCATAAAATGTGCATAGCTTTCATCCTCCCATGATCATGAGCTCTAGTTTGGCCAGGACTTCCATCCTTCACCCAGAAAATGGCTTAGTTAATTATTAGCTTACTTCCATCTCTCTTTCTCCCACTGTTTCCAAGGACAGGTCTGGTCGGAAAGGCTTCACTCCTTTGCCGCTCTCCACTCTGTAAAGTTTCTCTACACAGGAAAAAGATGCAAAGTTTTAAACAAAAGAAAACATAAGAAGGACATATTTTGTGGATAGCGTCCTATGATGTTACAAATTATGTATAAAGAGAAGCTTTGAAGACAGTTCTCTCATTTTGATGTGAATTTCAACTTTGGAGGTTTTCTAAATATGTGGCACAAGATCAAATCAGGGCTGGCATGAAGGCTCCTGAAAGCAAAATGAATAGGAATGTACATTAATATTTATTGGTCACGGTAGACATGGTTATGGCATCTTCCCAAATGAATGTTAGGCATTATTAGCGTGCCTCTCAGCATGAAGTATAGCTATAGTAAAAAACAATGTGAAAAGCCCGTTGCAACTTGAACAAAAGTGTGGAGACACACAACTCCCATCAGAGCAGTTGTAATCATCCTGCAGATGCTATTCTTCCTTAAAAATAGGCTATTAGTGTATATGGTTTAAAAACATTGCATTTGTTAGCTCATTTGTACTCTTATTCATGAAATGCATTCTCTGAAAGTTGCAGGCTGTATTTGCACAAACTGATTTAAGCACAGTAAGTGAGAGCTAAAGCAAAGATATCTTTCCTTGTCCTTCTCCTCCAGACCTCAAGAGTTTCAGAGAGAGGGAGTTAAAAAAGAAGAGCAATCTTTTACCTCTGGGGAAAAGAAACTGTAAGGAGTCTGTGAAGAAGTGTGAAACACATTTATTAATATTGTCTGATTATATTGGGGGGACAATCTTACTGGAGGAAGCATATAATGAGATGAGGAAGGTTTGTAATTGTGGTGGTACATGCAGCTAGGGATGCCTAAGTGTGCCAAACATGTGTGATCACCCTAAAAAGATGCAGTAGCTTCCAGCTTCGTGGTACCAAAATTACAGACTAGAGAAGGAGTAGGAGACTCAAGGCTCCCAAATGGAGTGGAGAGATTTCTGAGAAGTCTTCTGTTGGCTGAAAGTAGAATCTATGTAAGTCTCATGTATGCAAGAGGAATGTGTTGGGTTGCCATGCTGCACACACACCTGAGAGCGGAAGGAACAGCAGCTATTAGCAACACTGCAATTAGCTGGTGGCAGAAAGTGGTGGAACAAGGAGGCAGCTTGAACTGAGAGTTGGTACGTGACAGGATTTCACAGCCTTGCGCAGGGAATGAGGTGTTTCTGCAGCAGAGTGGAGAAACCAGCTGGCCTAACAGCTGTCTTGCGGAGAAGTCAGTGAAGAGGACTGTGATCTAGTTACTTCTATACATTAGAAATCCACTTCTGTATGCCCATCATCTTTTGGGGACTTACTTTCTATTATTAGTAGCAATACTATTGCATGTTAAGTTGATAGATACATATTTGCAGGTTAAGAAAATGAGCTTACCTGGAAGTTGAGTTTAATTTACCTAAGTCATTGAACATAGTCCTTGCTGCTGCTGAACATAGTCCTGGAGTGGCTAAATCTATTGTCCTGAAATCTCAATATTGTGTCTTCTAACTTGCAGAGATTAACTTCTCTGATCAGAGATTAACTGGCCATTGACAGTCTATCTGCAGGAGACTTAAAAACCAAATGAATCTAACATGCAACAGGGACATTTCTTTGCCCATTATCATTGACTCTAATTTGGTATTCTTTTCCCTTCTTTGTATCTTAGATATTTGTGAATTAATGGTCATCCCAAGTTTGAGCTACTCTCTCCCAAAGTTAGATAATGCCACAAACAAAATCCAAAGGTATTTGAATAAATCTGGTCCACCATCTTGCTGCCTTATCTTGGCTAACGAATGAATCCTTCTTTCTGGTACGTGAAATTTGTTAAACTGCTGAAACTAGCCTGAACACATTTACTCAAATAGCATAATCAAAAATCAAGCATAATACTAGAAGCCATTAAATCAGAAATATATATCTTAGACATCTACTAATGCTTCTAAGGAGAAAGCTTTGGCGAGGAAGCAATCTCCTCACTGAATGAAAAACTTAAAATTTCAACTCAAGTTTACAAAGCAGACTTTTTTAAAGCTACATTGAATCCAAATTTACCAAACGGGCTTCAGGCCCAGTAAGTTTATTGCCATCTTACTAAACTTGAAGTGTCTGATCATCCCCAGCAACAGCACCTAGAGGTGCTAAAAATTCTTTCAGTTGGATGGATTAACCCAATGCTACTTGAAAGGGACAGTCTTTCTAAGATGACAAAATGCAGTGTTAAGAAACAGGTAAAAGTTAAAACAAGGAACCAGATTGTGACTGTGACAGCCAGGGTCAAACAAAGAGCTGTGAGGATGCCACCATATCTCAGAAAAGCCCAGAAACAACGCCGTATCTGAGGCTAACTCAATAACCATCTACATAACACAGAAGTACTGTAAGTACTGAACAAATAGTTAAAAGAATATAGTTTGCTATGGATTTGCTTTGAAATCCAAATGAGCATGGAAATACATTGCTCTTTCCTTTCTCCATCTATTTTGGCAATATTTGCAAAATCGTTGCATTCATGAGGATTGTGCTGCCTCTTCCCAGGAAAAAGAATAGAAAGACTTCTATTTTCTCTGTCTTATCTGCCATGGAGTCCTGACAAGTTTGTTTGGGCAACAGGCATTTTTAATCTCTTCTAGGTCTACATTTATATTAAAAAGTTGGTGATATGAAATACTGTGTTTCCACAAATATGAATGTAGATTTGCAATAATGTAGGATGAGGAACATGCCCCAGAAGTTATTTTCAAATGTAACTCAGGAAAAGAGCTATTAGGCTGTCCAGCTGCTGCTCTAGATGTTTTAATAACTGTGAGGCGGATCTATCAGAATGACTCAGAGGTAAAGACAATGTCTAAACTTGTTGTTGGTAACTGTCATTAGGAAAATCCCAAACCCACACATGCTTTTATGTCAGTTCTAATATAAAATCATGCCTGGATTCTGGGAACTGGGATTGACTGGGCTGTTAGCCACTGAAAAACAATGTCACAAAATGCATTAAATGGGGTTTAATGGATGCACTACAGGAGGAGATGCCTTTTCTGACAGAAGCTAAATGACTAAAGTTAATTTTGTCAGTCTTGAAAAAGTCTGAATTGCCAGTTTTAAAATGCCAACTGCTCATGTGTCATGCTGCTGAGTTTTTGTTGTTCTGTGTTGACATTTCTGATTTACGATGCCTAATATGAGTGAATTATTATATATTGTGCACAACTCATAATAGAAAAACCTTTGTGGCCTCTAAATGTTACAGTAAGCATGGAGAGCACTGTGTAATGTTAACTTTTTTAGTGCTATGGCCAAGGTGAAGAGGAAGGAGAAAGGGCAAGAAAACTCAATGCAAACTTCATTTACAGAAAGAATAACGACATTTGCACCCACAGTGAGATCCTTCAAACAGGCTCTTCATCCATCACACAGTTCAAGCAACTATCAAGACAGTGTCTTTCACAAGATGTGGAGAAGGGGCCAGTTACAGCTACACCATCCTGGAAGGCTGCAATGGAGGAGAAAATTGTGGATTTACCTTTGTTGTCTTGGCAGTGTCCAGTGTAGAAGGTTTCCCTGCGTAGGATGATTTCTTGAGCGATGATCCCATAGCTGTACACGTCACCCTTCTGAGATACATCAGCATGGCGGAGATGCTCAGGAGCTGTCCACAGGTCTAAAGATCCAGATGACAGTGGGGGACAAGGTAAGGGGGGAAAGGAGAGAAATAACTGAAAAAGGGTGATCCTTCTCAGAGCATCCATTGCCTATAGTGTTATTTCCTTTTACTCTTTCCATATCAAACAGAGCCCACTGGTACTGTTTGTTTCCAAATTTAGCATTTCTTTCTTGATAAGCTGACATCAATACAGGTTAGATAAACCTCTGATGCAGTAGTTTGCTATTGTCTGGGATTTGCTGACACTACTATTTTCCACTGTTGATGAAGACCCTCACACCTCCAGAAAAGTTATGGTTACTGGCAATGAACTTGCTTTTCGTAACTACCTTTCATGGGCTTCTTAGAAACAGCCTATGCATCTGTATAAGACCAAGGAATGCCAGTGCTATAAAAAAAATGCTGAGCCATAAATTCTTGAGCTAGATGCATGGGCTTTGTTATACAAGATGTCAGATGGGAAGGCTGTAATATTTCCCAGCAGCCTTGGTATCATGAATCTACTGAAATAACTCTCAAGTGGTTTTGAGCCTGACATAATATTACTTGCTCATAACCACTTTCTTTCTACAGAAAATATGAATCTGTATTCCTAGTGCAACAAGCACCATTGTACCTCAAAACCAGAATGCTTCCATGGTATGACAGTTTGTTCTGACATGCTGGTGATGTATCATAACAGTGACCTGGACACAGTGACCCTGAACACAGTGTTATGATATCAGGGTGCAATATCCAGCCACAATGAATCTGTAGATCTCTTGTGAAACCTTAAGTTTTCTTCAAGGAAAGAAATCCAGCAGCCAGAAATTTTGAGGCTGCTTGTCAAAGCATTTATCTTATGAGCAATGAAACAAAACAAATGCTTTAAAACGTAATAATAATATAAATGTAAACATGAAAGTTGTAAAATGAAGAAATAATAAAACATTTACATTCCGTGCAATTTTCTTACTCTTTTTTATGTTCTAATTGCTAGTCTTCAGCATGTTTTTGTCCGAATGCAAAAATTTTCTCTCAACTCAGTTACAAACACAGTTTCTTCTCAGATCATATACTAGAGTTATAGCACAGTGCCGTGCTTATTATGCCCCAAGCTCTACTATACAGATTCAGATGACGTAATTTCAGATGGGCTTGTCTTTTCATTCGAGATCAAGTAAGAAGGAAAAGATGAGTAGAAAGGAGTGCTCTATTATGCAGAAATGTCCTATAAATGCGAGATGAATAGAAAATATGAAGAAAAGCTCTCAAAGTTATTCCAGTCTGATTGAACATATATTTCTAGATTCCTACCTAAGGAATGAAAAACATTAAGGTTATCATTGCATATCATTACAGATTTTTTCAAGGATGATCAGTCACAAGTGTTAATGTTTAAATCACAGAGCACTGTGCTAACACGTGCATCTGATCAATGACAAAATCATGTGGTACTTAACTACTTTTTTTCTTCACACGAGTTCAGCATTACTGCTGAAGAGAATTGTCTGCATGAAGGCCTTGGATGCTGGAAATGTTTCTTGCATCGCAGCCACGTGTGAAATCTCTGTTTGCTAACCTATGAACTGAAAAATCACCTTTCCTCCCCTTCTCACCTATGCTGCCTAAATTTTTATCTACCAATAATTCTCTTTCATTGTGTTATTTAAGGTAAGATAGTGTTTTCAGATATCACTTGTGTGATGGCTGCTACATGAAACAAAATCATATTGTATGTTTTGTTCTATATACAAGATGTAGTTAGGCCCTACTGGACTATTAAGATAAGAAAATCCCATTGGGTTGGAAACCTTGAAGGAGAGTCCAGCTGGGTACTGTTTTTACCTTTCCTTGGAGGCAGAATTGAATTACAGCCAAAATCAGTGATCTTCACTACCATACGATTGTCTACTACACAGTTTGTGGATTTGAGTCGACCATGGACTTCGGTTTTGCTTGAGTGCAGGTAAGACATCCCCTGTGGTTGATAATAAAAGAGGAAGAAAGCAAGACTATGTGTGAGACACTCAGCTGTTACCAGAGTCAATAAGAATGTGAAGTGTTCGTGTGATATCTGTCCAAGTAATTAGATGTCCTTCATCAGCAATTAATATGGATAAACCACAATTCCCTGCCATGGAGAGAAACAAATATTATTTTACAGAGGAGATTTTCCAAGATGACAGAAACAGCCAATGTTAAGAAATGAGGACATGGATCATTAAAAGGATCATGTCATGGAAGACCATCCTTCCACTTAGTTAACAAAAGTCTGACATAGTGTCTTGGGTTTTGATAAGATTAGAGCACAACTAAGGAAATAGGAAAATTTATTTCCTCCTCAGAAGTTTTGATTTCACTTGCAATAAATGCTCTATTTTTTGTAAATTTAGTACAGATTTGTTGGAATGTCACACAAAAAAGTGCTTCCAGCTACATATTCATCCAATGGACACCATAGCTGTGAGAGGAATTGCTTTTTATGTCTGTATTGTCTTTGAAGATTACTGTACATCAGAAACTTCATTCAGAAATACTGCAGCAGATCCTCTTCTGCAAAGCAGAGGGCTAAAGAGGGGTCAATGCAGAGAGTGTTAGATGATGCACTAAGGCTCATATAATGTAGAGGATCAGATTAGACAACCATAAATGTCTTTTTTAACCTGACTTACTATCGTTTTCTCTGTACTGGTCAATACACATCAGCTATCCATGAGCTAAACTTGGAAGTGGGCACCACGAGGACTGGCTGATGCAGTTTCAGCTATATTTCCAGACATTCAGATTCCTGATTCACAACACACAAGCAGACAATGGTGCATAGTTTGCCCCTTTTTGCTCATCACCTTTGAATTGATCTCACTTCATCTAAGACACTTGAATACAATGCAATACATGAGAAGGGGCCGGCATTGAGGCATAGCAGGAAAAGGACATTAGTAAGTAGGCGTAAACTGAAGAAGGGAGTAGGCATGCTAATTTGCACCCTCTTGCTATTGTTTATTCTGTTTCATCTCTCTCTTCTGAACTACTTAAGTTCACACCTACTTATAGCCTACTGCTGGTTGTTTTTCTTCCTATTGTCCTCTTTTCTGTAGCTCAGTGTATGAAGCACAATCTGTATTCTGTGGAAGCCAGAACAGGCACATCATATCTGTTTAGTTTCTTTGACTGGTCTTCCACTTAGACCCATACATGTATAGCTCATAGTCTTGTATGTTAACTGCTAGATAAAATTTAAGTAGGCTTACATAGCTCATGTGGTCATGAATACACTGTATGACATGCTGAATTTTCTCTCATTTGGTGCCCATATTTGGGAATGGATCAGCAAATGCTACAGGAGATCACTGAGATATGAGCTGAGTTCTGGACACAGTAGATGTATGCCTGAGACACAAGCAGGCTGCAAGAGATGCAATCCCTGGAGAATGTTGTTAAACTGGTTATCCTGGACCTATCTACACCATGCCAAAATTTACAGAGACTGTGTGCATGCGATATCCAAGGAACACATTTCTTGATTAAACGGCTTTTATCATGCACTCCTGATGACACTATCCAGGGTACGTTTTGCCTGCTTTTAGTCGTAGTTTCTCCAGCTGTGCCTTCTTCCAGCACCTGCTTTCATCAGCCAGGAAATACACCCATCGCTACAGCAGAATTCCTAATGAGTTTCAGCATCAAATGGCAGGCAAAGATAATTCCAGTCTCCTTATATCAGGGATCTCTTGTTAACAGTTTCTGGAAGCAGAAGCCTTATCAATGTGCCTGGTAAAATTTTCTTCTTTCATTCCAGCTATCCTATGCACCTACCTGAAAACACAGAACCTATTAAGATCCCACAATGTGATTTTCAAAATTTATAATGACTGTCAGTGCAGTGCTCCTAAAACCTTGACATATACTTGTAACCTCTGTTCTGAAGCTCTGAAGCTTTAGTTCTGACTGAAAACACTTTTCCTGACGCCTTGCAAGAGTATCACAATCCCTTGCACAATATCCTGCAGCAGCCCTTCATTTAATGGTGTTGCAACAACAGTGTATGCATTAATAACTGCAATGCTTGATTTCTGCAATTCCTTCTTAGCAGACCTTTTATCAGAGCTCTTTGGTCACATGTAACCAAATCTATGTAGCTACAGATGGTGCCATCAGACCTAGAGACAGCAGAGATAGGAAAAAAAAATAAAAAGGGGTAGGGGGGAAGTAAATGGAGCAGATTTAGGGCTTCCGCTTCAGCTTCTCCACCTCCTCTAGTGGACTAGGGGACGCTCAAAGAATAGTCACTGCTTGGCTGGCTGTACCAGGGAATAGAAATGATACGACCTCCTCTGTTCAGAAACGCTGATACAGTGGCTTTTCTACCAGATGAAGAATAGGCGAAATCTAAGGACTGTTTGGGCAATGGTGAAAGTGGGGTATAGGAAAGTGGTGGTGTGGAGAGGGAGAACCATATCAAAAGGAAGGCAAAAGAACTGCAGGAGCTGGTCATAGGGATTTTAGCAGCCTGGAAAGCTGGAGCTGGGCTTGAAAAGGGCAGATGCTGTGATGAGAGGAACTGGAGCTGAAGGGCTATGAAGAGACTTATGTAAAGCAAGAAGCCACTCAAGTAAAAAAGACAGCGTGCCTGGATCTTGGGAAGCTGTGGTTTGGGAAAAGCAATACAAGAACTTCATGGAAATGCTTAAGGTCCAGAGGCTCCAACACAGCATCAGGTCAAGGAACAGCAGAGGCTGCAAATCATCCAAATGACAGTAAGTTTCCCAATATTCCTAGGCACATACAAGTTTTCAGGAAGATTTTGTGAACCATCTCTGCCTAACATGGCTAATAATGCTCAGTAGTCATTCCACAGAAAAATTGTGGTGTACCACCCATCCTCGGACTCCATGTTCTGTCCCTATTACCAACAGTGCAGGGAAGAACTGATTGTTAATTCCCAGTCCCAGTGCGGTCACTGGGCATTTGGTTGCTCCCTTCAAAGAGACTGGAATTTCTCACTCCTTTTCGTAAACAGAGCCGGTACTAATCCCTGTTTTCTTAGGAGACATCGGAGGGCAAACTGCAAAGGGTTAAAAAATACCATGTGTTTTCATATGCTATAAGGAGGAAGGGAATGAAACTTAATGCTGAATGTTAACTCAACTTGAAAGGCATTAACAAGGCCAACAAACTGTGACAATTTGGATTAAATGGGCTTTAATAAAGAGCAAGATTTTCAATATCTCTTTAGAACAGCCACAGTGGAGTCATTCATTGTGGAGACCAAATCTAAACTGATGCATGTAGGGAAATGGAAGAACTGTCCAGCCGCAAACCAGCAATAGGAATTGGAGAGCAGCTGAGCACTAGCAAAAAGGCAGAGGTAATTCTCTACATTACCTGCAAAGGTATAATGAATTATTATACCTGTGAATTATAAAGGTTCCTTAACTACCAGCTAAACAGGTACAAGTCTTTAATGTAGAACAGAATTTCCTTTACTGTTCATATTGAGTCTTCCTACTACAAGGACATGTTGAATGCTACTGAAAACCGGTGTTGATTTCTGTACAGGATGAATTTCTTCTCTAACTGCCTGAATTGGATAGCTCTAGTTTACAGTTTCTCACTCCAGTGAGTGAGAAAATCGGGATGCAAATTAAGCAGTTTATTTTGAAAAACTTCATTCTGTCTCTGGATACAAATTGGAATAATTCCAGCATTTTGAAAAAACACGGTTTTTCTTTATATGCCTTGCCTGAGGCCAGGGAGCAGTGTGTTTTGCGGGTCTTGTGACTGCACAGGCCCTACCAATCAGAGCCACTGGTCAACAGATTGTAACCCTCTGATCTTTGAATTACATTTCTTTTGGGCATACTTTATTTATTTAGAAATAGCACAAAGACAGCTCTGGCTCCCATTTCCTCCTTCAGTTTGAGAGCCACTGGCTCCTCCTGCCTCATACACCTATGCCTGGGAGAGGAAAGAGTGGAAAGTTATGCATCCTCTAGCAAGGAAAGGAGAAGACTGTGAGAATTGCCCTTGTGCAGAGGATCTGTTCTGCAAGACAGGACAGGTTGATTAACATTGCACTGTCAGCAGCCCACTTACCTTGGCAATATCGTACATGACAGAGATTTTAAATTCCCAGTCCATGAATGTGCCGTCAGGGTAGGAGATTTTATCATTTAAAACATCCTGTGAAGAGAAGAAAAGAGTGGTTCTAAATGAGACCAGGGAAAAAGGAGATGAGATATGAGTATCTAAATCACACACCCTTTCAACAAGTGAGTGAAAGAGGTAGCCTTCATTTTTTGTAGGGAGTACATGCACTAGAGTAAGACTTGACTCAGAAAACAGGGAATATGAAAAATATTTTGTGCAATTAAAGGTAAATAGTGAATTTCCTTTGAAAGCTGAGTCTTTAATAAAGCAAAATAGCTGAGACAGAAATGGGCAAGGTGTGCAAGAGGAAGGGAAAGGAATTTCTGTGGTCTGTGCTCACAGTAAATTTCCTATCAATTTACTCATGGCCTTATGAGTTCAAAGTAGGCTTTTCCTTTATCTTAAAAGTGCCAGTCATTCACAGCTCTTCCAGCCACTATGGTTTCCATTGCTAAAAGTAAACCTCCATGAGTAGGACAGTTTACAAGAAAAGAACTAGAGATAGAGCTGTTATTTTGCTGCCTTGCTATGAGTTTATTCCAGAAATCACTGCTACTGATGAGACTGTTTGTATGAACTCAGAAGCAGGGACACTGTGTGCCTGCAGAAGAGCTGATGTCATCACTACTTCATGATCACAGAATCATAGAATGTCCTGAGTTGGAAGGGACCTACAAGGAAGAGTCCAACTCCTGTCCCTGCATATGACAACCCCACAGTTCACACCATGCGTCTGAGGGTGTTGTCCAGTCTCTTCTTGAACACTGTCAGGCTTGGGGCTGTGACACCTCCCTGGGGAGCCTGTTCCAGTGCTCCAGCACCCCTGTGTGAAGAACCTTTTCCTAATGTCCAACCTAAACCTCCCCTGGCACATCTTCCTGACATTCCCTTGGGTTCTATTGTTGGTCGCCAGAGAGAAGAGATCAGTGCCTGCCCCTCCTCCTCCCCTTGTGAGGAAGCTGCAGACCACACTGAAGTAATATTGGTAGTAATAAACCACAAGTCTTTCCATAACTCTTGCCAGGCATAAATTTACTATTTCTTTTTATAAAAATAAATGAAGAGCTGTTGTCCCTTACAGCGTAGGATTTGCCATATTCCAGACTAAAATTCTTTGTCCCTTATTAATATGGAATATATTATTTTCTTTATCCTTTCACACTGTGGTGGCACTGTGAGGTCCACAAGGCCATCAGCAGAGACAACAGTTACAGCTTGGAAAATAAAGAAAAAGTTATATCCTGTATGTTCCCAAGAGGGGAGACAATACGAACACTGTCTGTTGCTGTTGTCTGGGCAGAGCTCTGCCTGTACTTTTCCTTGCTAGCACCTCGCCTCATCCTCTGGCTGCTGAGATCCATCAAACTGATGGTAGCTGCAGCAGCACCTGGAGAAGGCTGGAGACAACTAAGCAAGGGAGAGGGAACTCGGAGTCAAAAACCTGCCACCACTTGCTCAGTCCACGGCTGCTGCGTGAAGGCCAGAGACATATAGCTGCGGATTTTTTTATTACTTTGAAATTTGATAATTTGGGAGTGGAAGGAGATGTGCAAAATTCTTTACCCGCAGAGAACCTCTTTCGCAGTATTCAATCACCGCAAAGATCATGGTGTCTATCTTCACAGTGCCGTAGAACTTGGTTAGGTTGTAGTAATCAATCTGTAAGAGCTAGAGCAGAAACATTGCATCTATTTTTAAAAGCCATCATTGTTAGTACAGAACCACAGGTCAAGGCTACCTGTGTGACATGGCTTTTTATCTCAGGCCCTGGTAAGATGTATGAGATTCCTTTAAACCAGTGTGTACAAAGGCACTGAACTTGAAGACATTTGTCATTCCAGAGCCTTCAGGATTAGGGAGATAAGAGTGGCTGCAGTTGGATACTGCAAGTTAATTCCAGAACTCACTATGGTCTCCATTATTGCCTCTGTACTCAAACCTCCCAGTTGACCAGAATGGCCATTATGAGTGACAGAATATTGTGAATCAGTCGGTAAATGAGCAAGTAATAAAAATCTAATGATGCTGCATGATATTATGGACTTTGTCCATTTATATAGACATCTTTAGTTTACTGGGAGGTATTTTTAGAGCTTATTGAATTCACAGTATAGCTGTGTTGTGTAAAAAGGCAAACATTCAAAAAAGATGCAGTAATGCAGCCAAATTAACCCCTCATTTTGGAAGAGACTGTATGCACAAGTCGGCAGAGAGTTACTTATATTTACAGGGCTATACTTGGCATTCAATAATAAGATTTAACTACAATATTTCACTATTAATTAATTACCATGACATGAGCAAAAAGAGTGCACTGCCTTTTAGTGTCAGCTATAAAAAATTATTTAGCGAGGCCATATGATTGAGCATGAATTACTTTATTCGTCCTCAGCTTCACTGGCATACATTTCAGACTCTGAACTGGTGATGAGATCACACACACAAAGAGAAAGTTCATCAAGCAATATCTTTTGAGGAACTCATTACCCATCCACCTCACAAACATGCCCAAGTAAATGGCTGTTGGAATTGACAGTGGAAAGCAATGATGTCACTCACAGACTCCATCCCACCCTGCACTGTCCAATTGCTATGTGCAACAGTTACCTTGTTCAGTTCTACTTTTTGCTTCTCTGAGAAATTACCATCATTGGTTTTTAGATCCTTTAGGATCACCACCTGAAGAAAAAATAAGTGGGTAAAAATTCACAGGTTTAGTACAACAGCAGTTTGTCCTTCTTTTTCAACATAACTCTGTACAAAGATACAGTTAAGAAGCACCTACCTACTGTTTTGCTGCTGGAGTTTCAGTTAATCAGCTAATAAGTAACTGAATTATATTTCCTTCAAAAGATTTACCAGGTAGATAGGAACTATTTATAACTGTCAGTGATGCAAATTTTAACTCAACGTGAACATATCTCAGTCAGGCAGATTCCCTGTTTCCCTAAAAATAAGACCTAGCATGATTTTTCAGGATTTGTTCAGGATACTCAAAATATAAGCCCTGCTCCAAAAATAAGCCCTAGTTACAGTTCATTAAAAAAAGACAATTTAAACTTTGTCCAGGCAGCTATACATGCAAAACAGTAATGAGTTTTGGAGCAAAAATTAATATAAGACCCTGTCTTCTTTTCAGGGAAACAGGGTAACTGTACCGAATGCACAAGAATTGCCTTGTAGATGGCCTGTCCTCCATTAATCCATGAATCTCGTCAGTACCAAAATGCATCAGATTTCTGGTCCATCTCTTTCTGCTTCTGCACTTCTGGACTAAGCTAGGGGTCCATGGAGTCTAATATTTTACCTCTAATCAGTAAGCAAAATGCAAAGCACCTGATAGGGAATAAATGGCTTGTTCCTTTCATAAGGTCAAGTAATTTTGCAAGGTCAGGAGAGGTGGAATTGTCTGTGGAGAGCAACAACCTCCTCCCAAAAGAGCCCACCTAAGCCAAGGAAGGGAGTATGTACACTGCAGTCAGGTTACCTTCTTGTCATATTTGCCTTGGCGCAGTCTCTGGGTGGTGTCACGTCTCTTATCTTCATCAATCTGAGAACAAAGAAGAGTAATTAACTTGCAGTTATCACCCACTCCCCATTTGGCAGGTCCGGAAAGATAAATAATGTCAGTGTGTGCCACGCACAGAAGCATAAGGCTTTCTCTCCAGGGAGTGACACTATGTTCCACAGTGTGGGACTTCCATGCCACTCCCATGGCTGATGTGGCCTCCACCTGCTGCTTTCATGCTCTTGGGCGTTTCAGAGGCATAACAAAGCACAGGGAAATAAGTTGTAACACTGCCGGCATGGGAGAGACTGGAAATCAATACCCAGCCTTTTCCCTCATCACAAAATGACCTTTACAGTTGGGAGACAGATGTATTCTATTAGGAAGCAATAGATGGGGAATAATCCCAGTTTTTCTTCCATACAGCAACTGAGGGTTATAAAAAATCAAAATAGAAAAAAAACACCCCAGATACCAGTTCTGCCAGATCCATAGCCTGTATTGTAACCAGAGCATGCCAACACCCCAGCATTGATGGTCTTCAGGAGACAGAATCCCAGACCCAGCTTCAGGCATGGTGCTTCTCTTACCTTCAAACTAACATAACTTGTCTCACTGGTCTCCAGAGGCAAAATTTCCTCAGGCGGTATATGGGACCATTTCTTCCACCGACGCTCATTATCTCTTCTGTACTTCCTGCAAAATGAGCAAACTCATTCAGAATATCTTCCCAGTGAACTGAAACCCACAACAGGAGATTAGGACAGGGAATTTTCTAGTGTCAGGAAGACACAAGGATCAAGTGTCAGGTAGACAGGTTTTGAGCACAAGCCCTGTGGCTCTCATACAGTTTTCCATTTTGAAGCTGCTATAATTCCTCAAGCTTTGGGAAAGCCTAAATGCTAATTTAATTCCATAGACATGGCAGAAGAACAGAACAGATTTAGCAGAATAACTGTTAGGCAATTGCCCAAGTCTCAAGGGAGGTGAGAACAATTAAAAGCACAAAGGGCTGTCTGGATTTTATATAGCCTTTTCCTTTGTGTTATTGAATGTATTCTGAAGGGAAATCCCACAAACAAATGCAAACCAAAGGAGGTCCCAGTACCAACACTGAATGGTAAGAGCTGGTGTGAATACAACGCCAGGAGAGAAGGTAACAAAGAGTATTGAGATGAGTCGTGGTTTTGTGCATGTCCCTTGTACTCTGCACATTTTGTAAAAATGAGAGAATAGCCCTCAGAACAGGGAGAAAGAAACTGCTATCTCCTTTGCAAAACTTCAGAACAGACACTGTCTTAGAGAAAAGTTGCAAGAGGACTATCACTCATCAAACTACCCACTTACCCATGCAAGTCCTTCTTCTATTAAAAAAAAACAGGACTGACTGGAGGGACTGCAGGAGAACCCCAACACCCTGATGACTCCTGACAAATGTTCCAACGGGACAACTCATGGTATTGACTAAGAACACAAATATTCCCTTTTCCAACATATTTTAATTCCCATGTGTAAGAAAAGGGGGGCCAAAAATTGTGGTAAGAACTGTTTTTCTCAGTTCAAACTCATAAGCTGTGTTATATCACCAGGATGCACTGCAATTCAAACTGGTATCAGCTGGTGTTTAAGTACATATCAAACGGAATGAAAATCTGCTAGATCTAATATTTAATTATGTGTTTTTCAGGACTTTGCCTTTTTTACTTAGCAGTCAGAACTACACAGGGAGTTGTGGGATAGTTCAAGCATCCTAGGAACTTGGGAGATAAAGAAGGAGTAATGAGGCATTTTGTTCATTTGCATGGCTGAGTTTCTCTTTTCCTTCCATTGTTGGGGTACAATCTTTGGTAACAGTTACAGTTAAGGAGTTTGCTATTATTTTGACATTAAAAGGGCAAGCTTTATTCTAAAAAATCCTCAGGTATCTCTTCTGTATTTGATGTTTGGGAATATTGCAATGATATGTATAGAATAATAATGTAATAAGCTAAACAGAATGTTTAGATTTTGTGCATCTGAAAATATGGAAGAGTACAGAACCTTTTGCAACAAGTCTAAGCTGTCTCCAGACAAATTTTTATCAATTCTCATAATAGCCATTAAAAACTTTACCTGTCTGTTTATACGTTAGTGCTTAGATGTGGCAATGATTAGCTCTTCCATTTCTTGAGTACAAATGGATGTGTAGGAGTTGCGTATCTTCTTCTTGGATTTTTCCCTTGTGAAAAGCTTTAGCTGGCAAGGCAGATTGGTCCACTCAAAATAAGAGACCCTAGTTAATACCTGCTTCTAATCAAGTTCTATTAAGACCTGATTTTCTCACTTTTTCAGAAGTTCTCTGATACGTGACAAAGAGGGATGCTGAGCTACTGAAAACAGATGCACAGGTAAGACACTTTTTTAAATATTAAAGAAAACCATGTACTTTGGAAATAGTGTGGCATCTCTTCCAGCAAAAAGAGACATCATTGATTGCTATTTCTCCCTTTTCCATGATGATAAAGCTGAACTGTGTTATACTTATGGAAGTCTTGCTGTTAGAAAAGTTGGTATGCAGGAAGCTGGACTGGATGGAGGAAACTGAAAGACAGGGTGGATTCATGCAAAGAAAACACCAAAACCTTGTGGTGTTCTGATCCCTCCAGTGACTCAAGACAAATACCTCTTCCTAGTTTGAACTTTTATGTCACCAACAGATTAAAGAAACATAAGTGAACCCCAAGTAAGCTAAAGATTGGCAGTAAGTGGAAAAAGTCTCAAGACTGGTCTGAGATATGTGTTTCTGTGTATGTATAGGAGTCAGAGCTTTTTAGCAGATGCAAAACCTCTGAGCCTTGCTGCATCTTCTCCCTTGATTATTAACCTGACATAACAACGCTATGGGTGCAAACACTACTTGGCATAAACTACAGAGTTCACAGTGAAGGCAACCACCCAGGTATGTAAGGTAAGCCAATGAATGGCTCTTCAAGGAGAGATCAAAGGCATTGCCCTAGGAGGAACACTGTTCAAGGACAAACAGAGAGCCAAAGGAATTGGTACCTTAGAATCAGCAGAGAGATGATCAGAACCAGAATCACAATTCCGGTGAGTGTAAAGACAGCAATGGTCAGGGCGTGTGGGCCTGCATTAAAAAAAACTGAAAAATAAACAACTTGACAGAGAACACTTAAAAACAATGTTATATTTAAGAAATTACCCTCAACCACACATATGCAAGTCACAGTAGCTGAGGAGCGATATTCTTTGGTTACAGCCAAATGGAGGGGCCTTGGTAAAGTCCAGTACTGCCTAGAAATGACGTGTGCCTGCCTCTTTCACAGTGAGATGAAGCACGACCCAGAGCTGTGCAGTGTTACATCCCCACCTGAGGCATGGGCACTCTGTAGGGACACTCAGCTAGGAGATGAGTTTAATAGTACTTAATCTCACATCAGCTAGGCTGCAGTTTCTTCTTTAAAAACAGTCCAGGAATAAAGCTCACTTTTCTTAGTAACCACATTTTAAAAAATGAAGCAGACAGATTTCTCCTTTCAATAACTTCTGAAGAGTGGATGGTGGATGCAAACATTGGTTACAACTCTCTGTGGGATGGGAATGTAAGGATGTAAATGGGGTAAGCAGTTGACCATTTGAAATTAGAGTCACTGGCAGGCAGGAAACATTGTTTTTCCCCACCATACCCTGGGCTTAAAGCAAAATGGGCTCTACATTGACTTCTTTCTATAAGGCTTTCTCTGGACTAGGGAACAAAGGTTTCGTCCTTATGGTTTTTATCATTAAACACAATACTCAGTGATAACTTTCTGATTCAGGCTTTATAACTTATGTCTTTCCCTTTCCAGTCCTGCTAGGTATCCACCCAGTGAGAAAAACATGCATCTTTGACAGTGAATTTTCCACAACTACCCATACCTTTGTCACTCAGAGTCTTTGCTGATATTATTTGCTTCAGGATGGGATACACCTGAAGACCATAGTTTCCACACAGAATTTCAGCTGATTCAGAGTACAGCCACTTGTGAATTTGAAAGGCATTTCTCACAAGAACTTGTTATCCAAGAAGAGGTCAAGATGAAAATCATGGTACAGCTTTTAACATACACAAACTTTTCAAGATTTCGCACCTACATTCTCCCCTCATTGGCCCAGTTTAAAATTATTTTGCAGCTGCTGTAGGCAGAGCTTTGCGGACTCTGGACTCATTTCTGAACACGTCTGTAGACACTGTGCTGGAATGACAATTGGTGTTGTGTGGACTCTACTCTTAAATGTGAAATTCGTATTCTGTGGAGGGAAATTAATTTGGTGCAGCACAAAGCTGCCAGATTAGTGTCCCTGGAAGCTGCCAGGTGCCAAAAAATTTGAAAATCAGGCTGTTCAGGCATCTGAGGACTTAAATCCAAAATCACAGAGCACATGAGGGTCCTAGTCCTAAGCAGGGAGGCAGAACTGGCAAGGCTGGGAACTGATTACTTAAGGTTGTAATTTTGATTGTCTTAATGTGGAAAAGTGAACTGAAGCCTGCCTTGAGTCAGTTCCTGGAGCTCAGGGATAGTGGGAAGGAAAGTTGCAGGCACCAAATTCCTTTGAAGAGCAACAGGCCATTACTGCAGAGCTTCGTCTGGTGGCCACATGTCTGATGTGTACCTACTGTACCAAGCAAATCTTTCAGGCAAAAAAGGCAGAGGAGAATCTAGTTTTGCAGACTGCCATGTTGGTTATGGATAGTATACAAGCTGAGCTACTCAGTGTTACTGAGGCTAACGCACTTCTGCGCGTGCTCAGGAACAGAAATAAAGGCATACAGGAAAATGGTAAAGTGTAAAAATCAATTGATAAATAAAAAGCAATAAGACACACACTAGCTTCCTCCAGAATCAAACACCAGCTGGGCAGGGATTTTGAACATACCAATGTAAGTTTCTGCATCTGGCATAGAATTCAGTTTAGGAACTCCAGATATTTGACCCAGCTTAATGGCTTTGAAATTTTTGTTCTGTGTATCATGTTTCTCCACCTTCTTTCTGTGTGTTCACCCCAGCATCTGTCTGAGGGCCTCACAGTGACTTCGTATTAGTCTGATGCTCTCCATTGAAAACTGTTAGCACTACGATTTCCCTACACTGAGGAAGGACATGAAGTTACCACCATAAAACAACATATACATGGGAATGTGCAAAACCTTTTCCTATGAATTCTCTAAAACTTAGGCTTTGTGAATAGTGTCTTACAGCTTAACAATCAGCAGGTTGAAGTTGCCACAGAAGCGCTGTGGGACGACAATTTCTTGTTCCTGAGGCTCTGCTACCACCTCCTGGCGCTCAGTATTACAACACACAAAGCGAGAGTGCATCACAAATTTACTGATTTCAGGTCCTCTGGAATCAGAAATGTTTGTGTATTGAAGGCTGGCCTTATCCATGTTTAGAGTGAGGGTTCATACTTTCTGAATGATGGCAAAATCTGGATGAAACCTCTTTTTTTTTAAGGGATGCCAGGAGGAAGCAGGGTAGCAGAACTCATTCAGCCGTTCTCAATTATAGTTTAGGGAGAAGTGCTCTGGTTGCTGGGTTTGTTCACCTCCCTGAAGGAAAAAAAACATATTTCTGGTTCAAAAGTTTTGACTGGCTTTGGCCATACTTAAATTTGGCCATAAAAGGTTGCACTTTGGTGGAATATATTTGTTTATAATTACACTGCAGGAAAGTTTATTTCTAAAAAATGTGAAAACAAAATAATCAAGTACCTGTGGGAGGTGCTTTTACTTCAATTTAGTATAGGTTGGCCACAAAGCCAGGTCTTCATTATGCACTGAATGTTAAGCTACTAGTTTGTAGGCACTGGCTTTCTGCAGTTCCTGAACATTTTTTATTTGCCCTTGTACAACAGCTTCAAACAAGGATGTACTCAGGGAATGTTGTAAAGATAACAGAAATCCTCTGGACAACACAGCATCTTGTGGGGACCAAAGGATGAATGAGAATGGGACTGGAGCAACACTGAGAAAGCTGGGGTTGAGCAGCAAGCCCTAATTTGAAACCATCTGATTTAATTTACTGAGCAATCAAAGTGATTTAATCCATGTACCACGTTTAGTTATCAGAAGGTGTTTTTTTCCTCCAGTTATTGTTTTGCATTGTAATATTCCCTAATGGAGGTGAGCGGTACAGCAAATCAATGCAGGCCTTTAACAGAGACCTTTAACAGTGGTACCTTTGGACACTCACTGATGGGAATGTCTCAGGTGAAAACTAACCTGTTGTGCACTAACCCTTGCAATCACTGGCACTGCAATAATTTTTATCCTGCATATCATACCCCAAAGAACACACCTTTCCATTGCCACTCACCATGTGGCAACAATCTACATAGGGAAACAATCCCAATCTGCTCAGACTGACAAGGCTGTGCTCTGCTATGCTGAATTACAGTGGGTTCAACTGTGTCAAAAACTCAAAAGAAAAGCGGTGTTTTCTGGGATTTCAGCCTTAAGTTTGAGCGGAGATAGAGCAAGAAACTATTTTCCCATGGTCTTTCTGCAAAGGGCCAGCTCATCTAAGAGACCCCTCCAGAGAGGCACTCTGAATCTGCACAGTGCTGTGTTCTCTCCCCAGCTCTGTACAAGGATAAAGGGGGAAGCAGAAGCCACTGTGCTGTGCCAGTGATACAGAAAGGCAGAGTCAGATAACTCCTTATAACCTTAATTCTGCTGTCTTTCCTGGACAGTCTTTCAGACAGTTCATACCACCACCATCTTCTGGTAAAGGTTTTATGTTTAGGGGTCACCTCTTCCAAAACATGCCATGGTATTCCCCACAATCACTGGTACAGCAAGAAATCTGTGAAAGACTTGGTAGCGCCTAAACAGAAATGCACATTTAGAATTGGGCTGGATGCAAAGAACATGGGAGGCTGGGGCAGGGGTAGGAAAGACAACGTTCTGTCCTCAGCTCTTGGCATCACTGGTTGAGGACAGTATGAAGGTAGTGTGCTGGATTGCACAGCAAATGGATCATTGGACTGTGTGACTTGTCTTCAAAGAAGAGGGAGGTTTAATGCATGTCTCACCAGAGCCTGGAATATCACTGGGCAGTTTGTGGTTCTTCCAGACAAAATCCGGACTGGTGGTCACCACGAGTGTCTCATTCTTGTGAGTGTTGAAATATAGAAGCGGTATGAACTATGGGTGTAGGAGGGAAGAAATGCAGTCAGCAGCTATGCTCTCCCTCTTTTGTCCCTTGCTTCCTTAATAAATGTATTGCCCAAACTCCAAGGAATTCTTGTTCTTTCTGCTACAGTGGTGTATTCCACAGCTTGGCAGTATGCTTGGCTGCCATGTTCTTCCTCTTTCCTCCCCCCTCTCTGAAAATAAATTAATCAGCCCCACAAAGTACCAGCTGCAATTCACTTACTGAATCACCAGCTGACATCAATCCTGTCAATCTCCAGCATGCCTCTCATGACCCCCTTCTGGCATGCAAAGTATGCCTTGGCACACCACCACCTCTGCTGTAGTTATTTTCATCATTCTTATGCAATAGCACACAGCATTTTGTTTCTCCTTTCATAGATAAGCTCAAACAGTTGCTCCTAGACATACGTACATCATTTGCAGTCTCTGACGTGTACAGCAGGGTCAGATTGTTATCAATGTCTCCAAATTCATCTAGAGTCACAGGACCCAGTACACCTGTGGACATAAGGAATTAGTTAGAGAGCTTGTGTTCTCAGAAACACAAATATGTGGCAGGAAGTATGGGACAAATAAAAGGAATTCCAATGCTCAGGATATTTTTCTTCTTTATGTACATGCTAGAATACATATCAGCTTAGTGTGGCACTATTTCTCCCTTAATGGGATGCTACATTTTCTCTACAAAATCCAATAAAAAGTGTTGAACTGACTGCACTGAAGAGGAAAGTCTCCCTCTAGCTATAGAAAAATGTATTTATTTGGCTTATTCCACATGCCAAGAATGTCAGACTAACCTCCCTTGAAGGGATCATTTTAAATGTGAGAAGGGAAATTGCCTGTTTCCACATGCAGTTTGAATCTATCAGCAAGAAAGGAAACACAGGGATACTTTCATTACCCTTATTCTTTTGAAGGCTATGTGCTTGGCTCTAATAATATTCTTATAATCAGGTTCTTTCTCCCTTTAACCTACTGCGTCTCTATGTCAGCAGATTGAGGAATTGCCTATGTAGCACATTCCAAGGATTTTAAGGTGGAACTTTCTAAGTCCCTCAGCGTGGCTTGACTTTGCTCTCATGAAGTCAGTAATTTGAACAAGAGTACAAGTTTAGCCAATATCCACCACTCCTGAAAGTCTTATCTTCATTTTTTCCCTTATTTTTACAGGACAGTGTTTTAATCAGCTTCAGATTGCTGTTTTGCTGCTGTTGCTGATGACTTTATTTTTCCTAAAGTTCAGCATCATCATTATTCTACTTCAGGAATTTTCTCCATTATCACATCAAAAAGTGATGCTATGTTTTTCATGGTCCACCTTCTTAGTATGAAAATAATTATTGTATGGAGTCCCTACTCTACCAGCCTCCAGCACAGGAAAGAATGAAGGTAGTTCAACACCTTTCAGTTTTAGCACTTTTTTTTTAAACTAAACTGATGATTAATGTGCGGCATTACAGTGCAAGTTTTATTTCAGATAAGTACAAAAGTTTGTGGAGTTTACTTTTCAAATTTAGAGTGAAAAGGAAGAGATGATACTAAAAAAAGGATGGTGTCTCCAGGGGGAATTAGTAAACTATATTTTGCTAGGTTTGGAACACCATGACTGAAGCAAAGAAAAGACCAAAACCCGACAAGCCATATTAGGAAAATCTGGGAAACTTCTATACATATGTTTGCTGAAGTCAGGTGGGATGGAAACACAAAGCTTTGAGTTGTATTTTTGGTACAGATCTCTGATGGGACTTCGCTCCTGGAGAGTGTTGTCACTCCTTTGTGTAAGTCTTGCCTTTGTCTTTTTCTAATGATCAAATTCTGTGATTTTAAGCCTGTGGCCTACAAAAGGCTACTGGTGCTAGACAACTTATGAGGGGAAACAGAAATTTGACTAAGAGCCAACTCATTGCCATCTGGTTTACACTCGCACCTCATACACCCAAGTCTACAATGGCTTTGTAAACTGCAAAAAGGTTAAAATTACTTCATTAAAGCTTAGCTAAGTAGACTTCAGAGTCATTTTGAATGCCAATTATATTTCATATGTCATAGAATCATAGAATCATGTCATAGAATCATAGAATCATGTCATAGAATCATAGAATCATCTCAGTTGGAAGAGATCCTCAAGACTGAGTCCAACCATAACTGAACTCTAGCACTAAACCATGTCCCTAAGAACCGCGTCTATAGGCCTTTTAAATTTGCTTTTAAGTATGTGCTGGCCTCAATTGAAGGCTAGACCTTTGAGGAAAAGCTGTGAAATGCCACTGTCACAAATTAAGAACCTGAATGCCAGGTTGCCTCTGGAAGAAACATGGACTCTGAAACCTGCCTACATGCTTCACTGTTCCAGCCCCTTCCTCATTCTCCAAATAGTCTCCCTATAAAGAACTTGGCTCTTTGTCAAAAGAATGAGACCAGCTTCAGGTTCTCTTCCCTGTCCTCCATCTCTGGTGGCTGGGAAGCTCTGTCTCTCTGCCTTCCCCCACCACTCCTTAGGCAGCAATATTCTTTAAATGTGCTCTGTACTTCAAAGCAATAGGAAAGACCAACAGCCCAGAAAGGAGCCCAGTCCTCTGACAGTCTGTTGCTAATTGTAATGTTTCAATTTATCATTATTTTGACTTTCTGCCTCTTCTGTGTTGCATGCGCCAAGATGATTCTGCACAACTGCTATGCAGTGCTTCTGCTAATACTGAAGATATCCTTGGAAAAATAGAAAGAAAAAGAAAAAAGAGTGGAAAAAAACCCCACCTCATTGAAGGGCTTGGACTTGTTTAGTGTAGAAGTGACCTATCCTAAGAGTCCTTAAAAATAAATTTCTTTCCCTTTATCAATTTAGTGAACCCTGCACAGGACTGTACTTTTTTTACCTTCAAAAGTGGTGTTTCGGAATTCGTTGATGAAACTGAGAGGTGACACTGGGCTCTGGGAGAAGATAGATGTCTTCAGAACATGTCCAAACAGCAAGACGGCATTAAAATAGCCAACAACAAAGTCATCGTCCATCTAGAACAGGAGAAAAAGAAAAATGGCAACCTGAGAGTTCAAGTTTCTGCCTTAAAGCTACAATATCTTTGGTGGTCTCCGTTTGGCAAAAAGTCCACCATGGAAGATCAGAATCTACCAAATACTGAGTGAGTAGGTGAGCACTGCCACGTAAGTGTTCTCACTTGGAAAAATAAAGGTAAACAAAATATATTTTTGGTGTATGAAGACAGGGAGGTAGTGTAAACTTAAAAGAGGCCAATGTAAAGACCTGACATGCTGATCCTGGTGCAAACAATTATAGAAATCCTACATTGTAGGTTCTGGGCAGGTCTGCTCAGTGGGGCCCAAAGCCCCTGGCTTTGGATTAGACTTTCTGTGCAGATAATCCAGCAAGTGGTGCCAGCAAGTCTGGACTTCCAGATGGCCACAGCTCAGAGACAAGGGTCTGTGCCATAATTTCCAGCAGCCTGCCATAGAGCCAGCACCCAAAACACCCTGAGCCCAGGCTGGGGGATCTGGAAGCCCTATAAATCCATCCAGAAGCTTTGGGCTGCCTGCTGGAGAGCAGGAGCTCAAAGCCAAAAATACTGAGAGGAACTCTACGTATAGAGTCTGGTTCCTGAGCAGACTGTAGGAGTATCAGCTTCACTAGGCAGATACGGGGTTTACATTGTTTCTGTTTTTCAGGAAATTAAAAAGATATACCTCTTCCCTATAGGGGAAAAAAAAAGTTCATGTTTTTGAAGTTTAACTGGAAAGCCCCTGGACAGAAACAGCAATGGTTGCCACTGCTTATACATATTTGCACATAAAAATCAGTCAACAATTATTAGTTCTGAACTTTCCATGCTCACATCTTGACTACACCTTTAGGTCTTCCTTCGGTGATGCTTTGCAGCTACATGTAAGATTGTCACTTACAAGCCGAGTCAGAAGGCCACATACCCTTAAGTCTCCCTCATGCCTCTTGACCATGACACTTGCAAACGAAATTAAAAGCTTGAGTTGAACTTCACAAAGCAGCAATATGAGAGCTTGCATGTTTACATTTTGATATCATATTTTTATATCACTACAGAAGGACGAAATGTCATCCTACAATAATGTAAGAAAATATCAGCACAGAAGCACGATGTGAGGTGATTACAGCTGCATTTTTAGTTTTCATTTCCTAGTGCATGAACATGAATGACCTGAACGCAATAATCAGATATAACATAATGTGGTTACCAGCCTGGCATCCTCAGTGCTTTCGGTAATCAAGCTGTAATTAGCTGGTGGCAGAGTCAGGACAAGTACATTCTGCATGTAATAGTCTGAGATGTTGTTCCTGTAGTATGTGTTGCTGCAAAGCAAAGCACAAGAACCTCGTGAACAATCAGCAACAAGAGCAGTGTAACCATGACAGAATCACTCTCCCCCTGGCAACACTGTTATTTAACAGGTTAAAACAGGAGTTCTAAAAATAAGATTTCACCATGGACAAAATTCTGTGTTGTTCGTTCCCTAATGCCAGCTTCTGTGCTTAACTACATTAAAAGGTAATGTCAAAGAGACCTGGTGATTTGAAACTCAAAGGTTGCAGTGAATTATTGTTATTATTGTAACTGTTTTATTTCTGTTCTGTTTGTTTCCTCTTCTTTCAAGCAGGAGTTTATTAAAACTGAGTCTCTTCTTGGAATCCACAGTATTGCAATCTGCTCTTCCTTTATGTTATTGTGCATATTTCTGACCTCTTCTGCTCTCTTTGGCATGTTCCTTTAATTTTGATATTTCCTGCTAGAATTGATCACAGCAGCATTTGCACTAAAAGCATTTAACAGAAGGGTGTGGAACAATTGCAGAGGTGAAGAGAACATCTTACTGATTTACTTGTTTAATTCAGTGAGCTTGAAAAACAGAGGAAACTACGTGAACTTGAATAATACGCTGAAACAAGCAGAAAAGCTGAAATAGCTTTCAGGTATCTTTGGTTTCATCATCCTGACAGGCCATCTGGAAGTGCTTCGCAGTCTGGCAACCACTGGATACAAATGTTATGGAGCAGGGTGTCAAACCCATTTTCACTGGAGGCCACATCAGCCTCTCGGTTACCTTCAAAGGGTCGAATGTAGTGTTAGGACCGTATAAATGTAACTACTCCTACATTTTACACCTCTGTTATAGAGGAATTTAGCAATAGATATCAGTGTCAAGTGGCAGCATCTGTCATTGCTATAGCCAGATTAACTAAAAAAAAATAATTATGAGCCTTCTCTCATTATTAATGCTTGATTATTCTTTTTTTTTTCACTCAGTAATGTGTTAAGAATTTTTGGAGACCACAGGCTCTGCTCCATGGCCATCAGATGGGATCCTGACACCAGAGCCCTATCCCTGCCTTTCACTGAATCTTCTGACTTTTACATTGTATTTTTCACCCTGAAGAATTTTGAAGTGCTTTTCATTCAGGCTTGGACTGAACTAGCCAGGTGAAAAGGAAACTTCATTAGGCTCCACCAGACTGGCTAATATTACAACATCCCACCTCTCCTGAGGAAGTCTTAAACACTGTGTTTGTGTCTTGGCTGTCAGAGGGCTCAGAGCTGTAGAAAATTTAAATCAATCATGTTGTCTGAGGGACTAGATTCCTGGAGAAACATAGGACCTTGCCTACTGTATTCTTCTACAGCTTGAGTTTGGATCTAACACTTGTCTGTATTTCATTTCTGTTTTAAGAAGAAGAACGTGGTTTGGGATATTCAGCAAAATCAAGGGTATGGAGTAAATTTAAAGAGGGCAGCATATAAAATGGACTGAGCCAGCTGGGTATGTCAGAGGGATGCATATCGCAGCAGAGAAGTCCCTAATCGCCCTCATCTATTGTGAGGCAACAACTATATGTGCAACACCATTAAGCAAAAGCTTTCACAGTAGTAGTAGTCCCATTGCACATTTGCAAAAAAAAAAAAAAAAAAAAAGGAAAAAAGGAAATGTGGCCAGTTGCCTCAGGAAAAGCAACTGAGGATTCCTAGTGCCTGGCTAAAGCAGTGTGAAGTCTAAAGCTCTTAGAGGCACTGCTGAAAAATATATATTGTGAACATGGAAGTGTACAGGACAGAGAAGATCCTGTTGGTACTTGAACCACAGGCTCCAGTTTGAATCCAAAGGTTAAATGACTGAAGTTGTTAATCCAAAGTGCCTCAGCCCTGCCTGGTCAAGGGCAGCTTTAGACGTGAGGGCTGGGAGGTCCCATAGGCCCTGGAAGCTCATAGATTCTTTTGCTACAAAAACAGTAAAATAAGCAAGATTGAGACACAGGCACATACATTTGCCCTGTGATCATCCATACCATTAAGCTGTCAGCACAGTCCCAGGCGTGGTTTTCATCTAGGCCCACAAGCTTTCCCCTAGTCTTGCTATGATGACCAGAGCCATACTCAAAAAGCAGTTTGGGCATCTACACTTAGCCACATGGACGTGAGCTGTGCTGTTTCACTTAGGCTTAGAGTCAGAGATCAGCCCTCAATCCTTGTACACAGACAAAGCTTTTGAGGCTACCATTGATAAGCCCAGTTGGTATCAGTCCTCATCTATAATGATTTTTGTAATTAGTAATTAAAGATAAAAACTGAGCAACACAAAAAAAAAACTAAGAAAAGCAATACTAAGAAATGTCTCTGAAAAGTTAGATTTATGTAGTTACGAAGATGTGGAAAAGACAGTTATAAAATAGAAGAGCTATAAAGTGGAAGAGACAGTTATACAACTCTTCTGAATCATTTTTAAATGGAATAAACATGGCTTGGAAAAATCTACTGCAAGCCACATTTACATAACTATCTGTTTGTGTGGGGTGTATGAAAAACGTACAATATCTCATATGAACAACTTATGACCATTCTGACTCTGAACTCCATGGTTCTCTTATGGTTTCATGCACTGAGGAGTCCACAGGATGGTGTGAATGTTACCTGCTCTGTCACTGCCTTAGAAAAACGTTATGTCAGCTAAAGGGGATGTTGCAGAGGATGTATCAAGCATCTTAGAAAAATGGCATGACATAAGGAAAAATGGCAACAAAAAACATTTTGTGAGAGAGCATTTCTTCAACAAAACAACTCCACTCAGACTACTTCTATTATCTCCAGCCTTCAGCAAACTGCAGAGAAAAGAGGAAAAGCAAAGGTGATACTTTACTTGAAGAGATCTATCAAGATGATGACAATGTCCCTATCCACTTCCTCCATCCCCAGGTCTGTGCCGACGTCAGCTGTAGAGCCGCACATGATGATCACTACAGATTGGGCAAAAATGGAGACAAGGTGGTCAAAGGCACAGACAAGAAGAGAACATTTGTCTGCTCCCACTGTGCTGGGACCCAGGCACAGAGCTACAGCAACTCTGTAGCGAGACCAGGACATTTGAGGGAAAGTGGTAAAAGGTGCCTTAATACCCGCAAACTTTTCTGTCTGATTGCACCAGAGCATTGCCATTATCTCACGCAAATAAGCATTAGCAGTTCTGATGCAATATGGGCTACAGAATATGAACATTTCTAAGTTAAGTGGCATTCAATTAATAGTTTCATTGGCTTACTTATAACTCTTGCACTCACTTAGTCTGCTGATACCAGGTGCTTAATCTTAGAAGATTTGTATTTAGTTACTCATCCATTTTTCTAGTTTAGGTGGATCACTTCCAGAAGAAGTGCCCCTTGATGGCACAGTTGAGGTCCATATATGTACCAGGGCGGCAAACACAGAGATAGTAAAGAACTAAGCATTCTTGTGTTATCCAACGCCCTTCTTAGGACGAGTTGTGATTCCAAGATTTCTGAATCTTTCACGAAATGGAGCTTGTGCCTAGATAGGATAATTCACTCCAAAAGCTCCCTGGAACTTCTATGTTCCTCCATGTGTTATGGGAATGGAGAGAGGGATCTAGGAACTTTGTGCCATTTTATGTTTGCATCCATGTGAAATGGTATATCTGTGTTTCTCCATCATTTATGTGGAAAGACTGTCCCTAAAATGTAACTAAGGTGTAGGTCTGATTTCCTGGGAAAAGCAACTTACCTGTGAAGTCAAGTGCACCCTCAGCCCCTCCTTACCATTGCTTCTCCGGTTTGGATCTTTCACAGTACTTCTAAGCTGGTCCGGGGTCCTTAAAATCTCCTTGAACTTCAGTTTTTCGGAAAAGTCTGTGATTCCAGCCTCTAGTGCATTCATGTACCTGACACAAGGGAGAACAAATACTGTCAGAAAGTTGCTAACTCTTCATATTCTCCTAAATTAGCCAAAATGCAAGATCAAATGTTTCCAGGACACAAGAGTGTTTGTAAGAAGGTACGGAACATTTTTTTCTGCAGCAATAGAAGAGAGAAAAGCAATACAGGGCATGAAAGACTTGAAACTGTTGGCAAAGTCACCCAAAGGTATTTGAGTCTGGTCATATAACAGTTGGGTTTGGAGAATATAATGATGTAATAAGGCGTTAAAAATTAAGAAAATAAATGAGGGATATGGGGAAATTACAGTAAGTGAGACTAACTGGGAGGCAGAGGCAGGAAGCTCTGCCATTTTAAGACATCAGTGGTAATCTCAGAAGACACCTACGAAGGTTCAAAGGAGTAAATGGGAACTGCAGGATGAACTGAGATAAAAAGCACACATGTACTCTGACTCTGAGAGAAGCAAAGGAAGAAAAGTAGCAACAAAAAAAACCCCAATACTGAGTTAGTTAAAACTTGAAGGGGAAAAATGAGGACAGCAAACAAATACAACAAGTAAAAGCTAGCAAAAACATTAAGCAAAACCAGACACCTCCTATATCCTATTCTTGCCTCAACTTGTTATGTTTGAGAAGAGACATTCTGTCTGAAATAAAGGTAATGCAGAGGGAAAACCAAAAGAAATCTTTTTGTTTTCAAACAGCTTAAGTTTTGATCTAGGAACACTGAGATCCCAGTCCTATAAACTACTAAATACATTTTGCTTTCCATTTTGTTTTCAGGAACAGAATCATTAACCATTAATTTAAAGGAACATATGCATAGTTGAGAGATAACCTGATTTTGCTATCACTGTCAGTATTCACCTATTTTTATGCATACATGTGGAAAACAATTAGCCCATGCAGTATAACTCATGCTTAGCAAAAATTGATTTTTCAAATTAGGTCAAAAATTTTCAAGCTGACAGTTACTATTAAAGCAGAATGAGATGCATTTTTACAACTCCATTAGGATGAAAAATGGGCAAAGATACAAAATAAATTTTAATTTTTTTTGTTAATTCAACAATGAAGAAAATTAGATTGAACAATTCTGAAGTCATGAAGAAGATGCTGAGCAGAAGTATTAATAAAGACAAGGTAAGAAACACTTGGGAGATAACTTACATACATTGACTTCCCTGAAAGGTATGAAACCTGCAGGCTTGAAGGGATTTAGCTGAAGTGTGTGTAGTGTATCAGCAATTATAGTTGCAAACATGTAGAAATAGTGATTATATTAAGATAAAAGCATCAGAGAGGTAATTAAAGCAATTACATAATTGACCAAGTTGCTGTCTATACAAAAAAAAAAAAAAAAAAGGAAGAAACAATAAAAGCCTGTAAATATCTACAGAACAGTGAACTGGAGACCAGGTTTTAGGCTCCCTAATTCAGAAAAAATATATATATACAAAATATTCTGTAAGTAGATGCTTATATTGCTCTGAAGCCAATACAGTCATAAATTTTCACAGAATCACAGAATCACAGAATGTCAGGGATTAGAAGGGATCTCAAAAGACCATCCAGTCCAATCCCCCGCTGGAGCAGGAACACCCAGATGATGTTACACAGGAAGGTGTCCAGGCAGGTTTTGAATGTCTCCAGAGAAGGAGACTCTACAACCTCCCTGGGCAGCCTGTTCCAGTGCTCTGTCACCCTCACTGAGAAGAAGTTTCTTCTCAAATTTAAATGGAACTTCCCATGTTCCAGTTTATACCCATTGCCCCTTGTCTTATCTTTGGTTGTCACCAAGAAGAGCCTGGCTCCATCCTTGTGACACTTACCCTTTCTATATTTCTAAACATTAATGAGGTCGCCCCTCAGTCTCCTCTTCTCCAAGCTGAAGAGCCCCAGCTCCCTCAGCCATTCCTCATAAGGGAGATGCTCCACTCCCTTAATCATCTTTGTTGTCCTGCGCTGGACTCTCTCCAGCAGTTCCCTGTCCTTCTGGAACTGAGGGGCCCAGAACTGGGCACAATATTCCAGGTGTGGTCTCACCAGGGAAGAGTAGAGGTGAAGGAGAACCTCTCTCGACCTACTAACCACCCCGCTTCTAATACACCGCAGGATGCCATTGGCCTTCCTGGCCACAAGGGCACAGTGCTGGGTCATGGTCATCCTGCTGTCCACCAGGACACCCAGATTCCTTTCCCCTAAACTGCTCTCTAACAGGGCGTTCCTCAACTTATACTGGAACCTGGGGTTGTTCCTACCCAGATGTAAGACTCTACACTTGCCCTTGTTGTATTTCATTAAATTTTTCCCCGCCCAACTCTCCAGCCTGTCCAAGTCTCGCTGGATGGCAGCACAGCCTTCTGGCGTGTCAGCCACTGCTCCCAGTTTGGTGTCATCAGCAAACTTGCTGACAGTGCACTCTAGTCCCTCATTCAAGTCATTAATGAATATATTGGTCCCAGTCCTGACCCTTGAGGCACTCCACTAGATACAGGCCTCCAACCCGACTCTGCCCCGCTGACCACAATTCTCTGGCTTCTTTTCTTCAGCCAGTTCGCAGTCCACCTCACTACCTGATCATCCAGTCCACACTTCCTCAATTTAGCAGCGAGGATGCTGTGGGAGACTGTGTCAAATGCTTTCCTGAAATCAAGATAGACCACATTCACTGCTTTGCCATCATCTAGCCACCTGGTTATGCCCTCATGAAAGTCAATGAGGCTGATCAAGCACAACTTCCACTTGGTGAAGCCATGTTGACTGCCAATAATGACACTCTTATCCTTGATATGCTTTGAGATGGCACCAAGGATAAGTTGTTCCCTCACCTTCACAGGAATGGAGGTGAGGCTGACAGGTCTATAGTTACCCAGGTCCTGCTTCTTGCCCTTTTTGAACACTGGAGTGACATTTGCTTTCCTCCAGTCCTCAGACACCTCTCCCGTTTCCCAAGTCTGCAAGTTCCTTACATTATGAATTGGAAAGATAAATAATAGTTGTTTCCATGAATTCTTGGCTCCCTTTGAGCTACATTTATAAAAGTAGTAGGACAAACATTATCAGTTTTTATTCATTAATCAGCATTTTATATCCCAAAATTTAAAAAAGAAAAAAAAATGAGCATAGAAACACTCACAAGCTGAAAATTATGAGTCAATGATAGGAGAGTAATGATAAATATCAGTATATAAAATACTCTGTTTTACTAAAAACAGCCTTTGATTTTAGTCAAGGAGAAAACCCAGAATTCTTGAGAACCAAGCACAGGCTGATGTTTCATGTCACAAAGTGAAAACTGTCTCCTCTGCCCCAAACTGATGAGGGCACAGCTTAAACTCTGCAATCATTGGGGCAAATTTTTTTCAAAGAAAGGTACAGTTTGAACTTTGGAAATGTTTTGGAGTAACAATAGCTCCCACAGATTGAAGCCCTTAATGTGGAGAAACATTACAAGAGCTTGATAAGACCCCTGAACTAAAAAGGCACCTATGAAGAGCCCAATGGAGGAGTGTCTCATGTCACACTATTTACATCAAGGATGTAGTAAACAGGTATTTCCAGCAGGGACAACATGTGGGCTATGCTGCCCACAGGAGAAGCCAAGACTTGAGGACACCTAAAAGTAGACTGAGCGCAACATTCAGACAGGTAGTACAGCTAAAGGGCATAATTAATCTTTTCCTTCTCTCCTTCCTTGGTAGCCATAAGGCACCTCCCAAAACGTAGGACTCAAAGGAGAGCTTGTATGAACAATGTCCGAGGATGGAGATAGAGTTTATCAACAGCCAGGTCAGAGGTGGATCCCGATCTTACCAGAGGCATGCCTCCGAGTTGTCGATCCTCTTGTAAAGGTAGGCAGATTCCCAGGTTATGGTTTTGAATGGCAGGCGAGTTTCTTTCCAAAAATAATAGAAGAAATCATTCACTTTCCTGGCTGGGGTCAGAAGGCGGGTTAGGTGTACTTTGTAGTCACAGGACAGTCCAAAACTCCCTACAGAGATCAGAGGCAGGCTCAGTATTGTTTCAACTCTGAAGGGAGAGACAAGAGGACAAGTCTGAATGGATTGTTGTCACATTAAGGCAGCTACCACATGATTTCCATCCTCAGCTCCCTCTCCTCTTGTGCCATGCATTAGTTTAACAGCACTTTGCACCTGAAGCAGAAGGTTCCTCAGGAATACAAGCAGATTTCAAGTCACCATTGGCACTGAAAAGCCGTGTTGAGCCTGGTCCACATACCTTCTCTCACTGCCCCCAAATCCCCAGTTTGGGTACCATGCACCATTTCAGCCCAAGGGCTGTGGCAGGAATCCAAAGGCTTAAGGACCCATCCAGTTCTGCTCCCCAGCTGCCATTAACATCGGATTGATTTGATCTTTCTGTTGAGGCAGTGCTGGAGGGCGACAGCTTTTTGCCGTCAGAGAAGCTTTACTCCTACAACTCAAAAGAAAAGTCTTCAAGTTTAACTATGCCATATTTTAAGAGCTGTACAATAACAGCAGTTAGGGAGTAAAACTAAGCAAATCCTCTGCTGGCACAGAATTTGTAAAACAAACTTATTTTTTATCCACAGAGACAAAAAGTTTTTAAGGGTAAAAGCATTTTCCTAGATGCTGCAATCTTATCAGACTAGACTTCAAGTATTTTGTTTCTTGTATGGTAGTTTTCTATGACAGAGTCATTTAGAGTTGTTGGCATTATTGTGAAAAAAAATATATTTTCCAGGTAAAGCCCACTTACCAAATTACAGGGTTTATATTTGTTGCAACAGAAACAGACAGAGATGGTATAGTAAGTATTGCCAGGGAGAGTATGTCACTAATGAAATTGACATTTTTCTGACTGATTTTAGAATAAAATACAATAGAATAGATGAAGGGGCCTACAATGATCATCAAGTCCAACCACCCGACCACTCCAGGGCTGACCAAAAGCTAAAGCATGTTGTTAATGGCATTGTCCAATGCGTCTGAAACATTGAGAGGCTTGGGGCACTGACCACCTCTCTAGGAAGCCTGTTCCAGTGTTTGACCAGCCTTGCAGTAAATAAATGCTTCCTAATGTCAAGTCTAAACCTCCCCTGGCTCAGCTTTGAACCATTCCCATGTGTCCTGCCACTGAGTACCAGGGAGAAAAGCTCAGCACCTCCCTCCCCATGTACCCTCCTTAGGAAACTGTAGAGGGCAATAAGGTTGTCCCTCAGCCTCCTTTTCTCTAAACTAGAAAAGCAGAAAATCCTCAGCCACTCCTTGTAGAACATACCTTCCAGCCCTTTCACCAACTTTGTTGCCCTCCCCTGGACCTATTTAAAGACTTTAACATCCTTCTGAAATTGTGGGGCCCAGAACTGCAGGCAGCGCTCAAGGTGAGCCTGCACCAATGTTGAACAGTGGAACAATCACTTCTTTTGGCCAGCTGGTTGCACTGTGTTTGATGCCCCCCAGATGTGGGTTGCCCTCCTGGCTGCCAGGGCACACACTGCTGACTGATGCAGATCCTGCTGTCAGCCAGCATCCCCAGATCTCTTTCTGAAGGGCTGCTCTCCAGCCACTCCTCTCCCAATTTATACTTATGCCTGGCGTTACTGTCTTAGGTGCAGAATCTGTCAATTTGACTTCTTAAGTTTCATCACATTAATAGCTGCCGTACGATTTCTTGAATTACAGATGGTGAAGAAGCTGGAGGTAGACAGCTGGTCTAATCCCAAACCACACTTGTTACTTCCACTGTTCTGTTGCAACATCCCAACAGCTGTTGTGTTTCTAGAGCTCTTACAGTTAACACCCAGAGTCACTTAATGTCCACTCAACAAGCCAAACATGAATCTTAGAGAGCACAGGCAGCAGCCGGGCCACTGCAGGCCCTGCACTCCTGTCCTTTCCACAGCACCCTCCCCACACAAAGTGCTGCAAAGCAAGAAACTTGTTCTCATTTGCAAAACTATTGCACCACAGGCAAAAAACAGCTGCCTGTTTGTCAGCGTACTTCATTGTTTTCCATAAACTTCCGCTACTCATACTTTTTACTGGTTTCACTGTGTCAGAGTCCGAGGAAGAGACTTTGGCATCGTTCTGGGCAGCTCCATATCCAGCAGACAGGAAAGGAAACATAAAGGTAGGAGGCACAATGAACAAAATAGGGTATATTGCATAATATTTTGCCATGGTCCTATACATATGTAAGACTTATTATTTTGATTTTTCTATAAATCAATCACATGCTTTCACCAGTAACATTGTTTTCACTTCTGGTCATCCCACTCTAAGACAAGTATAGAGCTAAAAGCAGATAAAGCTTGAGGTAAAAGTGTCTCAATCTTCCCAGTACCTCTCAGTGAAACCAAAAGGCTTCCAAGTTTTAAAGAGGGAAGTGATTCACATGGGTAACAATATGGATTTGTACACCATGACTGATGGGCGGGGCTTAACTGATTTATGCTGAAAGTCTGCAGATTCAACTTACATTTTTCCTAATATCTAAGAATGAACATATTAATGTGTAATATAGAATAGACTAGACTAGACTAGAATAGAATAGAATTTACAGGATCACATATAATACAATAGTAGAGAGATTCATTCTTCAGGAGAGATAGGATGAAACTGGCTGCTCCCTATCTAAACGATCTCTACTGAAGATGGTTGAGGTTTTTGGATCTTCTCTTGACACATGTAACTCAGGCCCTGCTCAGTGACTGAACACCCCTCCAGAAGGACCCCTGTTGCTGCAGTATTGCGATGTCTACATGCCTCAAGCTAACATCTCTTTCCTGCTTCAGTTGCTGCAGAGTTAAGTCTTTTGAGCCCTTAATCAATGAATCAGATTACTGCCATCAATTAGAAATGTTTCCCTGCTAGTAGTGGGATTTCATCAATGGGCTTTGGAAGGGGATTTTCTTCTCCCTACCAAACATAGTGGCTACACATAACACTTTTACTGTAGACCTCAAGGTTTCTGATGTCTCCTAAATCCCAGTGTCTCTGCTGGTTTGTTGTACACAAAATGACTTTGTTCAGCAGTTGATATCTTTAACACCACAATATTCGGGACAAGGGGTGGTACTTACGAGACCATTTGGTAGGTGGCATAAGTGCAAGCAGGTCCTATGACAACACAGCCAAGTGAGCCAGTATCCTGCAAGGGATCAGAAAGGGTCAGTAGTGGGGCCAGTGCAGAGGACTGGCAGAGAAAGGAGAATGGGAAAATTAAGAAAACTTTGGGATTTTAGAAGGAGTCACAGAATTTACCCAGCAAAAGCAAGAATAGAGTAGCAAAAGAACTATAGAAAGGTTAAATGAACAAACCCAGAGTGGATGAGGGAGGAATCACAGAGAGCTAAGAAAAGGCAGAGGACAGAATAGTGCCTGTGAGAGTGTCCTTCATTAAGAGAGAGACAGCAAGTTAGGATTAAATTGTTGCAATCGTTACAATTGCACTTATGAAATTATACAGCCCAGCAGTGCTTGCATTTGCAGAAGACAGAGGGGTTGGAATTACAAGGTAAAGTGTATTAGAAATAGTTATGTGCATATGAAGCTTGTATGAAAGAAAAATCCTTCCTTGACCACCGAATGAGGCACTGCGTGTCATGAGGGATGACTTCTTAACAAAGACTACAGCGTGTGTTCATACATTGGTAGATTTGAGAATTCACACTGGATTGACAAAGATTTACTCAGAAGTGACAGTTATTTGACATGAGAAAATCCACCGAAAACCAGCTTCTTGTAAGGCATCAATTCTAACTGAAGATTTTCCCCATATTGGATACTCAGATAGTTTCTCTCATGTGACTTCAGTGATTTCTAGTGAGAAGTGAGTACTTCATCTTTGCCCCTGGGGCATAGTTCCATATGTGTTTCTTTGGTATCAGTGCCAGCCTAACAATCTCTCTGTCTGTGCTTTACCATCTCCGTACATCTCTCTCCTTTGCATATTTGTGTAAACTGATGGTGAACCAGATCGGGGTCTGATCCAGTTGGAAATTAACCTTTTCTGCTCTGCTTGGGCTGTGTGCTTGGGTTTCTTTCTGGTTTGTGGTGGTTGTTGTTGTTTTGGTTTTTGCTGGTTGGTGTCATGGGTTTTTTTTAATGGATTCCCTTGGCTGTGGGGCCACACAAAGTGATGGGCAGATATTTTTAAATAAAAAAAAAAAAGGGGGGGGGGGGGTGCGGGCGGACACTACTTAAGTGTAGGAAAAGCAGCCTGAAGTGGGAGGCTGCTTTAGCCAGCTCTGCCACCAGATGTCTAATGATAGCCTCTGGGAAGCATTCATAGAATCTCTCTCCAGTATTTGCCTACTTGTCTTCTCAAAACCTATAGGAGCACCCTGTCTTTGAAAAATTCACTTCCCTGGAAATGAACAAAAGGATCAAAGTTAATAAGGAAAGACATCGAGACACGTGCACACACACATGCAGAAAGAAAAAAGTCTTGTCTTCTTAGGAAATCAACTTAAAGAAGCTTGCTACTCACATAAATTTCCTTGATGAGCTCCACACCTTCACAGGTGCTGGTACGACAGCCTTGTGAGACATAGAGTGATGAGTTAAAGGTGTGGAAGGTGGCACTGACTATAACGTTTTCTCCTGTAATACAAACATGAAAGTAAACAGCATCCTGAGTTGCAGGTAACCACTAATATACTGTATTCCTCTTCTTCTGACACAGGTCTGAGCAGCCCTGTGCTAGGATGTCTCCCACCACAAAGCTGCTAGAAAGTCCACCTAGTACCTAATCTCTACCACTTAAGAGAAAACTGTAAAATTTGTTCAAGTGTGGACCGCTGTCTTCTGCTGAGTGTTACTACTTTCAGTACAAAGTACTTTTAGTGTTGGCCATTATTAGAGACACTTTTTAAGGCTCACTTCCCAATAAAATTGGACAAAATCTCTTCAACTAAAGGGCTGAAAGGGAATAGGTATCATTTTTTGGAACCTCTTTTTCCCATGATAATCCTAGAGAGTGGCAGTAGATTGTGATATTGAAAGGAGAGGTAAGATATCAAAATAAATAAAAGCAACATCTGCACTGACTCTAAACAAGGGAAAAACATATGAGGTGCAGATTCTTCACACTTTAAGTCATAATGCAATCAACAGATGGGGTCAGAAGGAAAAGTATTTTCAGAAAGTAGAGGCTAATCCAGCCAGGAAAGGAAGCAAGAGCACCCCAGTTACTGAACTAGATGGATCACTGGTTGTGTCTGATCCAGTTCAGCAAATCCCATGTTCCCAACTGAACATCTCCAGAAAATCCTATAGGAAGAGTCTGCCCGAACAGCATGAAAGCAAATATGGTTCTGCTCATCCGTAGAGCCCTTCTGTTTTTACAGAGGTAGGTCATTATTTCTGTAAGATCTACAAAAATTGAACAGACAGGCAAGGAGCCTGTCTGAGGAGCAGTTTTCTGAAGGTCAGATGAGTAGAAAGCTGTGGCACAAAGTCTGACAAGAAACCACGGCAAGAGAGGGATAACCAAGACCCACTGCCTTACCTGCTGCCTGGAGTTCATTTTGCACCATTTTTAAGGCTTGCTTCACAGCTAATTTCAAACTATCAGTAGCTGATGGGAAGTCTGAGTAATTCATGAGCATCACATTGATCACATAATGGTTGTTTCCGCACTCATTTGAAACAACTTGCTGCAGCAGCTGGAGTGAGAAAAGCAGTGGCCAAAGGGCCAGACCCAGCATCCGTGTCTTCATTATTGCTCAGTTTAAACCCATTGTGTGGGTCTTTCTTTTTCTCTTCCAACTCTTCTTACTTTCAGATACTCTGCATTGGTTTTCTTCCTGGATAAGACAAAAGAGATCTCCACGCCGTAGATTCAAAGACAGGCTGTACAATCCTTCTCTCAGGCACTTCCCTGTCCCCCTCCCGGCCTTCACCTCTGCCCGCCCCTTCAGCGTTCTAGGTGGCACTTCTGTTTGTGAAAAACCAGCAACAGCAAAGCTCAGGAAAGGAGAGAGGCTAAAGGTCGCTGCGAATGTTTGCTCATGGAAAGGCTGAGGCTATAAAACTGAAGCATTACCTGAAACCTTGCCTGATAAGGGCACTAACTCTTCATCACAGGGATGAGCTGAGAGAAGGAAAGGGAGGGAACAAATGGACTGTAAAGACAACTCTTTAAAATGGAAATAAAATACGAGGTCCATTAAAGCCTAAAGGAAAACAGATGGTTACTTCATGTTTGCATTGCCCTACATCTCTGGTTACATTGCCACACGATCTCTGCTGGCTGGCATCATAAATCAAGGGTATATTTTCTTCTGTGATAAGTTATCAATTTCATTCCTTTAGCTTTTACCATTAAAACACCTTTTGTGTTGACAAAAATGTCTGACTTGCAGTTCTCCAGGCCAAATCCTTTGTTTCAATTATACTTACAGAGTAGAGTCAGCGCAAAGCTTCTTCTCGTATTCATCCAGCACCGAGCATCAAAGCACCGCAGGTCTGCTCCCGACACACTGCTCCCAGGTAGCACAGGTCTCATTGCCCATTCCCACCTTGTCAGACGGCTTCTCAAATGGGAGCACAACATACTCATACTTTATGTGATGCAAACTCTTGCATCACGGAAGGATTAGCAAAACTGAAGGCCACATTTCAGACTTTGGGGACCAATAATAATTATAAATGACATTGCTAAAAGGTACATCTTAAAGGACACCATGGTATTGTTCCCGGCTAGGGCTCTTGGGCTTTCCTGAGTATTTTTCCTAAGAATGGTCTCAGGGACGGTAGGTAGAATGAAGGGAAAACAAAAAACCCACAAGACTTATGGATAAGTCTGGGCACAAAGGAGAACTGCAAGGTAAAAGGAATCAACAGGCAAATTTAAATGAAGTACTGAATGTGACTGTTCTGAGTTTTGGGTGTTTGTGCATACCTACAACAGCTTCCGGTTTTCTACTGAAACCTGGAATTGGGCTGTCAGATAATAAATCAGATTACTTTTATTATCTTCCTGAAATAATTTTAAGGCAAACAAAAAAAAAAATCAGCAACAGTGTAAGTAACCATGCTTTGGTATAAAGCAGAACGGCAATTCCATGTTTTCTTTCAAAGCTTGTTTTTAAAAGGTGTTGAATACACTTCAAACATATTTGCATAGACTTTTTACATGATTTATTTTAATACCAAATGATTATCGCTTGACTCTTTCTTGTACCAAACAACAGAGGAGACCATGAGCCAGCATTTAAAAGCAGACCTTGAACACCTCAGCATATCTAATTTAGCATTGTAATTAGTAATACAGTAATACTAAATTAGCAGTCTGTCATGTAAACGTCTGGACAAGTATGGCTGGCTAGAGCCACAGACTGAGAATGGAATATCGCTTTTTGTGCTGAGATCATCTGCTCATCACTGCCGCTTTTTATAGGCATTTACAAAGTCCTTTAAACTTATCCCATATAAGTCAATAAGAGATTTGTCATTAACTTCGGCAGAGCAAGTTTTGCATTTTTATACTCTTCTTAGCCTGACAGAAAGTTAGCCAGCATGAATAATGCAAGTAGAACTGAGTATTTCACACTACTGGTCACACAGGGAGTATGTGATGGCACTAAGGTCTCCCTGTTTTTATATCTATTAGTGTATTTGTTTGGTTTTCATAGCAGCTCAAAAATGTCCTTTAAAAACCGAAGTAAAATCAGCTACAGCCTTAGCATAATATTTCTTTTTACTCTCTCCCTTGCTCTCTGCTTTCAAGGTGCCACAGTGAGTCCCTAGCCAGAAGATGTTACAAATGAGTTGTTGAGCTCTCAGCTTTTTAATTGCCAGGTATGTGTAGTCTCTCAGTGTCAAGTCCCATGATGGGAGCACACCTTGAGCATCAGGTGACAAGGAGCAGGAGAGAGGGCTGCAGGAGGCTGCAGCAGACTTGAAGCCAGAACTCCCTGGAACTGGAGGAACACCAGCCACACTTTCCCTTGTACCAGTTGCCTGGCAGACTGATCAGTAACATCTGCTTCATGGCATAAGAGAGATAAAGAAAAGCTGTGACATCATGCCATAAAGGTGACAGTTACTGAGACTACAGAAGATTGTGAGGGTGGAGGGAAGAAAAAGTAGATGAGGGGGTCATATGTGTAAAGTACAAAACGTGATAGGCCCACCACATGCAAAAGCAAAAAAATCTGTATATTTGCATATGTTGCTGCCTGTGCCTGAGGGATCTTTAGTCCTGGGGAATAGATGAGGTGACACACCAATGCCAGTCCATTCATAGTGCCCTGGCTGCAGAATGAAGCTGACCTCCCAAGGATCCCAGCCAACTTCATCTAATTCTTTTGTAATATCTGATCTAGCAGTCTGTAAAACCAAGAGGTTACCAGTGACACAAAACAGCCAAATACTCTCCAAAATCTTCTGTATCTCTTCAGGGCACTGCTCCCAGTATCTCGGTGATTTTTCTCCAACTGAGAGCCAGCTCTTGCACTTCAAAGCTTGGTCAGGGAGGGATACAGTTCAAATTATGTATGAGAGGAAAGAAAAAAAAAAAAAGAAAAGCTTTTGACTTCTACAGGCAACTGCAGCTTTAATTGGAAATCCTGTCTTACAACAGAACTACAAGTAATGGGAGCATCCTGAAGGCAATGTAAATGACTCTGCCTTCTCCTGAAACAATGTGATGACAGGAAGCAAAGACTCTTGCTCAAACACCAGGAATATCCTGCCTAAGGTAACCTCTCCTGACAACCCCAGGATAAACCACAGAATTTATCCCAAAATATCTTTAAAGCACATCTTCTAGAACTACTTTTCCTCTCTTAAAAGCGTCAAGATTTAATCACCTTCTGAGGAATAAGGTGATAAGCAACCATATCTGACATCCCCGGTGCATTTTTCTAGCTGTGGCTTTTAGGCAACAACTACTGTTATGTTCTTGTCAAAAGGTTAAAAAAAAAAAAAAAAAAAAAAAAAGATAAAAAGATGCCATCATTAAATATCTACACTATGTGCAAGTATCTATAAAATAATTCAGTTCTTAGGTGTACATCAGATGAGTACCTAATCTTTGCATTATTCCTAGCATTATTAACAGTTGATGGAGGTCTGCCCTTGAATCACTGAACACAAACCCTGTAGTTTATCGCTTATTCTTTATCACTTACTCAGAAGCACAGGGACAATTAAGATTCAGATAGGCAGGCCCTGTGTTTATTTGTCTGAGGATAAAATAAAGTCACTCGCCAACAACAATAATACCTGTGCATATATTGCATAGATACACAACACCATAATAGGTCTCTCTGTGTATTCTTATAATCCGTGTTAGATTAGAAATACCAACTCAAATTAACTCACAGGAGAACTGCATTATTGGTTTTAGTGAAAAGTGATTTTTAGTGCCTGATTCTACAGCGCTATTTGTTTATTTTGCTCTCTGTTTTATTGGATAATAAACAACCAGATGTTATAGGGTGTGTTTGAAACAGATAATCAATACTGACTTCCTGATCTAAAACCACTCTGATTTGATCTCCAAGTCTTCTGAAATATTCAAAGACGCTCAGAGAAGAGAAACCAGAGAAGCAAAAAAACCCAAAGAGTTATTCCTCTAAGTCTCCCAGCCTATGTAAGATCATGCTCTACAGAACATTTTCAAATCCTTTTTTAATGGTCCATATGACAGGGCTTTCCTCCTTTCAATAGCTTCTTTATTTTGTACAGAGTCAAACAGTCCTGAAAAGGGGCAATAATAGGCCAGCCTGGGCATCATAGTGTCCCTTTGGCTACCCAGTTCATATCATGAAAGTGCGGCCATGTTCAGAACAAAGTACTGTGCTATCTCTAATATGTTTGCCATGTTCATTTTTAGGATCTTTTCACTGGCATGTAGCCTAATTTCATTTTTTACTTAATTGCAAATTATTATTTTCATTTGACCACTCAGAGAGGAGAAAATGGAGAGAAGATAGGAAAATCTCAGAAAGCTCTGAAGAACCAAAGAGTTACATGAAAGTATCAGCTGTCACCAGTCAGTCAAAATGCTGGTGTGGAAGTTAACAGCAATACTCCCAGTAAGCCTGAAGACAACGTAGCCATATTGTCAACTCATCTTTAATACCTTTGGTGCCAAAGATAACCCATGTAGGTTTTTCCAGCAACTATTTTGTAAAGAAACATGCATTCTGACACAATTGTCTTATTTTACAGAATAAAATATTTTGGGTGTCATTCAAAATGGAATTTTTTCTCTATATTTGCTACAATTATTTATTTTCTCAGTGTCATTTAATTGTGGTTGTTATGATCAATCTATGAGTTTCAAAACTTCACATTATTTTAATTTTCTCCAGAAATAGAAACTTCAATAGTGCACAAAAATTCCATTAACATAAAAGAGATGCTGCAAGCCTCTAGAACCACACAATTGGAAAATGTGAAGAGAAAACACACACACACAGAAGAAAATACATGGACATAAAAAGAACAGCAGATGCATTTATGTATTTAATTACCACTTTTTAAAATTCCTTGCTTTCAGTGGCTTATGGTTCTGAACAAATAAGCTGTTCACACCATGTGCCTGAGGGTGTTGTCCAGTCTCTTCTTGAACACTGTCAGGCTTGGGGCTGTGACACCTCCCTGGGGAGCCTGTTCCAGTGCTCCAGCACCCCCTGTGTGAAGAACCTTTTCCTAATGTCCATCCTAAACCTCCCCTGGCACGTCTTCCTGACATTCCCTCATGTCCTGTCACTGGTTACCTAAGAGAAGAGATCAGCACCTGCCCCTTCTCCTCTCCTTGTGAGGAAGCTGTAGTCATCACGAGGTCTCCGCTCAGTCTCCTCTTCTCCAGGACGAACAAACCAAGTAACTTTAGCCACTTCTCATATGGCTTCACCTCCAAACCCTTTACCAACTTTGTAGCCCTCCTCTGGACACTCTGCAGCAGCTTTATATGCTTTTTATCCTGTGCTGCCCAGACCTGCACACAGTGCTCCAGGTGAGGCCGCACCAGTGCAGAGCAGAGTGGGACCATCACCTCCCTGCCCGGCTGGCAATGCTGTGCTGGATGCACCCAGGACATGGTTGCCCTCTTGGCTACCAGGGCACACTGTTGGCTCATGTTCAACTTGCTGTTGACCAGAACCCCCATAAACCTCTCTGCAGAGCTGCTTTGCAGCATCTTGTCCCCCAGTCTGTATGTAAAACCAGGGTTGCCATGTCCCAGATGCAAAATCTGGCACTTGTCCTTGTTAAACTTAGTACAGTTGGTGATTGCCCAGATCCCTAATTTGTCCAGATCCCTCTGTAGGGCCTCTCTGCCCTTGAGAGTGTCAAGAGCTCCTCCCGGTTTTCTGTCATTGGCCAACTTAGTATTCCATCAAGTCCTGCATTCGAGTGATTTATGGTGACATTAAAGAGTGCTGGCCCTAAGATGGATCCCTGTGGAACCCCACTAGTGAATCGTTGCCAGCCTGACATAACCCCATTTACTAGAACCCTTTGAGCCCAACCCATTAGCCAATTGCTCACCCACTGCATTATATATTTATCCAGACGTATGCTGGACATTTTGTCAAGGAGGGTACTGTGAGAGACAGTATCAAAGGCTCTACTGAAATCAAAAAAGATCACGTTGACTGGCTTCCCTTGGTCAAATAGGTGGGTAACCTTGCGGTAGAAAGAAATTAAGTTTGTTAAGCAGGACTTTCCCTTCATCAACCTGTGCTGAATGGGACCAATCACTGCGTCGTCTTTCAGGTGTTTTTCAGTATCTCCCAGAATAACCTTCTCCATCATTTTGCCAGGCACAGAAGTGATACTGACAAACAGAAGTGAGAAAAATTAACTTCCATAAAACTGAACAAAGTGCAGCAATGATGGAACCAGAGCTGGCTTCAACAACTGGCATCCACCCACCTCCTCGAGGTCAACATCTTTATCATGCAAACCTTGGGCACAAACTAAGCTATGAGTTCCACAAGCAGTATGCAACAACCCAACACTTCAACATGACAGTCCATTTTTCTTGCCCTGGGAGACCATCTTGACAGAGAGAACTGAAAGTCATGGACTAAGTGGATTCAATGAACATTTTAGAGGGATAAGATGATATCATGGACTAAGCGAATAATATCTGTGTGTATACATGTGTGTATATATATATGAATGGTGGCAGTAATTAATTGAAATTTATTGGTAGGCGTAAGACCTAAGCATGACATAAATGGTTTAGAATAAGGGGCAGAACGTGCTGGGTCAGCTGACACAAGGTCAATTTCCACAGGTAGCTGGGAGAATGACACAGCCAGGGCAGCTGTACCAAAACTAGTCAAAGGGGTCTTCAATGCCAGGTGAGCAGTGTTCCTCTTTCTCACTGCTGGAGGGGTGGTGGTCCAGGGCACCCTCGGTTCTTTCTGGGCCATGTGGTTTGGTGCTATTGTGTTTCAGGCACGAGCCATTGTCTGGGGCGAGAGGCAGGTTTTGGTACAGGCTGCAGTCAAGAATCACAATGGCTGCTTCAGAAGACATGAACTGCAGCGTCAGGATTGCTGAGTGGTGAGGCATTGCACTGTGTGTCCATCGCTTTGAATATTCTTACATTATTGTTGTTATTGTTTATTTGTTCTTTTCCCTTTTTCCTTTCCTTTCCTTTCCTTTCCTTTCCTTTCCTTTCCTTTCCTTTCCTTTCCTTTCCTTTCCTTTCCTTTCCTTTCCTTTCCTTTCCTTTCCTTTCCTTTCCTTTCCTTTCCTTTCCTTTCCTTTCCTTTCCTTTCCTTTCCTTTCCTTTCCTTTCCTTTCCTTTCCTTTCCTTTCCTTTCCTTTCCTTTCCTTTCCTTTCCTTTCCTTTCCTTTCCTTTCCTTTCCTTTCCTTTCCTTCCCTTCCCTTCCCTTCCCTTCCCTTCCCTTCCCTTCCCTTCCCTTTCCCTTTCCCTTTCCCTTTCCCTTTCCCTTTCCCTTTCCCTTTCCCTTTCCCTTTCCTTCCCTTCCCTTCCCTTCCATTCCATTCCATTCCATTCCCTTCCATTTATCCTCCTTCCTCTTTCCTCCTTCCTCCTTCCTCCTTCCTCCTTCCTCCTTCCTTTCCCCACTGTTTGGTTAAACTGTTCTTATCCCAATCCACAAGTTTCGCCTTTTGTTTCCTGATTCTCCTCCCCATTCCACTGTGGGCAGAGGAGGGGTGAGTGAGTTACACTCGATTTTCGTTGCTGACTGGGGGGAATCTGAGGCTAAATTGTGACAGTCCTTTTGGGTGAGCCAGGTGGGACAGGCAAGGGGTTGGGATAATAACAGGACTGACCAGAGCGTGTTGAAATAGACATTTACTATGCTAGTAAAGAAGTCACTGGTCATGATGTTGCTTTGTTTGTCCACATGGCTGTGTTATGTGAATTCCTACATGCCTTATGTATTCCCTGCAGTGCTGTTTATCACTTCTGTGTGAAGGATTATGTTTGTCATATTGCTGTCCTGTGTCATATCAACTTAAGAGATGGCGATAGCTCTTATCGCGTGCTTATATTGCTATTTTTGTACAACATTACTGTCATTTCCATATCTTAGACATTGATACCTCAGAATTGATTAGTAATCACACCCAATCTATACGAAAAATGGGGAGGGGATTTCCCCCCCCTTTTTCACCTCCCTTTTCTCCTCCAGCCTAGGTGCAACAGTTTTTTATAAATTTGAACACCCTGGGGATATCCAAGCTAGCATGCTCTTGTTGCTATATCTCCCGAATATGTCTCAGATCATGTACAGCGTTACAAAAGGATTTGTTAATAATACCACCCACAAAAATAATATTTCCTGACTTTTAAATTATTTTTTCGATATTTCTACTATCCAGATTTAGAAGATAGTAGTGTAAATAATGATAAACAAAGCTTTATATATACATGCATAGCAGTCATATAGCAGCTATGTTGGCTTTCCAGTGGTAGTATTTTTTTCTCAATTATTACACAAGAACATAAAGAAAGATTTTATAACTATTATTCTTTGTCACTGGCGCTATCTACTAATAAAAAACAAGCCTGTAAACCAGCATGAAAATATGTGGGTCATGTGTTACATGCTCCTGATAGTACAGCATGATCTTGATCCAGTACAGAACCTGATTAAGTAGAAGTCCTCATTATATTGCCATTCCCATGGGTTATCAAGAGTTTAGGTCTGCTGTTGGAGTTCAGAGTTGCTGCCATAAATTAGAGTGGAATTACACCACAAAGCACTGACTGTTCTCATCAGAAGCTACCAATCTAATAAGAGGAAATCCACAGACAAGGATAAGAAAAGTTGTAATTGGAATTGCATCACACTACCAGTAGCTGGGGTGGTTGCCCCATCTTCCCATTGACCTATGTTGCCACATACCAGAAGATGAAACTAAATATGCAATGTATCATAAACAGCTAGCTCAGTTAAGAAAGTCTTATTCCTTTTAACTCTTTCCCAACACATACACACTTTGAAGTCAATGTTATTTATCCATCTAACTTGTATGCTACTAACTTGTATCCTCTTAACTGCTGATTTTGTACTCTTTCTCTAAAGGACTTTGTTTCCAGAGCAACAGGACAGATTTTTCTTTTCAGTCTGTGTTCTAGGCTCAGTAAGATACAGCTCTGTCAAATTACGAATGTAAGCTATCAGTGATGTGCAAACATCTGTTATGGTTTTCCTTAAGGAAGGTAAATGTCTTTAGTGTGTAATAATTTATATATTGGTCACATACATCAGTTTCCTTAAATTCTTTTTATTAAACATTCTACGGATCTATACTGTGCATTGGGATGAAGTTAGTGCACACTTGACACTGTAAATCCATATGGCAGTGGAATACCGTGCAGATATATCCTGGACAAGTACACCTCCATTCTCTGGGATATGGCACTTGCAATGATGTGGCCTTCTGTCTTGGGTAAGTTGGTGCAGATCCAGCTAAATATACTTGCATTTCCAGTTCTGACACTGACTTGTGCTGGATCAGCAGATTGTCTCACCTCCCCTTCCTTTGTTCTACATACATAAACTTCGAAAAACTTATCAAAATGTGGTGCTGAAATCCAATACAAGAACAGCATTTAAACTGCTTTTATTAATTTTACTGAATCTTGGGGGCAGGTTGGACATTAGAAGTATCAGGAAAACTCTAAATGTGCAGTTCCCACAAACCCACAAACATAAACTCTGGTGAAAACTAAAGAAAGACAGTTCCCTACCAAAATAACGATAAAAATTATGGTTTTTCATTTCACTATTTGGGGGTCTTTAATCTACACGACTGTCATTTGCTTTCTTGAGATGGGCTATAAAGACCTGACAAGAGCATTAAATGAACACATGATCTGTCACCTCTGCAGGTGGTCAACTTATGTATTTCAACTTCTCTCATCATGGGTGGCCTCTCTAGGGCAGATTAAGGTTCAGATGTTGCTAACTCCATAAAAAAGAAGCAAATATTCTTCAAGTTCCTTGCTCTTAAAGGAATCATCTCCCATTTATTCATCTCAAGGATAAGGTTTTGTAGGTTTAGCAGGGGAACATTTAATTGATCTCAATTCTGCTTGTCATTTACCTTGAGATGTTGTCAGATGCATGTTCAAAGGTAAAAGAGGCAGAACATGGTGAAGCATCATTACTGAAAAAACATGATCTTACTCAGATGTTACAGAAATTGAAGCATGTGACTGTTGCTCATGCAAAGGTCACTTCCTGACCTCTGGCTTTGGTTATATCGTTATTTTTTCCCACTTCATGTTTTTTCTTTCTCTCCTTTTTTTCTCTCCTTCCCCTCCATGCCATCCTTTTCTTAGACCTCACTTTCCACTCACTGAATTTTTATTTAAACACTCACTACACTCTCCGATGCTTAACTTTCTGTTTAGTCACAGATGCATGACTTCCCTTTTGCTGCTATCAGTGTAATTCAATTCCCTCTCTCCCAGCAATTCTGTGTGGGAATAAACATGATCTCATTAATCATTTTACAGGTGACAGCCTCCAAGATAATGCCACTGGCTAATAGAATGGTGATGGCAAGAATGGCAGCAGTTTTCCAGCATTATTAATAGAGTAGCAGAGTCTTGTCTTTAATTTATGAAGTGCCATCTTGGCACTTCAAATGAGGAAAAGATTATAACACCTCTATCTACTTTGGTCTGCATCTTAATAATAATTTCTACAGCAGACAAGCTAAAAATATTTAGCTCAATTTGATGCTAATGAGAATACAAGATTAAATTACATGTGTCTTCCTACACAACCGACTCCAGTGAACATTAGATATGAATGGGGACTCCTACTGCTCTGAACGGGCTTTAGATCATTCCTGTATGCAGAGAGCCCACACCAGTTGCCATTATGCCAAACTCTAGCATTTTGCCCTCTATTTATGTTACTCACACACAATGCACAGGTCAGGAGACAACTTAATTTTTATGCTGTGTTCAATCCACCTGTTGAACTGAGCAATTTATAGTTAGCAGCCCTTCTGATGGAAAAGTCCATGGCTTTGATTGACAGCTACTTGTGATCAGACTGGAAAATCAACAGCTATTGGGCTATCATATTTTGTATACACCTCAATATACAAGCAGGCAAGGCTGGACATGTATTTAAAACCAGAACCACCACGCTTTTCTATAATACTGCTGTAGACCTCACCTATGAGAGAATGATCTGGCAGGCAGAGTCGCAGCTCTGCTTGCTGAGAACATTCCACAAGAATTCCATTTGAGTCGTGCTGAAGCAGCTAAGAAGGATCCTTGCTGTTAAATATAACTTACAGTTTTGCTTTACATATATCTTCAGTTTTGTAATTGGAAGCCAGATCTTTATGTCCAGTTACAATAAATTGTTACATCATAGAATCATAGAATCATAGAACAGTTTGGGTTGGAAGGGACCTTCAAAGCTCATCTAGTCCAACCCCCCTGCAATGAGCAGGGACATCTTCAACTAGATTAGGTTGCTCAGAGCCCCGTCCAGCCTGGCCTTGAATGTTTACAGGGATGGGGCATCTACCACTTCTCTGGGCAATCTGCCAATATTTTACCACCCTTATTGTAAAAAATTTCTTCCTCACGTCCAGCCTGAATCTCCCCTCCTTTATTTTAAAACTGTTACCCTTGTCCTATTTTAACAGGCTCTGCTAAAAAGTCTGTCCCGATCTTTCTTACAGGCCCTTTTAAGTACTGAAAGGTCCCAATAAGGTCTCCCTGGAACCTTCTCTTCTCCAGGCTGAACAACCCCAGCTCTCTCAGCTTCTCCTCGTAGGAGAGGTGTTCCATCTCTCTGATCACTTTCTCATGTTCTCACAGAATCACAGAATCGTTTTGGTTGGAAGAGACCCTCAAGCTCACCAAGTACAACCATTAACCCAACACTGTCACTAAACCATGTCCCTAAGAACCTCATCTAAACATCTCCAGGGATGGTGACTCTACCACTTGCCTGGGCAGCCTGTTCCAATGTCTGACAACTCTTTCTGGGAAGAAATTTTTCCCAACATCCAATCTAAACCTCCCCTGGCACAACCGGAGGCCATATCCTCTCATCCTATTGCTTGTTACTTGGGAGAAGAGACCAAATGCCCCTTGCTACAACCTCCTTTCAGGTAGTTGTAGAGAGCGATAATAGAATCATAGATGTTTCCGTGTTCTCATGTTGCAGGTGAGTTGAAGCTCAGTTGAAGCTAACCCTTACGGAACACAGTATCTTTTATCTCTTTGGAAGCAACAAAATCACACATTGAGGGGGAGAGGGGAAGAGCTTACAGGCAGTGCTTAGGGGACTTGCCTCCAAAGCATAGTTAAGGTTAGAAGATGTCTCTCACCTGAGCTCCCCCTGACCCACACAGAGCTGGCAGCAGAGGAACACTGAGCACTCCCTGCTCCACATGATAAAAAAGCTTCTTGTCAAGAAAATCCCCCACATGGTGCAGATAGATGCTGGAATCCCACTGGTGCCACGCAAAATGCTGGTTTGGCTGCTACTACTTTTTATCTCAGTTGACACTGTCCTTGTGCTCACAGCTAACCCACTGGCACTGCATGGCTGTTGGCTCTCACATTCACCCACCATGTAAGACTTCAGGAAACCAGTGGGAAATGGGAGAAACCAGTGGCACACCTGAGAGCTTTCCTCCATTTGAGTCAATATTTTAGCTATATTCAGTATGCTCATTCATAGAACAGCACAATCTTGTGAAAGGATCACATAAAAAAAGGAAGAAAGCAATGTAGTAAAATTATATTTTCAGTTACATTAAAAAAATGTTGTCTAATTGCACTGTCTGCTTTCCCGCATTTCTGTCAAAGATATAATACCTCCATCAGCAATGGCTTCTGCTCCTTTTGTTTCTCCTCCTTTACTCAGTTTCCTTTGGCATCCGCACACTAAACAAAACTCAAACAAAATCTACATTTTTCCTAGCTTACTGTACAGAGACAGAATATTCTGTGGCAGTACTGAAAATTACTGTGAGGTCTTTACAACAAAAATTATTTTCTTTCCATTTGAAATTAAGTACTTCTGATGCACTGTTTAAGGTCTGAAAGGGAAACTGTACCTTACAACAACCCTGTCAATCTAGATGTTTTTCCTGATTTTGCAGGGTTTTGATAGAGGAGGCTATAGCTTTCTGCCCTGCAGAACAGTCTTTTTCTGTTAGATAATAGAAAACACTAGACAAATGATAAGAGGACAGATATCTGTGTTATATTGATTAGTATATATATATATATATGATCTTGCCAATATAGAAAAATACTTGAAATAAAATCTCTGAAAAGGCAAATAATTTCAGAATTATTTATGGAAATTTAATTTTCTCCTGACAAAAATACCTTGCTAAATAGAGAGGAGCTATAAAAGTAGACCAAATCACTAGCACACATTCCTTATCACTTTGACAGACTAAGTCAAAATTAATTTCTTGCAGAGAAATCCACTATGGGTGAGTGGATTGTTTGCCTTCATTTTCTATGGCCTGTGTAATGAAAGCACATTCATTAGAAAGGGACATCATCACAGTGTTGTTGTTCTCCCAGGGTTCCCGGTTGCAGAGTAACTTCTCAAGGCCAGCTGCAAGCTGAGCAGATTGTTCCAGGGTTAAGCCATGTTGAAGTGACTGGGAGAAGGGGAATGTGAAAGCCGTGCTCTGAAGAAGCAGCACACAGTTCTTTACTGCTGGACTGAGTTACAGATGATTGCAATATGACGGGATATATTTATTAATACAAAAAAAGAAAAGCCTGTATCTTTCTGATGGAGTGCAAAACATTTTTCTTCTCAAGGATGAAATGGTAGCAATACAGGTACCTCATTAGCCATGTCCATGGACAGGTATTTTTTTGCTAGCTGAGTTGTCAGCAATCGTGTAATGTATTGCTCCTCTGCACTGGAATTTCTGATGGTGCAATTCAGGTAGTATAAAAAATGAAACCTGGGGAATTCCACCATATGGTGCTCCCCTATAACAAGGAGAGATCTGTTTTATTCACAGCAATCTGCAATGTCAGGAAAAAAGGTGATATCTGTGCTTGAAAATTATCTAGAGTTTGCTAGAGAGATCAGCTACTGTATGCAGTTTAAATGTACACAACCCACATACGTAATGTTTTACATTATGTTCTCCGTGTCCATGATTATAGAAATACAGATGGAGCGTTTTTGTTTACCAGAAAAGTATAAACATCTATGGGGTTCCCTCCCCATAGGGCTGTCACAGGAGAGTGACCAACCCATCGATATCACCAGGAGAAGCTCTGGATCACCCTGCAGACTGGGTGGAGTTGCTGCTGTGAGCATGAGACTCATTGTGGGATGTCAGGGAAGGGCATACTACCCATGACTACAATGACTACAACCTTAAATTCCATTTCTGACTGCTTTCCTGCGTGAGGGGACTCTCTGTTCGGAGCGCGAGTGTGTGTGTGCGGATGTTTCAGTGCCAGCAGCTGGAATTAGACCACAAGTCCCAGGGTTCCGCGTGTCCGGGGTGCCGGCAACTGGGGAGGCTGACTGAGGGGCCGATCCCCCGTTCCGCTGTCGCTACGGAGACCGCCGCCGGCCGCAGCGGAGGCGGAACCCCGGGGGGCGGCGCCCTTCGCCAGCCGGCGCCTGTTCGCCGCCGCGCTCGGGTCTGCGCCGCCGCCTTCCGCCGTCCCGCGGTTACCCTGGCAACGGCGCCGTCGGCGAAGCGAGGAGCCCCGGGCCCGGCGGCAGGATGGTGAGAGGCGGCGGGACGGGGGCGCGGGGCGGGTGCGGGTGCGGTGCTTCCCCCCACCTCGGGCGGGGAAGCCCCGCCGGGGCCCCGCTCTGACCCGGCTCCGCTCTGCTCTCTGCCCAGATGCTCTCCCGGGCCAAGCCGGCCGTGGGGGGTACCCCGCCGCCGGGAGACAGGCGGAAGAAGAAAGGGAAGAAGGTGCCGCAGCTGGAAGAGCTCCTGGCCCTGAGGGACTTCACCGGCGCGATCGCCTTGCTGGAGGTAACGGCCGCCACCGGGGCTGAGACCCCGACCCGGGGGCGCCGCCGGCACCCCGGGGGTCCCACTCTGCTCCCTTCGGGAGGACGGTACCGGCATTGCCAGGCCTGTGCCCGACAGGGCTGCGGGCCGAGAGCGACTCTTCCCCGCCTTGTGTCCCCTTAGCCTCCACCCGCACCCCGTAGGCCCTGTTCTGGCTGCTTTTCTCCTCCCTTCCTAGGACTGGGTTTGGCATGTGAGGGCGCCTGCTGCTTCTCCGTGCCAGCCGTGTCCTGGGTGCATCCAGCACAGCATGGCCAGCCGGGCAGGGAGGTGATGGTCCCGCTCTGCTCCGCACTGGTGCGGCCTCACCTGGAGCACTGTGTGCAGGTCTGGGCGCCAAGGGATAAAAAGGAGATAAGGCTACTGGAGAGTGTCCAGAGGAGGGCTATGAAGTTGGCAAAAGGTTTGGAGGTGAAGCCGTATGAAGAGCGGCTAAAGTCACTTGGTTTGTTCAGCCCGGAGAAGAGGAGACTGAGAGGAGACCTCATGGCACCTACAGCTTCCTCACAAAGGGAGGAGGAGAAACTCTTCTCTTTGGTGACCAGTAACAGAACGTAAGGGGATGGCAGGAAGATGTGTCAGGAGAGGTTCAGGTTGGACATTAGGAAAAGTTTCTTCACCCAGAGGGTGCTGGAGCACTGGAACAGGCTCCTCAGGGAGGTGTCACAGCCCCAAGCCTGACAGTGTTCAAGAAGAGACTGGACAACACCCTCAGGCACATGGTGTGAACTGTGGGGTTGTCATACGCAGGAACAGGAGTTGGACTCACTCTTCCTTGTAGGTTCCTTCCAACTCAAGACATTCTATGATTCTCTCAGGAATGTGAGACCAGCTCCACCCAGGTGGCATCTATAGCTGTCAAACCATCTGTGATATAAGATGGCCTTGTATTACTTTGATTATCTCTGGAGCTTTATAAATTGTGTGGCAGTTGACAAAATCCTTACATACTTTCTTCTCTCCAAAGTTTAAACGGCATGTGGGTGAGCAGGAGGAGGATACTGACCTTTGGATCGGGTACTCTGCCTTTCATTTGGGTGACTACAAGAGAGCACTGGAGGTAAGGTGGGGAAATCCTGCTCCCTGAGGCTGGAAATGGGGATGTTGTGATAAAACAATGACAACAAGGAGGAAAATGTTCTGTAATAGGGAACAGTTCTGCCAGCCAGCGAAGGTACAAATGTATGGTAATAAGGCAGATGCCGTGGAAAACAGTTTGAATTGGAAAAAAAATATATTCCCCTATGAAAACAGACCTTTTTCTAATGTTATCTACTATCTGATTTAATACTTGTCTCAGTAGCCTAATTTGCCCTTTTAAATGTCATAGTTCATGCCCTAAATGTTCTATTCCCTTTTTGCTGCTACCTTTGCAGAGTTTTACTTTTCAGGTTTATTTATGTCTTTGTCTTCATTGTGTTGCTTCTCTGTAATATGCATTCCTTAAAAATTCTTTCTTTAGAGGTTGATGCCTCTGGCCATATAATGTATGTTATTGTTCTTCTTTATGTTTGCTTGTGTTAGGTAATTCAAGAAATGAGACATTCTTACCCTCCAAAAGCTGACTCTCCAAAAGTCACTAGAAGACCTTGATTATTCAAATATGCATACGTTTTAAATGTCTGCACTATACAGTGCTGTTGGATCTCTTTCAGTGTATGAGTCCGTATGCAATTCTCTCTCATGTCCATTTATGTCTCCAATGAAACTCAATTTGTTGCCAGTGTCCCTGGGATCCCTTTATCTTCTCATTTGTGCTAGCATATTTAACTGTAGAAGTCTTAACAATTTTTTGTTGCCTGCCTCACTGTGTACCTCTGAGGGCTGAAATCAGTGCCCACACCAGAACAGGGAGTGTTGTGGAATGGTGTGGTGATACCCACAAGGCTGTCAATAAGGTAGTGAAGATTTGAAAACAACTTGGTCTGCCTGAGTATCGCTCATCTCATTGCTGTATTCCCACAGATGTGAATTGCTGGGTCCATACACTGCTGTATTGCATAGTTTAAGTCTTACTGGTTTCGCTCAATGTCAGCTGAGACAGGTCCCCATTACACTTTACTGTGAATCATAATGATGAAGGTTTCACAGTCTTTTAACTGGCTTTCCCTGGAAGAAATATTAAGAACAGATGACAATTTAAAGTATTAACAAAAGAAAATAGCCATAGAAAAATAGATTATAAACAATTATGGTATTTTCTCTCTTACATAAAATTGTTTAACTATAGCAGTACATGGTCACATGCACAAGAGTTGTACATGAGTTGGAAATAGAATTTCTAAAGCTTCTGAGTAAGTTCACAAGGCACTTTCCCTCTTTAAAAAAAAGAAGAGGAAACATCCGTTAGAGATATTAGAAATGCTCAGTGAATCGAATTGACAGTATACACAATATAGAACGTAGTATAGGACATAGTGGTAACTTAATATTCATGTTTAGAGTTGTGGAATTTAAAGATTATTAATGTAACAATCAGTTGCTGTACTTAGTATCTGGATGTTAGGTGTTAATAAGGAGTGGAAGTTTAAAAAAAGAAAAACGTTTGTATACAATTGAAAAATAGCTGGCAATTTGGTTGAAATAAATTCTGCTATTTGGAATACGCAGGAGAAGATTTTAAATGTCCCTTCAACGAAAAAGTAACAGCTTTTTTTTTTTTTTCCTTTAAGAGATTAGGTTTTGTATGCGGTGTTTCATTCACCACTAGGTGATGCTGTTGATTCAGGCTCTTAAAAACTGCAATGTGGTTGTCTGGTTCCCGTTTTTCTGCCGAAGTAGGGACAATGTAAGGTTTGTATGCGTGATTTGTGGTTGGTTTGTTTGTGGGTGTTTTAAATGAGATATCACAGGCCCTATCTTGTCAGATTTAAGCCTGATTTTTGGCACAGTGATGAGTCCTGATAACCTTGTCATTTTGTGATGCCATGTGTGAAATGAGCCTGTGCATCTCAATCTAGTTTCTTTCAGGACAGAACACCGTAGCTGTAATTCCCAATCTTGCAGTAGTCAAGAAAAAGAGTGCTAACTGTGGAGGCTGAATTGCCTTTCAGTTATCAGCTTCAAGGCTGAAGTGTAATGCTGTATGTTCTTTGATATGTTACAGAGGCATTGTTGCTGTATTCTCAAGGACAACTTCCTTGATTACATATACCTTCTAGATCCTGGAGCACTCTTTGAGGAGTACCAAGAGCTCTGTAAATAAAATACTATGTATGGAAGATTCTGCAGAATTCTCCAGAGTGATATTAAACACAATCTAAATGATTCACACTCCTAAGTGCCTAGAAGTGACAACGCATAGTCTATGTCAGCATATTCCATATGCCTGATGAGTGTCTTCAGAAATTATGCTGCTCAATAGTCCTTTTATTTTTAATGATACTTTCATAGTGAGCCAGGCGTGCTGGTTGCATGGCAACTTTTGGAGAGGCTTGGGATGAGGTTGCCATCATCCACTACTGCGAGAAGCAGGGAAAAAATGAAAATGATGTGGAACTCTAGCTCCAAGAATATATTCAGAGATAATGATAACAAAATATCTGGTACATTCACATAAGAGAATTCACATTCTCCTATCATAGGCACACCAACAGTCAGGTAATTCCCTAGGTTGAGCACTAACTCATCACTAGGGTCACACTTTCCTCTCCTTAGGAGGTAGATCCTTTTCTCAAAGGATATGCCACTAACATTGGTCTGATGGGATCATCCCTACTGCTGTAGACCAGTTTACAGATGGTACTGCACTGGACTTGGCTCTTCCAGCAGTCATGGTGGCAGTCCCTCCCTAAACTGAATTTTACTAACACTGAGTGGCCAGTGTCTTCCTGGCATCATATGGCAACCTTAGTGGATGGCAGCATCTAATTAGTTTTCTGGAGTCTTCCACACCTACTGCTCTTAATGGGGAAAAATCCACCTGTCTTTCTGCCACGACATGTTCATAGCACTAATCTTAAACCATTTCTGAAAAATTTTCCAGTGGCACCTGAGGATCAGGATCAGAGCATCAGTCCAAAGATTCTGTTTCTCGTGTGCCTGATCTACACATTGAAGCAGCTGGGGCCTGAGAAAGGGAGTGTTGAAAGACATATTTGAGGTATTGACAACTAAGGAGAGGAATTGGCAAGGCCAGGGGCACTGCTAGGTTGGGTTCAAGATCAGGTTTTGCATTTTCTCTCTGTGCCCTCTGACTGGGTTTAGGCACACAGGATGCTGGCATGGTATATCTGCCTGACATAGTGACGCCGTTTTGATCTGTCAGCTATGCACGTGAGAGCAAAGCATGATCTCTGGGTCAGAGCCTTCAATGCATTGTTTCTGTCAAAATCTCATTAAATACTGCCGATGATTCTGACAGTCTCTCCTGTCTGAAGCCTCCCTCCTAGGTGAGAATCAGGAGCCATTCCACCTCTTCATGGACAGGACCTCCTGCCTACTCTGACTTTGCTCAGGATAATTTCAGTCAAATAGTAAATCATGAACAGAACAGGGCTATACTAGAGTACTGGTTCATCCACAAGGACTATCTGGTCTTGCTTGAGTACTTCTGCTGGCAGTGTGAGAACACAGGTACCCTCAAGTTACTGACAGCTGAAACTAGAAAGTGAAAGGCAGAATTTTGGCTCAGGGAAGTTCTATAGGCTTCTCTAGCATGACAGTAGCCAGGTTATGATTAGTGTCTCCACATCTCCTTTGAGCACTTGTGGGGCAGCCCTGTAGGTTGGCCTGTTTTTTGGCTTTTCAGGATCTGTGTGGGCTTGGAGAATCCAGACAAGTAATAAGGGAACTGAGCAGAATCCTGCTGGCCTCGGCGTTGTCAGTAGGTGTCCATAATTGTAGGCAATCAACCCAGCAGCCTGCTTCTGAGGAAAAGTGTATGTGTCTCTTGATGGGGGTGAGAGGTGGAGGAGGAAATAGCAAGAAGTTGTTATGCTTCTGGTTGGCAAAAATATGCCCCAGGTTGGCAGTTGGGAAAGCTTTTTGGAGTATTTAGTTTAGTTTGTTTGACTTTGTTTTTTCGGAGAGGAGGGGGAAAGCTCTTGTGAAGTAGTCTTTGAGAGACTGGGATGTTGAATGCCTTTTAGTGAAGAAAGGAGCAACAGCACATAGTCTGGGCTCATGGCCCAGAACTACAGGGTGAGAAGCACTTATAGTCCTGATTTTTATTTACTGTGTTTCCATAGATTCACATTGGTACTGCTAGAGCACTCTTTATTTATTGCTTGCTTTGAATAGCCAAGCCAGAACATGACTTGTGTTTATGCACTTTGTCTTTTCTAATTAATCTGCCTGAAGTCACAGCCGAAAGAGACATTTGGGTGCATTTAATCTGAACAGATTTTGAAAGGTTCCAGATGGTCCCAATAAAGAGCAGTGGCCTGTCTCTTGGAGATCTGTGACTGGCCTACATCAAGATTGAACTGGCCTCAGTAGGAAAGGTTGGCCTCTATTTAAATGTTTTTTTCTTTCTTTCTTTTTTTTAAATTTTATTATTTATTTATTTTAAATCTTCTTGAAGGACAGCTAGTCCCTGAAGTACTAGCAAGGCTGAGATGGCTTTTAAGGCCCTACCTTACCAATACCTTCTCTGTTTTGGAATGCAGTTTGCTTTCACTTGGCAACAGAAAAAAAATAATTTATGCTTGCAAACTATAAACTTTATTGTTGTCAGTATGTTTCTGTTCTTGGGATTCACTGCCCTTTGGGCATGGTCAGTTTTATTTAGTGCCATATATGTATCCGTGCCTTTCCCCCAGAGGTAAGACATCTTCCACCTGTAGTGGCACAATCAGGTAAACTCTCCCAAAGCGGCAGGAAATTCAAATTCATATGCTTGGAGAAAGAGTACAGAGTTGGCAAGGGGTTGTGTTGCTGGCAGGAATGAGAACCTTCTGGTGACAGGAAGTGTGTGGATGGCATTCTTTCAGCATGTCTGGTGAGAACCTTGTGTGACCCTGCCCGCTTTGCCTTATGCTGCCTGTTGGATGTGGCTGGATGGGGAGCAGGAGCACGAGCAGGAGGCACATTCACTGGGATGGTCCTTCCTAGTAATTTAACAGAAACCCAAAAGAGGAAAAAAAATAGCATTGAGAGGTCTGCCTGCCTCTGTTTTTAGTACCCATTTTGATACAAAGATGTTTATTTTTCAGAAATATCACTGTTTGGTAGCTGCAGAGTTTTTCTCCATTAAAAAAGCAGATTGAAAGACTGATCTGTTAAGTTTTTACTGTTTCACAAATAACAAGAAGTGAAGCAGTTTGTGTGATAGTATTAAGGGATATGTAATAAACGTGGATCTGTAAGAAATAACGGAACAAGGTATCTAGTGGTTTTCTCTAGCTGTTTGCTGTAAGTCTTAAAATGGGAAATCGTGAAGTTAGGTACAGTTTAGTAATATTTACTACAATTATCTTTATCTATTAGGAAGTCTTGAATTTGCCTGTTTTGTAATAGCTTCATTCTAAGAACTGCAACAAACTTGAGAATAAGCCACTTTATCTCAATTAATTTAATGATACGTTGTAAAATGGTAGAAGAAAGAGCGGTATTTAATACAAGTCTGTGCTTTTATCCATTTTTAAAAAGCCAACCCTCTCTTCTGTTACAGGAATATGAGGCCTTAACCAAACAACCAGCTTGCAATCCAGATGTTTGGGTGAACCTTGCCTGTACATACTTCTTTCTAGGGATGTATACACAAGCTGAACAGGCAGCCTTGAAAGGTGAGATGTGTGTCTCTGATGGAAAGGGCTACTTGTTGATTTAGCACTTAAAGTGATTTACAGAGAAAGTATTCAATGCTTTTTTTGCATAGGAATAAACAACAATTTTGAGCAAAGATTTTTGTTTGGGGGTTTTTGTTTGTTTGCATTTAACAGCAAAGTTATGATGCAATCTGCTTCCTAAAAATACCTTGGGCAGGTGGAGCATCTGGAAGATAATTTCTCTTAGTAATTTTGAAATACAAAACCCCAGCATATGCAAGCACATCCAGTAGAGCAAGGATGTAGCTTTTGTCATGTGTCTTTTGCCTGCTTGAACCACAGCTTTCATTCCTTTGCATAAGCAGGAGTTTAGCTTGATGGAGAGTGTTGCAAAGTATTGACGACACATCAGTTTGTAGTGTTCACCTGAAACTTTATTTCCAAAAGAGACAGTGTAAAATCTAGGTAACCTAATTAGGTCAGATCAGTGGGCGTGAAGGTGGGGATGTGCCAGGACCTCACGCCTGCAGTTGGTGTGGTCTTAAACCAGGTTCATAATCTGCGTTATTAGAAGAAGCATTTTTCCTGTCTGTGGGGTGTAGACAGAGAGATGCTCTGTGGCTGCATTAGAGATAGGTAACTCTAGAGGAAATGACAGATTTCTTTCTGGCTGTACAAATATATTGTATTATATGATATTTGGAACAGATAGACTTCCTCAGAAAGTTGCTTTTCAGAGACCTAGGCAATTTGGCAGTGAAGAGAAAGAAACAAAAATAATTGCCTTTTGTCCTTTGTATCATCCACATGCTGATGCTTGGTTTTTGAGATGTCTCATTTGTGCATAACATGTTCATATGTCATGCAAATTTGTTGCGTTTTAATCTATTCCGATGTGTTTGCAGTAGAACAACAAAAGCTGTTAATGGAACACAGTGATTCCTAACACAGTGAGTGATAGGATATAATAACTTTTCATTGTGTCAGCAAACATTGTGTCATAACAGATGTTTTAATTATGTTTTTAGATGTTCAGTAGGTAGATATTGGTTGTGTTCAAACGGTTATCTTTCAAGCTGTGTCTTTATATGACCCTAGCACTCTGTATCTGGATATAGGCCCAAGGCCATGCATTTTGTAAAGTTTATGTGTGTCTTGACGTGGCTGTGAAGCATGAAAGTTCAATACACGCTTGCAGCTTTTTGGTATGCATATAGTGTGGCTGCTGGAGCCAAAACGTCAATGTTATAGCGGAAATTTTGTTCAGATAATCATGCTGAGAAAGAAAATATGGGTGGCAGTGGTGCGTTCCGGCTGTGTGACAAACAGCACGTTTTGCAGGTGTAGAACTGAGGAGTCCTGCCATCTTTGGCATACAAACCCCTGAGGTGGAAGGGTGATACAGCTTCCCACCAGCTGGTTAGAAGAATTCCCCATGCTGCCTGTTTGCTTTTGATGTTGAGGAGGGCCACACCAGGATTGTGTAAAGTTGTGTGTCACACAAGCTGCCTTTTTTACAGTGATTGTTCTTACATTGCAGTTTTGATTAGTGACCATGCTTACTTGGAAACTCTAAGGAAATGAAGAGCCTCAACATCTTGTAAGATCCACATGTTTAGCCTTTGTGTTGCCCACCCCTTTCCCCCCTTGAAGGCAGGCAAGTAGTTACAGCAACAAAAAGTTACTTTTTCTTTTGACTGATTCCATATCTCTGAGCCAGTGCACATGAAGTGAGTTAGGCCAGTGAAATTATTAAAAAATAAGCTTCTGAGAGCATTCAGCATTCTCCCTTATCTGGAGGAGAGCTCTGTTCACGTAGTTTGAGGGACTTAGTGGGTGGTCTTGTTGCCTTATGTCAGATATTAGGTGTCTGATTCTTGAGCGCCTGGAATTCACTGCAGTCACATTGTTACAGTTCTACTTTAATCTGAATATACATGGGTTCATTTAAAGAAGAGGAATGGAAATTAGATTCCAAGACAATTTTTAGTTAGGCAGTTTAATTTTGTTACCCATCACTTTCTATTTATCTTAGTGATTTGTATTGTTTCTCATAACCATAGTATCTCAGTGATATCCAAGTAGAATTAATAGTAGTGATGTTCGTGGTTAACTTCTGACTCTTACCTTTTTAGGATAAAACTCTTATTGAAGTATGGGTTTTCTCTTTTCATTCTTTCCTTAGTCTTCTAGTCTTGGGCTGAAAACAGGGTGAGGGAAAATAATCGTATATTTTCTGCTACTGTGGAGGAGTGCCTTCAAAATGGACAGTTTTGTAATATTTTTTAGAAAAGGTTAGATTCTCGTATCCCTTAAAAGTCCTTCAAAAGATCATGCTGAGCTCGAATCCCATAACTGCAAATGTTTTGTTTCCAACTGTAAAAAGTTTCATGCAGAGCTTTGTGATCTTTATTGTTCAAGAGGTGCATAAATTTATATTCACAGATAATAATTTAATCTTTAATGTAACACAAATTTGAGCTTTGGAGATTACGGCCTAGAACATGAACTAGAATCTACAAATATTTGGGCAACAGAGCCTGAGGTGTCACTTTGACCTAAACCATGGAGGAAGCAAGCGGCTGCATTCTGTACCAGTTGGAATCATTGTCGTCAGCTCCACGTCATATGAATTACAGTAATCCATTCTAAAGATGCCAGAGGCACAGCTGGGCATGCACCTTTGTTAACTGTGAGCTGGAGGTGAGGGAAGATTCATATTCTCATGCCCCTTCAGATTAGTTTGCAGTAGGATATGGGGTGTGGTTAGTGGTATTTGGGTGCTGGAATATTAAGAAAGGAGTGCAGCTGAGGGATGGAACAGAGAATAACTGAGTGTTCACACTAGTAATATCAGTTCCTGATTTCATGTAATTATTTAAGAAGGACAGCATGCCAGTTTTTATAGTGAGGTGGTAAACCTTTCTTGTGAGTACTCTAACACTGATGATTTCTGACTACTTAAGCTTGGTGGGTAGGCAGTAACAGCTGAAGATTTGTAGCTCTTTTTCTCTCTCCATTGAAGGCTTCTAAGTGTTATATATTCCCCTTCCCATTTCCATCACTTTCTTACATTGAGGTTGAACCTTTTTATTTTCTCTCCAGACAGATCCTCTTTTAGGTTGTTGTTTCGGTTTCTTTAAAATGTATTAGGATTGCATCAATGATGGCTGTTCACAATATATTACTGACAGCTGAGGCCATAACATCTTGTGAGTTCTTCCATGGTTTTGCAAAGATCCTGAAGAAGCAAAATATTTCATTGGACAGAGACACAAAAGGTGAAGTCTCTAGAAGAACACCATTTATCCAGTACTGCCAGGAATACTGCTGAAAAAAGGATAGATTGTGTTAGGCTGCTTATCATTGCTATTTTGGGATTATTTTGCCTGAATTCTTCCATACTGCTTGCTGTTTATTGCTGCAGTTATGCTAAGCCCCTGGAAGTGCTAAAACAAATGAGGGAAAAATAATTTATTTGCAGCTATAATTCTAAATTTCTACAGTGATGGAATCTCTGTGTGAAAGGAAACATAAATGTCATCTGGCTTTTGGGAATTGATTTTCCACACAAACATGTAAATATCATATAGAAATTCCTCCTTGCCATGTACTGTTGCTTAAGAAAATTATTGTTTACTGTCTGAGGAAAAATATGCAGGGTGCTTAAAAAATAGGAAATTAGCATTAAAAGCCATCAGGTAATTGTTGCATTTTTTACAAGATATATAGTCCACAATCTCTCATGAAGCAAGGGTTTATGTTTATTTTATAATAGATGTGAAGTGTTCTCTTAGCTTGTTGTTACTTAATTAAAACTTCATGGTACATTCTCTCAGGAAGGAATAAATCTGTGTATCGGAAGTCATATAAACCAGGGTTACTGCAAATATAACCTAAGAAGTAGAGCAAAAAGGCAGTAAAGAAAAATCCTTCTTTGAAAGTTTTTCATTATAGTTGTACTTTATCTCCTCTAGGCTTTCTTCCAAATTCCTTTCAGATATTTCTGGCTTCTCCTTTTTCCCTGCTCTCCCATTACATTACAGTTACTAATGTTCCTGGATGTTCCTGGATCTGAGGTGAAGGGAGCGTTACTTCAAGTCAGCTACTGTTGTTTCATAGTCATTCCATAGTGAGGCTGCCAAGTGATGCTTTGTATACTCCTTTTGCATCTGTGCTCTCATACATTGGCTAAACATATGTTTTCCATGCTGTGTGCTAGCCCACGTAGTCTTGGGAGAACGAGGCTGAAAGTCTTCATCTTGTTTTAATAAACAGTAATAAATTCCTGGGTTTTAATCATAAAAACAAATAATCTTGTATTGCATTCCCAGTTCTTGTGCCTTGCAGAGGACAAGGACCAGAAACTCAGCCGGGCACACTTGTACAGTGATCCCAGCAACTGATCCTAGTGTTTAGAAGCCTGCATAGTGCTCTCAGAAGCCGTTGGCTAGAAAAACACAAGTGCTAACTGTGTTCTTTTAACCCACTAAATGTGCACATAAGTGGGGCTGCAATTAATTCTGTTATGAAAAACAGTCTTTTTAGGAGAAATGGAATTTTACAATTAAACTTAAGATTCATGCACGGACAGTGTTGTGTTGCTGAACCTGTCATTAAAGTTCTTTTTTTTCCTCCCTTCTAATTTTTGATGTGCAAAGCTTTGTGATTCTTCACAACTCCGTGTGTGTCAGATCTGCACGTGGTTTAACTGAACAGAGATCCTTCTCCTTTCACAGCCTACACTGCAAGGAACAATATTCTACAAAAGCAGAACAGAGATGGGTTAGTAAGAACAAAGACATTTTCCAAGCCAGTTTTCTTTCCTTATTCATGTACTAATGTTTGCTGGGTGTCAGATAATTGTCACCAGTGAAAGCGTGTGGTTACAAGTGGGCATGGAAAAGTTGCTGGATTTTCTTTTTCTTCAGACTGCTTGTTCACCTACGTGCAAAGTCATCTGCTCTCTGCTTGCACTGTATTTCTTGTGAACAGTGTTTCATTTTCATTAAATTTTAGCTGTGATTTTGAACTAGGAGATTTTGGTATATGGAACTTTCAAAGTGCACAAGTGAAAATATAAATTTGTACACATTTAAAATTTTAAAACTACTAACCTTATTTTCCTTGTTTTAAAGCATAGTGGAAGCTACAGAACAGGGATAATTGATAGTTTTTTGCTTTGATGATCTTTAATTTACTGTGCCTAGGCATGACTGAAATGAAACCTGTGTATATTGCAAGTAACTGAACATAGTTGAACTGGTTTTTAAGTATTTGGGGAATGGGAAAATTTAAATGAATGTCCTCTGTAAATTTAATTCAAGAAAATTCTGAACAGTTGAGCTATTCAAGGGTGTGTAAGTGTGAACCTCACGGTTGGACCATGGTTTTTCCAAACATTTTTCCATACCCTTACATTTTCCCTCCACCAGTGAGGCTGTGGTTTGACGGCATAGAGAGCTTCATTCAGCTACTGTCTTCAGGTGAGCAGGGCATTGTTTCTCAGGGACAGGAGAATAAGGTTTCCTCTGGTTATATTTTCTCTGCTGTCTGGCTGGAGCCATCTCAGCACGGTTCCATTCCTACCAGCTCCCGCCTGTGTATGTTTAAGATGTGTTTTACATCTGTTAATGTGTGAAGTGTACACATGATGTTTGCTAGATGGGATTTGTTAATGCTGGACACATGACCAGCATTGCTTTGCCCTCTCATGAGAGGACACAAATGCCAGATTGTCCATTACTGTATTTCATCATCTTCTTACTGCCTGTGGCAGCAACATGGTACCCACCAAGAGTCTGAGCTGCCATTTCTAGCGAGCTTAACATTTTCTTTAATAATTAGTGAAGATATCTGTCCTCATTCTTACTGTAGCTGTTTATTATCCTTTAACAAATACTTCACTAGGTGCTTGTTCAGTGTCGGCACATAAAAATACGCAGAATACTTTTAAGATCAATGTCAGCTATGACTTTGGTACCTATAACAGGAGCACTGATCACGATAAAAATTCTCGTGTAGGAATATCGGTGTCTTTCCTAGCTGGAAAGAGATACAACCTATCCAGATACCTCAGTGATGTCTTTAGCACAAGGCAAATACTAGACCTGGAGCAGGGTCCAGTTTGTTGCCATGCAACATTGTCATCACATTTGTTATGATCCCTAGATTGCGTAGTACTGATCTGAAAAAAAAAAAAAGTACAGCCGTCTTATTGAAAAAGTATGACAGGAAAATAAGGTTATGCTTCCTTGTGGCATTAATAGATCAGTGACAATGCAGTTCTGTAGCGGCAGATGGTCATAAAAGAACAAGCCTTTTGTCCTTTAAAAATCATTTGCTCTGATCAGGCAGTGGTATCACTTCCTGCCCCAGTGACTGACAACAGCTTTATCCAATATTTGTAACCAAATTATTTCTGGAAGCTAATCTGACCTTGTTCATATGTTTCCTTTTCTTCCTCAAAAAAAGCATTTGGCGTTGGGAGAAAATAAACTGCTGATATTGAATGTTTCCATGGTTATACTTACTATAATGACAGGACTATATGTTTTGTCGTTGTTTTGCCCTTCTCCTTCTCTGCCTGGCATTAAGTAAAAGTGTCTTATTTTAAAGAATGTCAAATGCGTAGTATCATATCTTATGAAGCAGGGCTTTTTTTTCTTCCTCCATATATCCATGCACACCATCAAAACTCAGATTTCATCTTTTGCCTGGTTTTAGGTGTAAAATAACGTGGACTAACCCTCCAGCTTTTGCCAAGAAGTAAATAATAATTTTGATGTCAGATCAGATGCCAGGTTTGCGAGGGCAGCACTGCAGTCATTGGTTTACCAGGGGAACAATAATTCCTTGGTTTAGATTCTTGAGGGAGCATTGCTTGTAAGTCACAATTTTCACAGCAAAATTAATGCTAAAACCCACTCAAAAAAAGAAACAAAACCTACTCAAATAGGAACACTGGTGTCTTTATGCATAGTACCATGATTATACAGTATGTTATTTTCAATGTAAATTCCACAGTCTGTCCTGCTTGTATTTTTGGAGTCTTTGATGACCAAATGTTTTGAATTGTGAAGGGTGGTTGTGGCTGGTTTCACACAAAGCACATGTGGGGTCCATGTGCAGCCCTTCTAAACTTCGATATTAAAACCTATCATTTAATGCCGGGGCACATGTGGAGTTACCACAGTATCATTGCTGACAAGAAATGTTCTTATTTTGAAGAACATGCATTTAAATTAAGGTACTCTGACTTTCTAACTCAATGGATTAAGTAATTTCTAGAATATACTATCATGTTAGTTATACTACTACTGCTGCTTATACAGTATTGATTGTAGATCAGGAAACTTTCTGCTCTTTAATAATTAGGCTCATGAGAATTCCCACACATCTAGATTGAAGACCTTTTAGCTTCTTAACAACTTAGTGCTCTGTCAGTAATACCTTGCAGGGTGTGGTTTTGTGAGAACTCTCTCACACTGCCTTTGCCTTTTGGAATTTCTCTCTTCTAGCAGTTCTTTAAGCATACAATTCTCTTTTTCCTCTTTGGCCTCTTTTTGTAGAAACATGGTTAAATAACACAGCCTGGGAAGGAGAAAAGGGGAGAAATAATTGCTGTGCCTATCAGAAGTAGGTTGACAGCCTTACACTGCCAACCTGATGAGCGTGGTCTGGGATTTGACGTTGTTTACTCTGTTACAAAGTTTTACTATGTGGAGAGAGAGTAAGAAGTCTGGAAATTTCTTCCTAAATTGCTTTTAAAAAAAAATCTAACATATTACTAGAAAATTCTGTCTTGGAGAGGGGGAGGGAAGAGGTTTTGGTGGTTTGAGCCTTCTTTCATGGTTTAGGATGTCAGAAGAATTATAGCCTTGTGTTACAGGCCATTGCTTTGCTAACTCTGCACTTCTGTGGCCTCATAAACACAGTAAGTAATTCTGCTTTTTGTAAAGATTCCATGTACATCCTTGTACATCCTTTCTGTGGAACATAGGTTGCCAGCTGGTTAGTCTGAGCAAGAATGAGGGTGCTCATTAACTGAGTAGGCTAAAAAAAATACAGGAAACAAGGGGAGGCTTTTTGGAAGACTGCTTGCAAAAGAAATAAATAGCTCTGTTGGATGAGGACCTTTGTCACTCTTGGTGAAGAACAAGGCTCTCTCTAGAGACTTAAAGCTCTACAGTTAACAATTTTTGTCATATGAAGTGAGTTAAATGGAATTCCTAATCCTGCCAGAGCAAGAAATTTCCTGAGCTTTAGTGGCTCTAGAAAGGAGATGTCTTCCTTAGATCTCTTGCTGTATCTTAGTTTGAATCTTATCTGCTCTGACTGCAGGATTCTTTCATGTGACTTTTGTTCCTAAGGATGGAAGAAACATTAGACCGAAGTATAGTATAATGTGCATACATAAGATGATGGTAGCTGCAACAGGTTTTGCAATACACTGGAAGTTGACAAGATTCAGAGAATTATGAATCACAACTTACTTTGAATATGATATACTGTAAAAGGAGCCTTGATTATGAGTTTGCCTATTGCTGCTTTTTTCTTTTTTTTTTTTTTGTAAAAAAAAGGTGCTGTGCTTTGTGTCTCTTGTGCAAAAAAGAGAAAACTATCCAGAAGGCCATGCAGGAAATTGATAGTGCAATTCTTAAAAGTTTTAAGGCTCATGGAAAGCAGAGGACAATGAAAAGTTATTTCCAACAGGGATTTCAAAAGAAATGGGAAGGGAATGAAGGGAGGAAGCAGGAAGGCCTTTCAACCACTCTAAAATTGGTAAAACCTGCCCCAGGACATGACCTGCAAAGACCTGTACTTGGACTAATTAATTAAAGAATATAAGTGCATGTATGTCTATTGAGAAAGTGATTTAAAAATACAAAGAAACACCCCGAGTTGATCTTTGCAGCGATCTTACTCAACTTTCCTTGCAGCACCTAAGAGTCGTCTCCAGAACCGTTTACTCTTTCACCTGGCACATAAGGTATGATGTTTTTCTTCACTCATGCTTTGTCTGTTTTCTTTAAAATTGGGTAATATGTAATTCTTGCTGGCAACCTGGCAGAATAATTAAAATGTCTGCAGTGGCAGGAGAACAAACGTTTTCCACAACCACCCTACTCTATTCAAATGTGGAGTAGAAAGGAAGTGTGAAAACATGATCTCAGAATAGATGCCCTCAGCGTGTATCTAATGAAAGTTTTACCAGCTCGGTTCACATAAGTCATACAACAGGAACCTGATGGTATTTTTGATCAGGAGGAACCTGGGACTCTGAATAGTCAGAAATTTAAAGCCACTGGTTTCTTTCAAGTGTACCAAGTTTCCCTTGACTTGCAGCCTATATGCTATTACTATATGCTATCTTCCCAAGTCATTCAGTATCCAAGCAGCAATATCGTTTATAGCATGAAATTTAATTTAACTTCAACAAAAATTAAATGCTTCTTTCACTTGCCGCACATAGCTATGTTCCCTTAAATTTGGTTTTGTACCATCCTGTATGATACTTAACAAGTACTGTGCTGCTGAAGAGACTGAGTTTTGGGTGGAAGTATAAATCCTGAATGTTAACTTTGATGTCAGATTCTCTTTACTTAAATCTGTTAGTTTAAGAGAGAAAATTTAAAGCATTTTATGTAGTGGCACTAGCACTTACAGAGAAGTTGAATAATTCCTAGCTCATGTAATTAGTCTTTGGAAATAATGGTGTTTATGAAACTATGAAGCCCACTGCTGTTCTGTTAAGCAACATCTCTTGCCTTTGTATTGGAGTATCATTTTGTGACAGGCTCAGAGAGGGAGGAAACGGATTTGACAAAAACTGAGCAGATAAATGAAAAACAAATATGTAAGATAGAATTTTTGTGTAAGAAAAATTCATAATTACTGTTGAATCAGCAGAACCAGCAAAGGGAAGCACTGGAATAAGTTATTTGAGTAGACTGATTAGGTGAATAGCCTCAGTGTTAGTATAGCAATACAAATAGAACACGTATGTTTAACTCTGCTCCTTATTTTTATCCTTGTGTGTGTTATGTGCTATACAGCAATGATTTTAAAAATAAACCATTTAGTTAAAGAAATTTAAGGGGTTGATGAAAGAAAATTTGTTAGTGCTTTAAAGAAGTCTTGTGAAAATTGGTGCTGTTGTGTTGGTAAGTCTTGCATTTTTCTGCTGTTCATGAGAAATAAGATTTAGATCTACAGAGAGGAACATTTCTGCTGGCTCAATCAATAACAGTCAAATCTTGTGTTGCAAAATTCTGATTGTGAAATAATTAATTCAGCTCTTCCTCTCTTATCCATCAAGGCACATGACCTGTAATTATGTCTAAATCACACCTTAAAAGGAAATGTGTACTTAGTTTTAGCCTCACATTTATCTAGTTTCACCTAATCTGCCTCTTTAATGTTTGGCTTTCAAATTAACTTTAAAGTAGCAGAATTTTTCCAGATGTTTAATATGAGTCATTTATTTTTTGCCAGCAAGGACAAAATCAATCCAGCTAATTAACAAAGCTTTTTTTTTCTCACTGAAGTCTTCTGAGAACGTGTCATACTTTTTTTAGTTCAGTGATGAGAAGAAACTGATGAGCTCTCACCAGAACCTGCAAGACATTACAGAAGACCAGCTTAGCTTGGCATCTATCCACTACATGCGGTCGCACTACCAAGAAGCTATTGATATCTACAAGCGCATTCTTCTTGAAAATCGGTGGGGATCTCTACTCTAAACCTTATTCCAGCATCTCTGATACTGTTGGTGTTTGAATTCCATTTAGCTGACTGGTTTCTGAAAGCAGGAATTTTCCCCAATTACCGTGTCCCTTTCCCACCACAAAATGTGCACAAGTTGCAGCCCCCTCAGTTTTGTTCATTGCAAATCATTACTGAAAAAATGCATGTTTAAAAAGAAGTCTGCTCTCTGATGCTTTCTTTTAGTGATATTTTCCTGTAATTCATTCTGAGATTTTTTTTTCTTATTTCTTCTGAAGTTATAAGATCCATTAAAATATATTCAAAGTTTCATGTACATATTAAATATCTTTGCACATATTGCATAGAAAATCCTATGTTGCCATGCCAAATACAGTGCTCGTGTTCTGAGCATTTCCTTGGTGTGAAGTTGCCACCATTTCCCAGATTTGGAAACCAACAGTTCTGTAGGTAATTCTCTAAAGCTGCAGTAGCTACCATTGAAAAAACTAATGTGGATTTGGATCTGTGCAACCTTACCTAACAAACTAGAGCTCTAAGGATACCTAATAAGCATTTCTTGGTTTTTTATGTGCTTGTAAAAGATGTATAGACATGTGACAGCTTTATCACTGATTTTGATGTTCTGTAGTATAACTGTCTGGTGGGATTTAAATGTTCTCTTTAATCCTCTTTCCTGCAGGGAATACCTGGCTCTGAATGTATATGTGGCCCTGTGCTATTACAAGCTGGATTACTACGATGTATCACAGGAAGTGCTAGATGTTTATCTTCAGCAAGTTCCTGACAGCACCATTGCTCTTAACCTTAAGGCTTGCAACCATTTCCGACTTTACAATGGGAAGGCAGCTGAGGTATCTGTTGGACAGCCCTTCAGTTCACCTTTATTTTAGATTCCGTGCAGGTTTCTTTTCCTTGTTATCTGTCTAAATCAGTAATGATGATTATGGCTTTTATCTTGTCATTGTGTCCTTCTCTTAGGAATGTCACCTCTTTTAGCTTCCCTGGTATTAAACCATCTGTTCATGTTTGCACGGTGGTCTCACAGTTTCCCCAAGCCACTTTTGACCTTGTGTCTGTATGTATTATCCAATAGTTAAAATCATCTCATGGAAATGGGAAGGCAAAAATCTTCCAGTGACCCAAGACTGCTGGAGATGTCTTTCTGTCAGCTTTGGGGCTCATGTGCCCATTTGTGCTTGTGTGTTTTTTTGTTTTCATGTTAAAATTTTGGAATGTACATAATTCCAGGCAGAGCTCAAGAACTTGACGGACAGTGCTTCATCGTCCTTTGAGTTTGGCAAGGAGCTTATTAGGCACAATCTGGTGAGTAATGTATTTCTTGGATTTTATATGAACTACAGTCACTTGTAGAGCTTATCTTGATGATTCATAAAATGGAATATTTGGGGAACTGCAGAGCCAGTTTAATCTCTGCTGCCATATAAGTACCATTCCTACCTGTATAATCGATATACGATCAAGTGTATTATTTTTCCTGGATTTTTTCCCAGTGAGTTTGAGACTGTGTGAAGAAAATAATGATGTTGTTACTTCTACCGTCAAAGGCATATTAAAATAATTTATGTCCTGTAAGAATACCTTTGCAAGATATTTTGTGGACTCCAGTCAATAAGGACACTGTAGAAATGAGTCAGAATGCATGGCCTGGAACTCTTATTTGGTACGACAACAGTGTGAATGGAATTAAGATAACTCAGAGAAATGGTCTTCATCCGAAAAGTACTTAATAAGGACTTCATAAGAAAAAATATGCTGATAAAAGCCAAAGTACTTTTGTGTTCTACAGTAACAGAGTCACTAATCACTTGTTAATTTTCCCTGCAAGTGGTATTAGTACTTTGCTGAACAACCAGTAACAGTAGATTGCTCTTATTTAATGATGAACAGTCGCTTCCTTTGTTGTCTATCAGAAGCGGTCACAAGCAGCTAAGACTTGTTTTTCCCCAAGAGTTAAAACTGCTTTCAAACTGGACTTTTGTAAGTTAATATTCTTTATTTGAATGTTGGTCTTTTTGCCAGTGGTTTATTGAATGTCAGATTCTGTTGAAGGAACTGTCCTGTGAAACTGAAGTGTAAAGAATTGACCACTCCTGATCATTTTAGGATCTTGTGGCATTCTAAATAAATGTAGAGTTGTTAGTCTATTTTTTTCATATAAGCAAATTGCAAATCTGTATGTGTTCCACTCGCTCTTGTCTCAGACCCTATTATTCTTTAAAATCTTTGATATACAATGTATCACTGCTTTGAGCTGCTAAAAGTTAATCTTTATGAATGGATTAAATACTTTGTATTCTTCAGAACAGAGCTTGTCACATATAATTCTATAGTTATATTAAAGCGGGGATTATGCTAATGCTAGTACCACTGACCTTTTCCCACTGTTAATAAAGGAATTTAAGGATTAACTTCCTTGAATTAAGAGCTCATAGACAAGACTTTGATACACAGTTATCAATATGCTGCTTTTCTCTGCAGGTGGTGTTCCGGGGGGGAGAAGGGGCTTTGCAGGTCCTACCTCCTCTGGTTGATGTTATTCCTGAGGCGAGACTGAATCTTGTGATTTACTATCTCCGACAAGGTAAATACGCCTTCCCCTGGCTCTTTTGTAGATTCAGGGATGACATTTATTTATCTGATCTCAACTATTCCATGAAATAGTTTTTTTCTTTGCAGTAAAGTGTAATTTATTTTATGTTCTGTTCCTCTGGAAAATAGTGATGTAAGAGTTCCCATGGCTTGCAGAGAAGGGCTTTAGTTGTGTGCAGTCAAATAAATCTACTTCAGCAGAGGACTGGAGGTTCCTTGGTTAGAGTCATAGCATCGTAGAATGGTTTGGGTTGAAAGGGACCTTAAAGATCATCTAGTTCCAACCCTTTTGCTATGGGCAGGGACACCTTACACAAGACCAGGTTGCTCAGAGCCCCATCCAGCCTGGCCTTGAACATTTCCAGGGATGGGGCATCCACAACTTCTATGGCAACCTGTTCCAGTGCCTCAGCACCCTCATAGTGAAGAATTTCTTCCTTGTATCTAATCTAAGTCTACCATCTTTCAGTTTAAAGCCATTACTCCTTGTCCTACCACCTTGTAAAAAGTCCCTCTCCAGCTTTATTGTAGGTCCCCTTTAGGTACTGGAAGGCTGCTATATGGTCTCTCTGGACCCTTCTCTTCTCCTCTCTCTTCTCCTGACTGAACAACACCAACTCTCCTAGACTGTCCTCATAGGAGAGGTACTCCAGCCCTCTGATCATCTTCGTGGCCTCCTCTGGGTTTGCACTAACAGGTCCATGTCCTGCTTATGCTGGGGACCCCAGAGCTGAACACAGTTCTCCAGGTGGGGGTCTCACAAGAGTGGAACAGAGTGGGAGAATCACCTCCCTTGACCTGCTGGCCACGTTTCTTTTGATGCAGCCCAGGACACAGTTGGCTTTCTGGGCTGTGAGCACACATCACTGGCTCATGTTGAGCTTTTCATCAACCGACTCCCCCAAGTCCTTCTCCTCAGGACTGCTCTCAATCCATTCTCCGCCCAGCCTGTATTTGAGTTTGGAATTGCCCTGACCAATATGCAGGACCTTGCACTTTACAGGAGGTGGTTGGTGTTTATATGTTTATAGAGAGAGGACCTATCCTCTGAATATATGAGAATGGTAGGCATGTGTCCTATGAAGGCAAGGACGACTTATTTCCGTGAATATGGCACAAACAGAATATTGGTATTATTAACAATTCTCTTGCCCAATAATATTGTTACTACTAGTATATGTTTAAAATGAAGTTCTATTTACACAGAAGCAAAGTACATCATCTGCATAACTTAAAAATCAGTTTTGTTTACTCATTTGTTATCAACCTTGCAGTAATTTTCATTAGTTAGGTTCATTTCTTCACTGTGGTGTACATATGACTTGCATACTGCCAATGAAGGCCAAGGGGAATTAGGATTAAAACCTCTTTCCTGGTTAGGCCAAGTTTCCATTTGAAAGTCCTAATAGTGTAGCAGCACCAGTTAAGAATGTGAGTAGTCATTGCTTCTAATGACTATAGCTGCCTCTCCAAAACTTACAAGGTCTCTGATAAAGGTAGGATTGTGTTAAGACATGCTCTGAGCTGGAATGATGGAAGCACAAACATGCGTCTTACTTTTTTTCAACTGTTTAGTGACTTTTAGCAGGGTTTCGGGCCAGGTATCCAGTCATAGTCTGTTTCATTGAGATTTGCTAGAGCTGTTGGAGCCTGAAGAGCATAGTTCTGTGTTGATGACCTACACTGATGAAAATAAGGGCTGCTTTTCTTTGTTGGTGAGCTGAGCTAGCAAAAAGTAACACAAAATCTATTTATATTAAAAAAAATAAAAAAGAAGGGATGGCTTTTGGCTAGTCCAGTACCTTGTGCTAGCTTACTACATGACTGTTGAAGGGAATAGATAGGAAAGCAGAGAGGCTGAATGTGAGCCTGGAAGCTCTAATGGATATTTCCGTAAGTCACCCTGGAATGCTGTCCCCACAGTGTATGTATGGTATGTACTAGCAAAAAAAAAAAACAAAAAAACAAACTTTTATTTGATAAGGCTTGTTCTTAAAGGCAGCTGGTATTATGCAGTATTAACAAAATTTTCCAGTAAAAAGGGCATCTGTACCAGATGAGACCATAGTGCAAACATCTTTTTTGATTTAGGTAAAGTTTAGGATCTTTTCAGCTTACTTATTTCTTGGATGGGAAGGAAGTTGTTTTTTGAATTCAAACTTCACATTTAAACTTTTATACTAGTAATGTGTTTTGCTTGTTAGAATTAGGATCAAGTAAGAGCTGCTGGACAGATTTTGATACACTGATAAGGAAAAGATGAAGTTTCCCTTCAGAATCAAGTTACCCTGTCCTCCTTGAGAGGTAAATAAATAAGAGAAAAGACAGGAGGGTGATAGATTTATTATCTTGACTTTGTACTGTTGAGAAGGCAGCCACTGAATTATGAACAAGGGGGCCAAGTCCTAGGAAAGTACTACGAAAACTGTAGTAATAAAGAAGCCATTTCTCACTCCATGTTTGTTGTTTGAGTTCTGGAAAACCATCACTATTGTGATGTAAATTCACAGTGATTTATAGTTACCTTTCTCCTCCTGTCTAAATGCGTTATTTTTTAGTCTGTGACTATTGGGCAATGTTGTAGAGGATGAATGATTTGTTCTAATACAGCGTGCTATAGGTTGTCATGAATTCTAACGTCTGCTATTTCAGATGATGTGCAGGAGGCTTATAACCTGATTAAGGACCTGGAACCTACAGCTCCACAGGTAATTGGAAACTGATGTCATGATACACAAAGGCAGAGTTTATACGTTAGTATGAAAGCTACCACATACAACACTAGCATCTTGAGGACAGTTTATCCCATTCCCACTTTTAAAACTCTTGTGTTTTCTATCTGTTTATCAAAACTAGACTTAATGTGCATGCATAAAATATTATGTATGTGCATAAATGAGTACTTATTAATAAATGAGTACTTATTAAGGGTTGGACTCGATGATCTCTGAGGTCTTTTCCAACCCAGTCGATTCTGTGATTCTGTGATTCTGTGTTTATTGCTGTAATACCTGAAATGACTAGGAATACAGCTCTGCTGTGTGCAGACTTGATTCTGGTGAGCTGACCATTAGTGCACAGATAAAAGCCCTCTTTCAACTACAGCTGCTTGTCACTTCTGCCCTGGTGATGGTTGCCATCCTGCAAATCTACTAGCTCAGATGCTCATGTGGTTTGTCCTGAAGCAATTTCAATAAAAATAATATAGATTAGATTAAACAGTTCAAATAATAGGTCTTTTCTAATTCCATCTCACTTTGGCTGAAATGAGTGAAAACTGCAGTGTCCCTTGGCTGCTACTGTAATTTTCTTCTGTGGCTGTTCTAACATCTTTAGTCTCTGATTTATTCCTCTTTGCAGTTTATTTTCCAAAGGTCACATAGCTGGGCATGAAAGGGACCTTTCATGAATCTGTGTGAGGATTAGATGGAGGGAGGGAAAAGGAAAACCTCAAGAACAACCTCTGGTGATTCTGTGCTGAGGAGTGTCTTCTGCTGCTGCTTTTCAGTTCTTGCATTTTTTGGTATAGTAAGACTTACTTGGAGACTTTTGTGCAGCTATGGGTCCTTTAGCCCCCATTTTCCCCAGATACATGTCTAATATAAACAACATATCATCCTTGATCACATTTTAAAATGAGTATCTGCTTTTTTTCCTTTTTCTCACTCACACTTGGAAGGAACTCATTGCTAAGACTTGCAAAACTACTTATGTATCCTCCTTCAGCTCTTCTCAAATTGCATCTTTGTCATGACATCTGTAGGATAATAATTTGGCATCTGTAAGAGACTTGGTGTGCTAAAATGATTACTTAGCATACCAACTAGTACTCTCGGGTTGTTTCCTTGTACTCCATTGTTAGTCTGTGTACGTGTCTCTTTTTCCATGTTCACATCTGTGGCAGGGCTGTCCGGGTTTATCAGGAATGCCTATTTCAACAGCTTTATAGCTATAACTCTTAATTGTAAGATATTAATAAGACAAATGAGTCTGTTACATGCTGAAAAAAATGCTTGCTCAGAGAAGAATTAAACTATAGTTGTATCTCATAGTAGAGATTACAGGATACCCTAATCCTATTCCTAATTTCGGTAGAGTAACATGACCATAGAGCACCAGCCTCTTGACATTTTTGCCATGATGCTACGCATTTTAGAGCGAGGATGGTAGTGGTTATGGTTAACCAGTGTGCATAGTTGAAGTGGGATCTCTGCATTAATATAACAATATTGCACTTGATAATTGGCCATACGATGGTGAAGAGGGCATGATAGTATGTTGTGGTGTTCCTTCTGGTGCATCATCTTTGAGCATAAGACTTAGCAAAAAACACACTACCCTTTGCATCCCACATATTTAGCAGAAGTGAGTACTAGAAGCAGAATGGACTTTTGGGGGTTAACTTTATACTACTGTGCTGAAGCACTATCATAGCATCATAGTAACCAGCTACCTATTAAACTGAGTTGGCATAGAGTTGAATTTAGGAAGAAAATAATATTCAAGTAAGCTTTTATGTGTCTCATGAAATCTTCACCTTGTCTGATCCTTTTGACTTTTTTTGTTTTGTTTGTTGTTTTTTTTTTTTTCCAGGAATACATCCTCAAAGGAGTGGTAAATGCAGCACTCGGATATGAAACAGGCTCGGTGAGTGAAGCCCATGAGGTTCTCCAGCTTCTCCAACAACAGGTTGTAAATGGGTCAGTAGGGACTAGAATGGAGTAAAAGAGGCAGTCATTTCTTATTTAGATTGCAGGATCTCTGAGTCTCTTTAATATTCTTCTGTACAGTACTCAGTGGAGAACGAGTGAAATGCAAATCTCTGTTGATAGTCCTGACAATATATCAAGCTGAATTCGGCTTCCCTGTCCTGCTTCCAAAATAGTTTGCTTTCTACAGTGTTCTTGTGCATCCAGGCACATACAGTGGCACATTTGCCTTTTCTTTTTTTACTTCAGCCTTGGTTTGTCTTTTAGTTGACCCCCTACCTGTTCCTCAGAGTGTATTTTGAAGCATCACCTCTGGAACTCATGTTGGATTTTTTTTCCCCTCCTAGAGAGATCACCTGAAAATTGCTCAGCAGTTCTTCCAGCTGGTGGGTGAATCGGCCAGCGAATGTGGTATGTTTAAAATGTTCTTTCTCCATTATGTAGTCCCTCTTACAATATCCAAATATATACCATCATATCTTTGTCTAACTGCTGACTGTTAGCATGACTATTGCTAGGCATTTTGTTGTATAGTATGAGTAATAGAAAGTGTAATTTAGAGTCTAAAACAAATTTGCAAGTTTAAATTAGAAAGCTCAATTAATTCCAAACCTTACTATATGAATTTGACTGTAAAAGAGGCTATACTGCAAACTGCTAGTTTTCCCTGATAGACGTTGTGGCAGCTTGCCTTTAACTGATAATCCCCATTGTGGAAACAGAAGACAACAGCCTAATTAGATGAAGTGTATGGCTGAAACTTCACAGGTACAGAAACTCACAGGGACAAATCTAGGACTGCTAATGAAAACCTATCAAGTATTTAGATTCCTAGCATGGAGTGTGTCCTGGAACTGAGGGGGATAAAAATGTAAAGAGGAATCTGGCTACAGAGAGGAATGGAGGCTCCGGGACTAACTCCTTGGTTGAATCAAAAAACAAAATTCTAAAACCCAACCAAAAAAAAAATCAATAGATTTTCAATATTTACTCTTATTTATCCAATAATAGACCAAAACAAGACCTTGTCTTCCCTTTCTCTTGCCAAAGTAAATCCAGAAATCCCAAATCAAAAAAGCCTGTGGTTGGAACACAGAAATTCAGCTGAAATGGGGCTTCCCAATTTCCTTTGTAAGCATTGTTGGTGGGACTATTTCTTTAGGTAGCTTATGCATGTTTATGGTGTGACAGCTCATGGTACTCAGAGGCAGAATGTTGTCTCCTGTGTCCATGGTCACTAAAGAGGAGCTCAAGGGACAGAGCAGCAGCACTGATGAAACTTGCAGAAATACTGCTGAGCCACTCTGTTCCCCTTGCAGCACTCATACCATTGAGATCATGCAGCAGAGAGCTTCATGTTGGAAGGCTGGAAGTGGTTCCATCGCTGAGCCTTCCCTGGCACGTTTCTCTTGCATTGAGGGTGTCCCTTTGGAGTCAGGATCCCAACTAACAGAACGAAGTGGTATGAACTGTAGTAGTGAAGGATTTGGTTAGTGCCCACATAGCCAACTGGGTTTCCCAGGCCAATAAAGTCACAAAGTAATTGATGCAAGGGTGGTGGACCTCTTAATGTCCATAACAGTCAGGCAGGAGTGATGAGTGACCATAGTACGCGTGGATAAAAATAATACAGAGATAGTCTGAGAAAAGATATCCTGAAAAGATGTATAGCAAAGATATAGGCCAAAACTGAATTTGTTAGGAGGCTGAAAGTCTTAACTTCACTGTGAAATATTTTTAAACCCATATGCAAAGTAAGAGAGGCTGAGACTGAAGATATGGTTGACGGGGAAAAAAAAACAAACCAAAGAAAACACACACACACAAAACCACACCAAAAATAACAGAAATGTAGTCCAATTAGGAAGATTGGTTAATTGAAAAAAATGAGTCTATGGGAAGGATTGCTTCCAACTAAAGGTAAATGGAAGCATTAGTACCTCAAGCATCTTATACTCTCAGTACATCTGTGTAAAAACTGTTTCATCATCTTTTTAAAAACTTTTGGGAGAAACAGAAGATACCGAAGAGCAAACAATTCAAGGTAACTCCTCCTTTAAAGGCAAAATAGTGTGAGGGATTTTTTGTATCCTCAAATGAAGAACAGGTGGAGGTCAACAAACAGGAGATAAGAAATAGAAAAAGCAAACAGAGTTCAGTTTAGACAGGACATAGCAAAAAGGCAAACACATGAACACCAAATATGTAAGTGTTTTTATACAAATATTAAATGTTTTACAGGAAGATGAATAAAGTGTAACACCTGGTTTTAGAAGAGGAAGCTATAAACCTAAAATAACTTAAAATGTGTTAAGAGGAAGGTAACATGTAGGATATTGTTCCTATTTAATTTACAATGGGGTGTAGATAAACAGATTATGCCAGTGGAGAAATGGTTCTAAACATTATAGAAACCTTCCCTCAAATTAAATACCTTTTCTTTATCAGTGAGTAACATGAAATTCTTTTAAATTACATGCTCAGGTAGGAGACTCATTGTATTGAGGATAAATTACTCACTGGCCAGCCTGGGTAGGAACAGTGAGTGACATATTACAGAGATTAGAGATTTCATATAGATAGATAATTAAATAATAGTTGAAGACTTCTATTCCGCCAATGTTGACCTAGTAAATGCAATGACATTGCATCATACAGAGAACAAGTTTTTAAATGCTGTTTTCATTCTCTTAGAGAACACACAACTGAACAGGTGACTCTAGACCACTACAGAGATTACATAGAACCTGATGTGAAATTTTATTATGAAAATCCAATTCTGTTCCAGTGATTTGAGTATAATCAAATTCAGAATCCATCTGTTAGCAAGTACCTCAAGAAAATTCAACAGTAGTACTTTCAAGAGGGGAGGATACAAAATAACCTTTCTCATTTCTAACAGAAAATTTTCAGTGAAGTAGCAGTGAAAAGGATGAAATGCACCTGATTTCAACACTTGAAAGAACCTTTTGTTTCTTTAAAGAAAAGGCTTGTATTCATAATTAATGAGCTATAGATGACAAATCATGACATGACTAGGTTTGCTAATGGTACAAAATTATCCATAGTAGGAAAAATGAAAGCTTCCACAATGACGAAAGCTGTGGAAGAATATAAGAGGCTGGGTAATAATATGCAAATTAAATTTATCTTTGATAAATGTGAAGTAGTACATGGGGGAAAAAAACCCCTTAAACTGTATTTGCAAAATTATCAGAGCAGTTGAAGAGAATCTTAGGAATTGATGAGGAAAGAGAGAACAAAACAAAGTCATTACTGTGTCCTTGTATATGTGGTCCCATTTCTTGAATACTGTCTGCAGTTCTATTTCTTACATTTAAAAAAAAAAAATGGTAGAACAAACAAGGGTACAGTAAAGACGGTAAAGATGATCAGAGAAAGGGGACAGCTTCTTGAATAAGTAGAGATTAAATAAAGGAGGAAACGTGGCCCGGAAAATGATGACTGAGTTTGATTATGTTCACAATACAGGATATCACAAATGACAAGGAGAAGAAGAATAGTTACTGTACCATAAAATACAAGGACCATTTAAATAAATCATCGCGCAAGACAATTAAAACAAACAGCACAAATTACTTTTTCACATAACACAACTTATTTGACGTAGAATCTTGCAAGAACCAGGAGGTATAAATAAATTTGTAGAAGAAAAATCCATTGGCTGTTTAACACCAATTTTTCAATTATAATCAGGAATTCCGTAGTGGAGATTGTTAGAAGGTGGGAGAAACTCCAAAGGAAGCAGCATTACACACCACAGCATGTGTTAGATGTGAAATCAGAATATCTTCTTTCTGTAGCTGTATATTCTTACTCAGTGAGCTTCTGAACCAGATGGACTTCGCATCTAATATGATCATCTTTCTGTTCTTCTGTAACTTAGCATATTAGCTGCTATGTTGTATATTTGTGGTCATTTTTGACCTGCTGCATTTGTTTTGCTGGATTTAGAATGGAGAAAAGAATTCTTGCTGTTTGGATACTTGGGCTTTTGCTAAATAGCCAGCCATCCTATTCAAGCATGTAAATCATGCTTCAGCACTTCACACTGTGCCGATCCTTGCAAGGAGCCAGTACCACTAGATTGGCTTTTTAAGATCTTTATCAAGTTAGTTAGCTGCTTTGCAGATTGATGTTGCAAAAGTAGGTTGTGCTTGCCAGAGCAAGGAAAACCTATGCTGTGTCTTTGCTCGCAACTAGGCCTACAAGGCTTCTGATTTAAATGTGGATTATCAAAAATTAATGTATTAAAATGAAGATATGGATTTAAAAACAAACAAACAAACAAACAACAGGTCCTGTCTTTCTGCCTTGCTCTTGTTAACTGTAGAAATCTTGTGATTGCACTAAGAAAAAAGCAGCAACAGGCAGTTTAGGAAGAATACAGTGTCGTGTATTTGTAAAGTCATTTGGAGTCATCAGTCAAGTCCTTTGCTGTTTTTAATTAGATCTCTGACTTGGACATTGAAGGAACATAGAGCAAACAGAGATAATGTGAAAGTTCATGTTTCATCTCATGTTGGAAGTTATGTACTTTAAGAGGAGTAGGGACACGCAAAACAATAAATAAGCAGGAAGCACTTACAATGTAGGAGTCAATATTCACCCTCTAGCAGCAATAAATAACACCTATAACAGCATATTGATTTACTGGCTTTTTTTAAAGCATAATAGAAATTCTTAATCCCAATTACATTAAATGGAACTGGCATTACAAAGGAGCATATAAGTAGGTTTTTATAGTCACTTCTCATGCTCTTCTCCCAGGGTCACGACCGGGTGGAAAATTTATCTGATCAGATTTCTGAGCTAAGTTAAGGAGAAAATGAGGCAAGAGGAACATTAGTGAAAGTAAATGTTTAACATTTCCACTAATTGTGATGTTTCTGATGCTTAACGTAGATCTTACAAACTGCCCTAAAAATACTGCAAGCATAATAGAGAAAAGCACCCCTTTGATTTTCAGTGGTCTTCTTTTAGGACCAAGTCAGGCATATCTAGTGTTGAGTGGGAGGAATGAAACATTTCTTCTGGACTTTGTGCAGTCTTTTCTTTGATGTATTCTTAGGTCACCCTAAGTAACTTGGTCCTCTTCCTGCGTGGATCCCGTGCGATGAATTAGAACTATAAAACTCTAGTTTTCCTGTCACTAGTAGTATTCGTTGCTGAGTGGTATGAGATTTACAGATGTGTCACTTGTTTGGGGTTTTTTTAATTAAATCTTTCACTAAACATATATGGCGGATAATATACTGTGGACATAAGAAAAAATACTGAAACTTAGAAACTCTACAATCATATGTGGGAAAATAGAAGTGTGGTTCTAATATTTAGTTACTGTGATTAATTTTTATTGAAAATGTATTCTCAGTTTTAAGTCTTCTTTGCATGTTTATTTGCATTTTAACAAAAAGTTGTTTAAAATAAATTGCTGTGAGTTTAGGAACTTCAAAAATTGAATGTGAGAGAAAAGAAGCACTTTTGAGGTATCCGTGTTCTCATTACAACAAAAAAAAAGGAGTGAAGGAACACAAAGGAAAACTGTTCCTGTTTTTGTCCTGTCAAGGCACATATATGTCATGATAAGTATGCCTGCATGGAAAAAATGATAGATAAATATACAGGCCAGTTTCTGCTCTCAAGTGAACACTTCATAAATAATCAAGTAATTTTCTTAGAGCTGGAGAATGGAATGATGCGGTTCAGACATAGATAAGGATGGATTGTCTCTATATGGAAATGACAGGACATCCAAGCTCTGTATCCCCTAGTGCTACAAGATAAAAACTTATAATATTCTGCTATTCTTTGAAATACGTTTTGAGATCTTATATGGTGCTTTCCAGGAATAATTACTATTGTACCTTATTTAAGGAGAATGTACAATTTTTCAGTGGAATGCTGTATTTGTGTTGTGGTATGGAGTCAAAATGTTTGTCTTCAGACACATGAAATTTCTACATACAGAAAAGGTATTTTAATTTTCTAGTGTGGACGGATCGATGGTAACTAACTTACAAGAGCAGATTACTTCAGGGCTGCTGGTTGCCTTAGGATCATATGTCCTATCACCTTACCAAAGTGCTCAGAGCAGCGTGCTCTCTCGTGATCATCTAACCTAGTCAAATAGTAGCAATACGACATCGCTTCCATTTATGCCTTCCCAGCTGCTACTTGGGTTTGTCCACCTCTGACCAATCTCTGCTGGTTGGGTCTAAAAAAAATTAGTCCTAGTAAGCTTACTTGAGACTCTCTAAAAATGCTTTGAAGTAGTTTTTCAGTAACACAGCTTGCAGTTTCAGAGTAGATGACAGCATAGTATGATGGCAGCAAATTTTATGATGACATAGATGGCAGCAAAGTTTGCTGATACTCCTTTGAACTGGTACACCAAACTTATTGATAGCTTTACCAGTTGTGGGCAATGTGGTCATCCCAAATACATGGAAATCAATTTTCATATTTTATCACTGAGTATTTTTCCTGTGGATGTATTTTTTAATAACAATATTTTCAGTGTATTGATAAAGTTTATTCTTTTACTTGAACTAAGATTAAAATACGTAGACCTTCTTATTTTTAACGAAAAAAGGCTAATGAGTTTAGAATAACAAACTCGGGTTTTGTATGAAGTATCGTTTCCTAAGAGTAAGAATAATTCACAGTAAAATTGTGGTACATAAATTGTGTCAAGGAAAAGGCCTGGTACTTAAGCGATTTATCTCTGTAGAATTTGCTGTTGAATACAGTCTTGCAATAGTTATTGTATACTATAGAGAAAGTTGACAAGATGATCTAATAGGTTTTCTAACCTCTAGTACAGTCCTTTGCCTGAAAAGGCAAGTCACACTATTTTTAGAAGTTAGCTGCTTTCGTAGTTGCCAGCAATCTTGGCAGTGATTTCCATTACCATGTGATCTTTAAACTCTACAAAAACTGCATTTCTCTTTTGAATTTTAGATACCATACCAGGGAGACAGTGCATGTCCTCCTGCTTCTTTCTTCTTAGACAGTTTGGTAATGTCCTGATGTACCTCAACTCAGTCAAGGTTAGTAGTATTATTTAGCATTGGTAGTACACCAATGCATGGAATTGCTACTTATGGAATTACACTGTACTGTGTGAGACACTATGTAAATAGAAAAAGATACGGAAACAACAGTAACAACAAAACATGGAAACAACAGTGGGATGTGAGTGATCAATACAGCAAATGGATCAAAATGTAAAGAAGCAGTTTATGAGATAGCAATATGCAGCATAGTGGGCATGATGGTCTCATCACATTTGCAATTTAACCATTATCAGGCTTCCTGGTGGAATCACAGAAGGTGAGGAAGATAGTTACAGGAAGACATAGAACAAAAGTGGTATTTATGGCATAGGCAGCATGGAAGAAAAAACCCAAGTGTTTTCTTAGGACTTAGCAAATGAGGGATGGAGATTATTGTCACTTGTTAATAATCAGGGACAACATTTTAATGAACAAGACTGTGTAAGTAAGATAGGACATGAAGGACTCTGAAATTAACAATGCTTATATTTTACAGGGAAAACAGTCACTGCAGGGCTAAGATAGGGCAGCATTACCAAAGCAGTAAGCTAAGAATATTATTTTTGCAGAAGTAGTCTGAGTGGTACTCTCCAGGCAATGTTGCATTTTTCAAAGTAAGAGGAGGAGTTTGCAGTTATCATAATGCCCCAATATCGGATCACCAGTATTCAATGGATAAAATTGATACAGCTTACTGATATCCAGTTATAAGTCAGATGTGAGTAAAAAAAGAGAGGCTGGAGTGTGATCACAGTGTTAAGTGATTACAGTCTTGTCCCACTGATTTGAAACTAGAGTTGTAAGAACTCCATATTTACTAGGAAGAGGAACAAAAATCTATAAAGAAATTATTAGGGAGATATAGAAGGTAGGCATAATTACAGTGTTCTAAGGAGGGTGAGATCTAAAGAAAAACGTGGTTGTAATGGTGACAAAAGCAGCTGATGGGTGAAAAATTATGAAGGTGTAGTGTTTTTAAACTTTATCTGGAAAGAGGTCATTGAAGAAATTCCAAGTGGCTGTAGCCAGTGGAATGGCTCAACAGTAGTCGAATGAAGAGACACCCCACCCCCGCCTAAATTACAGTGTGTGTGTGTGTAACTGAAGAAAAGAAGAGCTAGAAACTAACAGTGATATTTGTTTTGCCTACCTTGAGCCATCTAAAAGTCAGGTTTCTAGTTATAACTGATCACCTGGCCTCAGCTTGTAGCCAGCGGGGGCGCAGATAATAATTTCCAGAGGAGAATTCATCCTGTGTATTTCTTACACTTATCTTAGAATGGAATGAGTTGCCCCACAGAAATGTCTAGATCTTTCCATTTCCTTTTAAAGGTTCTTAAACAACTAGTTCTAACATGAAAAAGTTAAACTTAAATGCAATTACCACCTCCAAGGCATATGGAAAAGTTTAGAAATGAGAGAGTATTATCTGAGGTGGCAAATGGATTTGTCATTAATATTGAAAGTAAGGCTAGTTTTTGTAAAGGAACGAGCCAGAAACGAACAAGACACTAAACAGAAATTAAGAGGGTGAAAGTGGGCAGTAGAGTGATGGGAGGATAGGTCGGAGTCCTGAGGCAAGAGAAGTGCCACAGGGAGGAGGCTGAGACAATTCTGCTTCAGTGAGGTTATAAAGGGAAGTGTTGTAGGAAGGGTTAGAAAGAAAACCTGAAGGGAAAAGGAGGAGCACAGAGTACTCGATGTTATTTTCTAAGATGTTAGTGGGAGCCCATGCAGAGGGAAATATAGGTGAGCAATAGATCTAATGTTCAAAAACTGTCAGGAGGGAAGCAGAAATAGTGACAGGTACAGGTATGCAAGCTTTCAGTCCTATATTTATCAACTGGAAGAAGAAGTGTTGTCAGATTTGGGAGGAATGATTTTATTATGTGTGCATGGGAGAGGGGAAGGGTTATCTGACTGCTTGTTTGGGTGTTTTGTTTTGTTTCAAAAACTGAGCTGTTGCACATTATAACATATATATGTGGATCTCGGCTCGCAAGCTGGACTTGTCCACATATACATGCCTTTGGCATCAGAAACCACGTATCTGTTTTGATAAATGTGTTTGGCTTGACACACCTATTTAGACAAAAATAAGTAATATTTTTTTTTAAATACTCCATAGGTTTTCACAGTTGTAATGTGAATGCATTTATAGATTGATTGCCTTTCATTGCACGGTGTTGCACTCCTATTTGAAATACTGGCCACTACACCCGCCAGTGTGGAAAGAAATGTCATTCAGAGGATAATTAGAAACTGAAATATTGTCTTAAGAGATTTAGAAGATAGGTATTATTTTCTATAGAGGGACATTAAGAAAATAAAATGATACAAAATGAGGATTAGAATAAACAAGGTAGATTTAAAACCTCAATTTTTATTAGGAGAGGCTAAAACCAAGTTGCAGCTTGCTGGAATTGCAGCAAATTCACAATGTTTTTTCTAAGAAATGCATTTTCTGTCCCTCAAAATGCAGCTGGTTTATTGAACTCCTTGTAGTAGTTCCAGGTAGGGTTAAGGTTGCAAGTTCGCAGGATTTTATAAATTGTATCTAGCGATCTGCAAAATGATCAAGCTTAAGTAAAGTATGTATTTGTTAAATTCTTGAAGGATATCACGAATACTGGTAATTTGAGACGTAATGCGGTTGATAAATAGCAAGCACTAAGGACAAAACTCTTCTGCCGATTACCACTTTCCTTGCATGGTCCTTTTGAAGTAGTTGATAATTCTCAACACTTTTTAGCTGAGACTAGCCACTGCTCAGATTTACTTAGGTCATTCCCCTTCTCTCCAGGGCACAGGGATGCAAATAATTCTTCCTGCACCATGTTACAGGCAATGTTTAGGTGACTTTACAGTCACCTTTGTGTTTCATTCACAGAATAAACTTCAGTAGAATCTCTGTAGCTCTTTAACTGTGTATTCTGTGAAGACTGTTTGCACTATATTCTCTCAGGAAACATCACCTTCATTCATGATTGATTAAAGCCGCTTCGGGCGTGAGACTGTCTCAAGGGACACCTTATTATAAATGTACTGCCAGCTGCCCTGAGGGTGACATTATAGCACTGAGGATCAACTGAGAAGACAAGCTGAGTTCTGGCCACAACAAATGCTTCATAGTTCAACTGGGTGTGTGAGCATCTCATTGAGATGAGCATCACTCAGAGCACAGTTAGTTTTATGAAAAGCTTGAAGACCACTAAAAAGGCCACAAAAGAGTGAAGTCCAGTACCTATAATGTGGTTTAAAATAAATAAATAAATAACATCCAGCTGCTGTGAATGTGTTGCGCTATCAGCAGCACTAGTTCGTTTCTACTGGTTTGGTTTTTGCAGCAGCTCTGGTCTCTAGCACTAATACAGCCAGAACAGAATGACAGAGTTCTTGAGTTTGGTTGGTAACAGAGTTTCTTTTCCATTTTAATTCAAAAATATGGCTATTTGAACAGAAAAAACTGCTCATGCAGTAAAACTAGCATCTTGCTCACCAGCTTTGCTTAACCCGGGGCTTGTGCTGATTCACATGAAACTCTCGTCGAGGAAGAATACAGTAAAGTGTTGTAATTCTCATATAGTGAAACCAGTTAGTTCAGCCTAAGGGTACGGAAATGTTTTCACAAACTGAGCTTAAGATTCAGTTGATTAGTTCATCCTCATATTTTCACACAACTTGCTATATTTGCCAGTTTTTGGGCCCTAACATAGACTATTGGGATGAAACCTAGACATGGGCAAATGGAGGCAACCCCTCACCTCTCCTGTCAAGGCAGTAGCTTGATGTGTGTGGGTGGACTGGGTCAGTACCTGTTGTTGACTGCCTGTGACAGGGACAGGAAGAGGTTCCTCAAGTGTTTCTACAACATGAAAGAAGACAGAGAGCACTGGGCAAGGGTTTTGCCCCTTGCTTCCCATATCTTTTATATAATCCCAGCTGTGCTTTTTACCTCCTCTTCACTTTTTAATGAGGGAACAAAACAAAAGTTCGATCTTCCTACGCAAGTTCTGTTCCTTTTATAGATGTTATATAAGGAAAAACCTTTCCTCTTCCACACACCCTGCTGTCATGCACCCAGGAAGGCTTTTCTTACAGTAATTATCGTGGATAAACCACCCTGAATTTCCTCACGGTCTTTCATAAGCACTGCACCTCTCTTTGGCAGGGATCCTCAATCCCGTCCACACTTGTAGCTGTGGTGTTGTGTTCCACCTCACCTCTACTAGATCTACTAGTGCAGCAGTGGGGGATGGTGAGGAACACAGCTGACTTTTGGTCACCTGAGTTACACTTCAATCTGGGCATCTGTCCATGATCAAATCTAAGCTATTGGGGTCAAACCCAAATATCAGACTAACCTGTACCTAGAGTTGTATTTCCTGCCATTAACCAGGTGTGTCCAGTCTAGTATTATGAGAGAGAAAAACTTAGTGTTGCACTTCAGATAGAGAGAAGGGTGCCTGTAAGCAAGGCTTGAGCCTAAGGAGGTCCTTTCAATGGTGTGCTGCCTGGCCACAGCGGGAGGCTGTGGCTGCACCTGCATCATGTGATCCAGTGTCTCAGACTAGCATCTATCGCATAACCAGATCCACAGGATCTCTTTTTGATCCTTGAGAAGCCTTGGAAAAACAAACTGTTCATCTCTTTAAGCCATTAGGGAGTCAACTGCCTATTTACCTCCCTAGTGGTGAAGTAAGTGCTTGGGAGGTGAAAGACACCACGGCAGCGCAGCATGTCTCCGCATGCCCCGAGTGAAAATTATACCCACAAAAGCTGCCACTGCAATTTAAAGCTTGGAGAATGCTCCAGATCTCTCATGGTTAATACTGTGGAATGTTCCAGCCGTGTTTGTAGTCACGAATGTAGGATGGAAAGCCAGTCCATAATTTTCTACCCACTGTTTATAAATGTCATATGTTCATAATGTGGGTTTTTCTTTTTCCTTCACATTGTCTTGATATAGTCTGACTCAGATTTAAGGAGGGGATATTTTTAATGTTATTATATCATGGGAGGAGGGATTTTTTTTTGTTTTATTTATTTGTGTTTTGTCTATGTGGCTTATTTTCCAGAGTTACTTCTACAATGATGACACTTTTAACTTCAACTATGCCCAAGCCAAAGCTGCCATGGGCAATTTTAGTGAGGCTGAAGAGGTATGTATTTCCTCTCTTTACAAAACAACAATGGAAACATTTCCCACATACTCCCCTCTTTCCTTCCTTTTTTCTCCCTCCAGATCTTCGTGTTGGTTGAAAATAAGCAAGTGGGGTGGAACATCATCTTCCCCTTCTTAGAGGAACTGAAACTCTCAGTGAACATTATTCAGAAAAGATTATCTTGCTAATCTTGTAAAGTGAGGTATATGGGGAGTCATGCTGCTTGTGCTGCATCACAAGAGTGCTTGCAGCTATCTCTAATTGATCAAAGAATGCCCTCTTAATCAGATTTCCTAGGCTTTGTCTGGGATCCCAGGCAGTTTTATTATTGGGACTGACTAGGGCATGCTGAGTAAAAGACAATGAATAGTTAAGAGCTTTTAGGTGTCTCTAGAAATTTGTGATTCAAAAAAAAATTCTTCCTCTGGGAGATGTGGGAGGAAAAGAGGAAGTGCTCGCTATCTTGTTCAGCAGCATCCACATGCAGCTGGAAGAGATTAACTTCTACACACAGCATTTTTTGTCTCTATGTGCAGTAGAAACTTAATTACAACTAAAATATGCAAAAGCAAATAGCTATTATAAAGACGGAAGCAACATTTTCCACAAGATCAGAAAGAAGACAAGCCAGGAAAAAGAAACAAAACAAAAAAAACCACCCTCATAGTCTAAAGTGAATTATATAGGTTTGTTTGGTCTGGTGTTTTGTTTTGCTTCTTTAATTTTGGTTTTGTTTGTTTGTTTGTGTTTGTTGGTTTTTTTTCCTGTCCCTCTAACTTTTTAGCTCTTCAGGTTTCTTGACAACAGAGCCCACCTCCCCTTTTTTTTCCCTTCCTCCCAACTCCATCCCCCAGCATCCACCCCCTTAATTCATGTGACCTGAAATTTCATCTCTATTTAAGAAAAATATCCAAGGCTGTCAGGCAAAGTGGATATGTATTTCAATTCATCCACTCTAATTTAGTTAGCCTATTGAAAATGCAGGTGAGTAACTCAAAACTATGATAGCAGGCTACGCTGATAAAAATGATAATGCTATAAGCAAGTTCTAGCTGCAGCCAGGCAACAAAGAAACACAAAGGTGGAAACTGCTGTTAATCCACATTTTTCCTCTTATGTTCTTACAAATGATTCGGTCTAAACTTGTGTTATGTAGCTGGTGCGTTCAAATAACAGGATTATGTAATTAAATTGATTAGCCTGTCCTAATGTCTGATCTTTGCCTGTGATGACACTTTCATATAAAGATCACCCTTCCCCAGTGTCTCATAAACTTGTAATATTTCTACATATAGCACTTATTAACTTATTAAAAAGCTTACCTCCCTGGACATAATGAAATAAAACCTATGATAAAGTGCTACTAATAATGCTGCGCTTTTTTTTTCCCCACCCCTGAAATTAGGGGGTGAGCAATGTTTAGCCAATTAAAATCTCAGTAATTTGTGGAACTCACTGTTCCAGTACGTAGATCTGCTCCTAGAAAGGTATTTTGAGGTTTGCCAGTAGCATCCTAGTATACTTAAAATTATACCTGCAGAGAGGCATAAATAGCTTTTTTTTTTCTGTAAATAAAGCCAGAGTATGTATTAAAATGTGTAACTTCCCCCCATACATCCCTTTCTATATAGAATGTAATAAACCTGGATTTGTACAGTAAGTTGCAAAAGATCAATGTTTTGCCTTGGAACTGTACTGAAACCAAGATGGTTTGAAGTGGTTTATTGCTGACCTGGAATGATCTCTGACATGTATGGGGAGGAAAGGCTCCTATAGACGTGCAACTTCTGGTATTTCAAGAAGACGCTAATGTAATTGCTTGCGTTGCTCTCTAAACAAACACATTCCAAACAGCTTTTCCCACAGGCCCAGGGCTCCTTTGTGCTGTTTGCCTTGCATGGCCGCCCACTGGCGCTGGTTCAGAGCAGGCCGCACCCTCCGCATGGCTCCACAAACGTTTGGCAGCCGCAGAGGCCCTCGATAAGCATAGGGCCCTGTTTGAACCCCCCACCCACCCAGGGACCCAGAGAGGTGCCCCTGCACTGCACGCACGTACCCTCCCTCTTCTCATGCAGCAGTTGTTCGGTGTGGTTTAAGCCTCAGCTGCATGTTGAAGCAAGGCAGGTCTGCCTTCATTTTGTTTGAAAGTACATGCATGTGTAATCTTCTGTTTGCCTTGTTCCTGCAGGTGTTCCTTTTGATCCAGAGTGAGAAGATAAAGAACGATTTTGTTTACCTTAGCTGGCTAGCTCGCTGCTGTGAGTCACTTTACCCTCAACATTGCAGAATACAGATCCTCCTCTATTGCATCAGTCTTGGCAATCCACTTTCTTAATTGAATGTAATGTTGTAAGTGGATTCAGGACTGTGAAAGTGAAAAGCTGATTGCACTAGTTATGGTGTGGGTCATTATTGCACCTTTCATACATATGGCTTTAGCAAACAATTACTACTTCCTTGCAGTGCTGTTATGGTTCTGTCAATGCAGCTTTGTCCTAACCAATGAAGCTTTTTCTTTTTAATAGTCTACTCAATTGCTTGAGTGAAGATTTTGTGTCTTAAAAGACTGAGTTACAACTCTAAAATGTTCAGAAAAACATAAAATCATCCATACTGGGTCAGGCCCAAGGGTCTGTCTAACTCCAAGAGCAGCCAATGTCAGATGTCTAGGGAAGAGAAGAATCAGGCAAGCATGTGTTGTCCAAACTCCTGTGCCTGAGGGATGTCCTTTATAACTCCCAGCGTGCTTTTTTCTTTCGTAAACTTTCCCATTCTTCTTTTGAAACCAGAAAATTTTTGCTGTGTTTAATATTTTACAGCAAATTTTATTTCGTATTTTCTAGTCAGTTTTTAAAACATTGCAGACTACACCTCAGTATAGATACAGATGTAGCACCACATGCAAAATAGTATACAGGTGAGCTTTTCAGACCACTCAAGTCTGAGACTCCCCAGGCTAATTTGTTTTCTTTGCAATCCCTCAATATAAAAATATTCTCTTATCAAACAATTTTCAGTAGTTGTACTGGAATGTAAATATTTATGTTTTGGTACGCTATACCACATCGCAGATGTGGTCAACTTTGCCAACGTGAGCTTTACAGATAGGCATATCACACCTACGGATGCTTATCTGTGACTCTGTTTTTAGGATGTGCCAGTTTATTTCCTTTTTCATTAAGCTGCAGTGCCCGGTTGTGTTTGAGTATTTTATATATGAATGTTTTATGTGAGTTTTTTTCATGGGAAAATTTCCATTGCATAGGGAAATCATATTTGTTCAGTAGACAGCGTTCATCCCTTTGATTCTGTGCTATAGTAGTTCTTTGGCATACATCTGGGAATGTAGAGCTCTTTAAAGGTCCTACTTATTATATAAGAGATAGAATCAACACCGTGTTATCAATCAAAAATTTTCTGGCTCTTTCGTAGGAGTTGCTATTTATTCTTGAGTGCACCTTTTGCCATTCTGAATTTCTGCAGGAGTTTCAGTAGAGCTGCTGTGTTCTTTTGTATCTGTCTTAAAATTTGGGTTTTTTTCATTCCCAAACAGCTGGTAGAATTCTTTGCAGAAATAAATGTTCAGTGATTAATATAGTTATCTTTTTGTGTCAAGTATGTAAATTACTATTAGATCCTTCTGGATAAAAGCTGCTGTAGAAATTACAAAGCATTATAATACATTCATGTCAGAGTATGATTAGGTATTGAATTGTAAACAATTCAATGCTGAAATATTTCCAGAGGACAGAAGGTACCAGAGATGCATCTTTTTGGATGCTAGATAGTATTTCTTTGTTTAATATTGTCATACTATTTATACCAAATTCTTCTTGAAGAGAAGGTAAAGAAAACATCGAATTAGCACATTAGCACATTTCCCTAAATAGGTGGGTTGATATTTGGAAATTAAGGCCTGGTTGTTTGCCACTGTGTGTGGTATCTGGAGAGGATGAAGGAAAAATCTGGTTGAATGTCTTGTTGCCTCCTAAATGAGAAGTGTCTATAAATCCTATAATTTGATGTTACATGTTTATTGTTGATATTGCCACCCATTCTACCTGCAGCATATTTGTTGGCACAGTGCGCACAGATAAAATAAGCTAAACGGTCCCTCTTTTGAAAAGCACAAGAGTGGTCCATGTATGATCAGCCAGCTACTCAGAGAGTACTCTGGACCACATGGACCACTCTTGTGCTCTGTGAGTAGCTGGTACAACTTGGAAAAGAAAGGAATACTTAATTTCATTTTTTTCCCCAGTACTCAAATGAGTCAGGAATGACCAATATCCACCTCAGGTTCAACAGAATGGGTTCCTATGTCCAGAAAATCAAATTTTAGAATTCTTTGTGTTCAAACACCCTGGTAGAATTTCCACTAGCTGAGATGGAAGATTCTGATTCTTTTATTTCCAATTGTGTATAGAAGTCATGTTTAAAGTTAAAGACCAATGAAAAATTCTAGTCCCATAGGCAAATTTAAAACCAGCACCAAACCTCAGGAATTCAAAAATATTTTTTTTCTAGTAGATGCATAATGCCAAGTTTTGTTATGCTTGGAGGTGCTTCACACCCGCTTTGGTTTGCTACAATTCATGGGAATTGAATGTTTAGATTGAGGTGGCCTCCAAGTATTAGAGACCTCAGTTCAGTGCCAATTTATTTTTTCCTGTGTGTAAGAACCCATAATCCTAAATCTCACTGTCTAAATGGATTGCCACAGTTCATTGTCCTGCATAAAATAACTTCTCTAATGCTTTCCATTCTAATTCTTAATTACATCTGAAATCATGAGACTTGTGCTTATTGCTGTATCTGTGAAATGTAAATGGATGTGCAGTGGCATCTACATGGCAGATGTAAATGCCATAATCATTCCTCTTGACATTGGTATTCTCTGATGAATTGCTGTTATCCCTAGTAAGGCAGAAGATAAGGACAAGTTGCCCTTCCCAGCCGCATGCTCACAGGCTGAGGCATGCATTTACCTCAAGTAAAGAGATTTAGGAACATTTATCCACCTGCCACTGAGTATTGTGCATAGCATATTCTTTGTACCATCCCAGCTTGTTGTTGTTGTTGCAGATATTATGAATAAGAAACCACAGTTGGCCTGGAAGCTCTACCTGAAGATGGAGACCTCAGGGGAGTCCTTTAACCTTTTGCAGCTCATTGCAAATGATTGCTACAAAGTGAGTCTTCTCTTTAGAACTTGGTGTATGGCATGTTAATTCAGTGATTGTACCAGCAGCCTTTTTTTTTGATACTTTCCATCGTTGCCGTCACAACTGAACTTTCTTTTATAACGTTGGGATGTTCAATGACGTAGATGAGTTGGCCAGGATTAGTCAGTATTTTGACCTACAGGCCTTCTTGGTAGACAACCCACTGATTAAAATGTTGGTAAATTACTGCATGCTTGAGTTATCAATAACGATAACAGTTTCTGCTCCTACTGGGGATTCATTGTTGGTAGAAATGACAAGAGACTTTTAAGAAGAAAAATCTAGCAAAGATTCAGCAAGAGCCTCATGCTACATTTTTTTCCGGGACAGTGTTATGTTTTCCTTAGAGCTTGTAATGGCAATGGGAGATACTCCTTTGTTCATCATAAGGAAATGGAAAGAGAATTCCCACAACTACTATTCTATTTGCCCAAGTGGGGCAAAGAGACACTGTGCGTGTGGTCATTAGGAATAAAACTACTCAGAAAAAATGTTGACCTTAACTGCTTACTGCAGGACCTGTGCTAATACGTAGTAGTTCTTTTGAATCTTTCCTAGAGGAGACTTTTAAAGAGATGAGGCTAGGCTAAGCTCGCTGAAGTTTTTAAAAGTCAAGCTAGGCAAAACAATGTCCACTTTAGTAGGGATGCTCTGGGCATTTTAGAACAAGTTAAAATATATGCTACCTTATTTGTACTAAGCTTTTAGATCATGTTTAGTAGTTCTGGTGCTCCGTGCTAATACGCTGCTGGCACACCTCCAAATTCTAGTTTATATAAAGCTATATTAATAGTGAAGAGATCTTGGGAAGCTGATAACAGCTCTGCCTAAATTCCTAACATCTGAATCTTCAGAAGGTGTCTGTACACAGTGAGACGTAGCTCTGATTCAAGTTTTTTTGCTGTTCTGCAAAGCATAGAGAGAAAACACAAGAGCTTCATCTGCAGGATGGATGTAGAGGCATATGATGAAAACCTGTTTAAGAGGATTGTAAATGGCACTATAGGAGAAAGAAAAATTGGTCCTATGCAAGATTTCATTAGACACTAATGGGATGCTGTATCCAGCATCTTCTCTGCCATCTACAAGGGTGATTGCACTGCATCGGGACCTGGGGGAGTAGCAGCCCAGTGACAGGAGAAAAGGATGTTCTTTTGAAAAGTCTCATGGTGAGACACAGGCCGTCCACTTTTCAGAATATGTTGGCCAGAGCCAGAAGGTGGACCAAAGTTGTTTGGGGAGCAACCATTTTAGATTTAGTTTAAATTAAATATAGAATATAAAGACAAATTGTAATTTTGTGATTGCGGAAATCTAATAGTTTACTGTTTTAAGAAGGCAGATGGGAGAAGAAGAGCAGAACACAGGTGAAAGGTGTAAAGCTCACGCAGTTGGTTCAGTGGAGCCTAATGCAAGTGAACGCACAAGAGCCTGCAGCTATTAGCACAGTGATACAGTGACCAAATTTGCCATCTCAAAAGGAAGACAGTAGACTGAGTCCTGCTGGAAACCCTCCCAGTGATTCTCAGTTTGGTCCAAAGAGCAGCAATATCCACACACTGTCTGTAACATTCCTTTTTGCTATTTTCCTCCATCTGACAAAGTAACGTGCTCAAAATCCTAACAAACACATAACTGAAAGCCAGAAAATCTACCTTGTGATCTCAAAGGCATTCTTCTACAACTGAGCTAACTGTCTCTCGTACGTCTTTCAGGTAGTCAATCCACCATCTCACCTTAAAAGTCTTGTTGCTCAAGCAAGTGGCTGTGCCCCTGGTGTTTCCCGTAGCTGTAATTCGTGAAAGCAAGTTGACAATCAGACCTTATGTAAAATCTCTCTAGACCATTTTAAGTCTCGCTTAAATCAGTTGATTGCTTTACTTAAGTTCTTCTTGAAACTTTATCGTACTCTAGAGGAGAAGCAGCTTCACACTTTGGATTTATTTAGAGCTCTTAAAAACTGCACTTACAGGACTAAATTTTTCAGCCTAATTATGTGTCCACACATGGCCATAAATGACAGCTCCAAAGACTAAGGAATTTTGTGTCAAAAATGATTACTATAGTGTTACAACTTGTCTTTCTACCTCCCAGCTATTTGTACCTGGGCAAGGCCTGTATTTGAGTTTATGTAGCATTTTCAAGTTGTTTCTGAAACATTGTATGATATTGGTGGTCCAGAGGCAGCACCATAGCTGTAAATTAAGGCAGCTGAGCTTCAGGCAGCGGAATGCTGCCAACATGGGGGGAGTGAGATCAACAGTGTCCTCAGAACAGGTGTAGCTGGATGTCCCAATGCTATGCTGCTAAAAGTTGTTCAGTGAGGGAGCTGGGATGCGGGACTTCTGGCTAATTTATTGCTGCTTTTCATGGAATGGCCCATCTTACCCATACAGGGAACAGCATTCACTTGGGGTGAAGCATTTGCTGCTGTTACATCAGATAGGAGGACATTAAACAGGTATTTGCTTAACAGAACTAGATCAGAGGCCAGTATTCAATTTTTCCTTTTGAGCTGATACATCTGATACTGTTTATACTCACTGTCTTTATTCCCATCCATTTAATTGCTTGCCATTGACCTGTGGTTAAAATCACAATGTACGTGAAGAAAGGGAATTCCTACTCATTCTGTAGTACCTGTGTTTCTCTGACATTTCCAAACAACACTCCCACAGCCTGTACTTTTTCCTCAGCAGGTACAGGCTTCCAGCCACCAAAGGATGAGAGGCTGTGCCCAGTCTTCTTTCTGTGCTCTCTCAGGGGAAGATGTAACCACAAACAACGTTGCTAGTCAGGCTTGCCCAAGCGAAGAACGCTCACAGTCATAGATAAGGTCCACATGAGTTACGCTGACTTCAAAAGCCACAGTTACTGTGGTCACTCATTTTGCACTGACTGTTGCCAACCACCTTGCTTCTTGTTCCCATTTACAAGTAGAGGACCTAAGACAGAAAAGATAGGATGCATAGTGGATTTTCCTATGCTCGGGAAAACTTTGGATGATAGAGTCACTGGATCTTATTTTGTACTGTACTGTAACAGTGAATAAAAAAAATTTAGCTCAAAGTTATAATAAAGCCAAAAGACATCAAAATATGTCTCTGTGACCACCTCTAGATGAGGAAAAGGGATTCCATTTTCAAATGTTTTGACTAGTTCGAAGTTGATATTCTATCAAGGACTTTGCTAGAGTTGGTACAACACTAGATAAGGCACCTCATAACAAAGAAGTTTTGTAAACTAGTGTCATCTGTATATGATCAAAACAACAGTCCTAACTATTGCCAACTAATAAAGTTCATAGTGAAGTTTGTCTATAACATGTTCAAAGACTTAGATCAGTGATGTTATACCACCTGTTTCCCTGCGTAGAACTGAAATGTGCCTGTTCTGTGTCACTTGCTGCCTGCAGAACAACAGGAAAATGCACGTTGCTTCTATGACTTACTGCCGATTTCAGAAAACTGAGCTCAGAATGTTTAATTCCCTGCTGAAAGATGGTTATGAAGGCAGGAATAATGTTTCACTTTTTGTGCAGATGCATCAGTTTTACTATTCAGCCAAAGCATTTGATGTTCTGGAGAGACTGGACAGTAATCCTGAACATTGGGAAGGCAAAAGAGGTGCTTGTGTGGGTGTCTTTCAAATGATCTTAGCTGGCCGAGAAGCAAAGTGAGTATTCTGTGTTGTATCTGCATTTATTTTCCTTTTTCTGTTGCCAGTTAGCTGTAAGCCAGAAGCATAATCTTAGCTTTAGGACTACAAATCCTCTTCCAATTCTTTATTGACCTTTCAGAGGATGTTCTGGCTGGTGTTTCCACACGCAGTGTACAATTTGAAGTGTATCTTAAGCACCAACACTTATAGAATATATGGTGGATAATAACTTACCAGCAAATGCTATGAACTAACTATAGGAAAACAAAATACGAGTCACTATAGTAGGAAGACCTAGGTTATAAATGTAGTGTGTTCATGAACTGAGGGAAAAGAACCTCCTTTTGTGATGATGGCATAAGAATGGAAAACTGTCCCATGACATTTGAAGGTTCTTAGAGCAGAACTAGGGAAAAAATTACTCAGTGCTGTACAAAGGACACGATTTCTAAACAATGAGTAGAGGAGACTGTGTGTTCACTGAAATTTGCTTTCTGAAGGCATTGCCCACATCAGACAAATATAATTATTTGATGAAATCTTAAAGGAAATTATCTGTGTTACTGATAATTTTGCTTTTGGCCCATTTCACTGGATGGGAGAATGAGCAAGAGTAGTGAGGCTGTATTTAAGAACCGTTCCCTCGTGAACATTCTGCTGTGATGCCAGATGGCCATCCTCCCCTGGCCAAAGTTGCTGTTTCGTACATGACTGGTAGGTGTATATCTTGGCTTCTGCACCTTCCTTGTGTTCCTTCTGTGCTGGCATCATCTCATTAACTACTGCACCCTTCCAGTGTCCTTTTAGCAATTACTGCAGTAGATGCAGCAAAATACACATAGCTTGTTTTTCAATATTTATATACATGTGTTCTTGCTGTAAAGTAACTGACAAACTGCAGCTTCATACTGGTTTATCCTATTGGTAATGAATGTTCATTTCCATGTTATTTGTATTTATGTGTAAGGTGCTTTGGCAGTGTTAAGCCAGATGTTGCCATACTGAAGAATAGCAAGTAGCATTAAAAAAAAGTTTGTTTTGTTCTGGGCAACTATTTTGCAAGAGTAAGGATTTATATATAAATACGAACATATGCACACACTAAACTCTGGACTAATTAAATTTTTCTGATTTTTTTTTTTCTTTTAATTTTTCTCCTTGTTGCAATTGTGTACAAGGTTTTATTTGTTTGGGGGGGGGAGCTGGGATCTAATCTGCTGTGCTTTTTTACCTGCTCTGCTCTATGAAGGGACCTCTCTGTCTAGACCCCATGTTTTGCAAAATAGTTTGGATTTGGGGTGTTGTTTGTTGTATCCGTTGGGTCTCACCCTCATTTAAATCTTTGTTTTTCACCTCTGTAGAGAGACTCTGCGGGAAGTGCTGCATCTGCTGAAGAGCACTGGTAATTCTCAAGTAGAATACATTGTCCGCATCATGAAAAAGTGGGCCAAGGAGAACAGAGTCCCTGTTTAAGTCAGTGCCACAAAATGAACCGGGTCAGTTACTGGTGTGTGTGGGGCCCTTTGCAGGACTTTAGACTGTCAAGCAGGTTGACCCAGCTGAGCAGCAGCGTAGTGCAGTGAGATGACAAAACATTCAGCAAGTATTTTGTTTTTTCATTAAAGCTTTATTAGTACTTTTTCTATTGCACCACTCTCTATTCCTCATTCAAAGTTGCTCATTGTTTTAGTCATAATTCCAACTGTCCACAAGTCAAAGTTCTCCTCAGATCTTCCCTAGATTGCTCAACACAGTTACTGGAGTGCTTTGTGGGTTTTTTTCAGCAAGTCTTCTGGGCTCTGGAGAAGAATCATTTGTTAAATGGCTGAGACAAATCTACTTCAGCAAGAGGTGGAATGTGGCAAGTAGAGTGAATGACGGTGACAACCGAAAGCCAGTAGTAGGGTACCAGAAAATACATAAAGACTTCTATATGATACCTGTCTGGGGCAAAATACAAACTGTATTCTGAGCACTGTCCTTTTCTGGATAAATCTCAATAACTAGTAGCTTCATCTCTTATTTTTGTCTACAAGGATTGTTTTCTCTCTTACCATTAATTCTGAAGATGAGAATTAATCAACCTAAAATGCCAAGCTCCAAAGTAGCTGATTTGCTTTCTAGGTTGGAAGCAAAGCATGACGGTACCATATTTTTCAGAACACGGAGATTTGACTGACTGCATTGTTCAATCTTGCTTTGAGTTCTGATGCTCAAAACATTTTTTCATGTTAATTTAGTTTGTGTGAGTAATCCGTTTGGTTTAGCACTCTGACAGATAAAGGGACTGGATCTTTTAAATAATTTCCTTTAGATTTACCACCCTAGTTAGCAATATATTTGTTATACTTTTGGATTTATTATACTCTCCTGTTTTGTTAGGAGAACATTTCAGGGAATACATAATTCTAAAATAAGGCAACAGTTGTAACATAGAAATGTATTATGTTTTTCAGCAAAAAGCATTTGTATATTATTTTTCGAAGGAAAATTTACAATTTGTAAAATACTTATGAAGTATTTTTTTCTCTTTTGAGGAAAAAAATAAAAATATTGTATTCTCTACTGTCTGTGCTCTGATTAAAGCTCTTAATTGTATCTACACTTGAACGTCTTGTTGGTCTGTGTTGCTTGATATTGAGGAAATTGAAATAGTGTGTTCATTTTGCTGTGGAAGAGGGCGGGTTTTTGCCTGGTCGTTAAACGTATGTTCAATAATCAGCCAAAGGCAAGCAAATGGCCTTGATCCTGATTTTGTGTTGCTCTGATGCTGAAAATAAGGAAGCTGGGTGTATAAGAAACAAATAGACTTTTTTTAGCCATATAGCATGTCAGTATCTTAACTGCTTTAAGCAAAAACTGTGAGTATCATCATTCAGGTATCTAGAGGTACACTGGTAGTTGTAGCTACTTGCACTTACGTGTATTTACATCTAGGAAACAGATCCATCATACTAGCAACAACAACAGCCTTTGAGCAGGGGCAACATTGCACTGATTCAAAAGAGGTGCGAAGGAGCAGTGTTTTCACTGAAAACACTTAGAAAACACATTTCACTTGTAAAAGGCATTTTTGCTTTCCCTCCCACTTCAGGTAACTTGGAAACAGACCAGTAATAGAATTATGAGTCTTGGTACAAAGCTTCAAAAAGTCATGTTGGTGGCTTTGCAGCAGATGTTAAATGCATCTAATTACTCGCTTTATTGAAGTTTAACCTGCAGGAGAGCTGAAGAGCATCCAAATCTGCTGCAGACCATTTTACGTGTTGGTTGAATCTTCTGAAATAAGTGTGATAGCATTGCAGGGGGCTTGGGGGCTAATTTTAAATTCTTTGTCTGTGATCAGTGAAGTAGCTTTTGAAAACATCACCTTTATTCACTATAGTCACAAAGTCATATGCAATATGCTAAATAATGTAGTTCTTGGCACACTGCATTTTAGTGACTAGTAATAAGCTTTTGTCATTTAAGATATAAAGAACCGGGGACTGCAGGGCTTTGCCTTGAACAGTGATGAAATAAGATGTATGACATATTTTCCTACATATTTAGAGTCTTGGTAGTTTAACCAATATGTAGCAACTATTAAAACGGAGAACAAAAAATATGTTCTAAGAACATCTTACATTGTTTAATCTCAGATGTGAATGTAACTTCTATTAGCTGATGCAGAAAGGGGCGTTAATAAAGAAATTCTAAAGCTGTTTATCAGGGAAAGTTAACACAATTTTCTGCCTGCACATCCCCATATTTTCCTGAACTGTGGGAATTTAAGGAGTCAAGGTACTCTAGACAGGACAGCTAGGAGCGAAGGTCAATGTGGAGAAAAACAACAGAAGTGACCTCCGTAGGACATGCAGGCAGTGGAGAATGTATGTGCAGCATCAGGGAAACAGGTAAGTTTATTGGGTTGGGAGTAAGTGAATATAAAATTGAAACAGCAGCATTTTAGATAATCTAGTGAAAGAGAGACTAAGGCAGAAAGGAATTGCTGCATCATTAGAATTTCAAAGAGCATGGAAAATAGAGTTATTTCTTACACTCTGAATAAGCATCTGATTCTGGAAAACGGGCAATGGAGAATGCACACGGTCCTGTGCTAGCAACCATATCATTAATAGTGACTGGCAGAGAAACCCAAAACAGGGTTTAACCGCTTATAGTTGGGCACTAACCACTTCTGATAGATAAGGAAGATGACCTTTAATTAAATTGGGTAATACCCAAAAAATATTTTTGCCAATAACCTCTAAGTGAATTACATTGCAAGGGAGGACGTTCATCCTGCCTGTTGCAGGATGAACAGAATAACATCCACATTGGCCAGCATCTGAACTGCTCTGATACAGCAGCATCACTCTTGGATTAATTCTGGAACCCAGCATATAACTCCGAAGCGCAGTAACAGCTGGAGCCAAGTCATGGAATAAACTGGAGATGGCAAGTTCATTGTGAAGGAAAAGTCACATTGTGTTGCAGTTCTGTGCATGGCAGCAGGCACTGGGGTTGCTGAGGTTTCCTCAGCTTCAGGAGCGCTCATTGATATTCTTAAGGAAGTTGTCTCAGGTTGAACGAGGAACTTGGCCATTAGCTAGTAAGACACAAAATAAACAATTACATCTATAGCTGTTGCATGTAGCTTTGCTCTATGTGAGCTATACATACACGGAGGAACATACCTGTTTTCTGCCCATCGGTTTACTCCTTAACCAAATTTTCCCTGTATTATCTCCAGAGGTAATTTCTAGTCACTCTTTTTGGAGTTTCATTTCCAGACTTCCTTCTCTCCATTTCATCTATCCATATGATCACTGATAAAGCAAATAATTGCATTAAAGTGCCACTAGCAACCATTAAAATGAAGTCTTTAATCAACTATTATACTATCCAGTCTGACCCTACATTCTGCAAGATGGTAGATTTCATCTGCTAATCTCTGTGTTGAATCCAATAACTTGGATTTCCATAAAAATATTTGCCAGAAAAATTTGAATAGTCTTAATTTGAAGGTGCATAATGAAAAATGGATGGTTTTACTTTGCAATTTATTCAAACGTTTAAATCGTCTTTGCTCTTCTAGAAATTGTACCTTAATTCTAAATTCAGCTTGTTCTTCCAATGTTTATCTTTGCTGTTAGTCATTAAAGCCTAGCATCCTTTGTTTTGGTTTGGTTTTTTGCAGGGGGTGGGGCGGTTATATTTTTCATCTTTAGGTGTGCATAAGCTGCAAACAAGTCACCTCTGTTTGTACTGAAGACAGCATCCCTTGTAAGGATATTTTCCAGGCTGGAAAACTGGCAGTCAGTTTGTCAACAGATGTTTTTGAAAAACGTGGCCATGAAACACTGGGCATAATTCATCATGGTATGTGACGCTGGAATATTCTCCTCCATACTGCTGCTCCTGTTCTCCTACCTGTGGACTCAAAGACTGCATTTACCCTTTCTGCTGTATTATCTCAGAGGGAGCTTGCATTAAAGTGCTTCTCAACTATGACATGACATCTAGGGTTTTTCCAGAACTGGTATTATATTTTCCAGGATACCGTCTGCCCTTCTGAAGAGACAGCCTACCTTCAGCTCTACATAAATTATATTTTGTTTGAATGGGCTCAGTTTTCCAGCTGATGACTCTGTGTGACTATCTTATTCTCACTAATTCCTAGTCTGTTTCTCTGCAGCCTTTTATTAGTGCTGGTTTCACCTATATCTGCATCATCAAGGGATGCGTTGGATCCTCTGTCCTTGCAGTAGCCCACTAAAGCAAACACCCAAAACATTCTATCAATGATGACTGATGGGTACTTTTCAATATTTGTCATTCTCAGCTTATTTAACATGAATCTTACAGGTACTGTATTATGTTATTCTTTTAAATTAGGTATATGATATTAGAAATTTATGTATTGTTCATCTAAAGATCCATGTCATGGAGGCCAATACTTTCCTTTCGTTCTTTATTAGATGAACCTTACAGCACCCAGAAAGATTGATGGAGTCCAGTTGTTCAAGGCTGCTTGCAGAATTTGAAACAACTCTTCTTTTCTTTATTCTTTTTTCCCTGTAGTCACGTTTAGAAGGCACACACCAAAAGCTTACTTTTGACTGTGTAGAGTTTAAACTTTCATTTGGAACGAATAAAGCAGACATTTCCCTCCTCTGGGCAAGGAACACTTCCTAAATTCCTTATGGGTCCTGCTTAACTGATGAATTACACTAGCATCTATTTACAGATTTAAAATAAAAATCTATATTTAGTAAGAGCTGTGACATTTGAGAAGACACAGCGTATTCTTCAAATAAAAAAATAACGTGTTTTGGTTCATGCTTACACAATGTATTGTGCTTAATTGCCCCACATTATATCAGTAATTCTTTAAGATAATTTAAAATAATGCAGTAAAATAAGTAGTGGTCTTTAAAAACATTTTTACAAGATCTTCAGGAACCTGGGGCTTAGGTTATTTTGACGGGAAAGATGCTGTGAGGTAGTTTGTAGCAGTTCTCAGATACAGCTAAATTGAACTGAAAAGTGGGACGCTACCTATGCTGTTGCCTCTGAATTCCACTTTCACAGACCGAGGAGTTGAGTCGCTTTTTTGGAGTCCTCAAACCACACTTTAAGCTGGCCCTTCACTAGGGAAGAGTGATGAACCTCAGACTCCACCATCTGTTCCTTGATCACTGTCAGCAACTCCCATGTGGTCAGTTCTGCGAAAAAACGCATACAACAAAGCAGAATTCTGTAATATACAATAACAGCTTTTAAGAATACATATAGTAATGTTGAGATGGTTCATGTCCCATCTAAAAGAAACATGCTTCAGTTCTAACAGTTGAATTGTGCACTGTAACATATATAATTTTCTTTGATGATTTAGTCCTTCTTAAGGTGAGAGGACCCTTATGCCCATCTACTCTCAAGCTACTGGTTCACCATCTTCTTGCCTCATGCCAGTGAGTGAGGCCATTATAAGACAAAACACAATTTCTTACTTTGCAGAGCTGGTGAATTAACGGGTATCAAATGAAGTAAATGTATCTCTTGAATATCAGTGCATGTGTGATAGCTGTGTCTAAGAAAACTTTAGAAAAATTAAAGTATAAAGGTCTTAAGCTGCCTGGTATGTTGCCAGTACCAGTGGTTATCATAATATTGGTATTCTACAAGTTCAATCTTACTTTTGGCTGACTCATTCAGGATGCCACATGTGCTGAACGTAGTCATCACTGAACAAATGGAGAAGTTTTCTATTTATATAAAACAACGGAGGTTTCCCCCATCATTTAAAGGCAGAAGAGATATTTTCAGGTTACAGTAAAATAATTTCTGAGGCGAGTTTTACAAGATTTCCCACTCAGTTTAGCTAGTTATCCCCAAACAGGTTCTGTGCCTGTGTCCACTTGTTATTTCTGCACCTTCTCCTTCCCTGCAGAGTGTTTTCCCTTCGCATCCATCCACTAACACCATCGGCCCTACCACTGTAAGAACCACCGCGTGCTGCCCAAGTGCTGCCCTGGGTTTTCCAGGCACCGCTCCCTTCCCTCGCCCCGCCTCTGAGCATCACTTGCCTCACTCTGCTTTGCAGGCATTCTAGGCAAGGTTTATTCGAATTTGTAAAATATGCAAAGTCCTGTGGAGGACTAGAAATCAGCACAACACTAAGAATTAGCTCAGACGCTTAAAACAGTGTGGAAGAGTTTGAATAAGCACTCAGTATAAGTTAAATCTGACTTTACAAATACTTAACAATGTAAGGGAGAATTCTTTAGAGGCCAGGAAAATGGCATTTGAAATACAGCTGTCCAACAAAAAACATAGCTTGTTTTCACAAGCATTTCTGATATGCGGCATCCACCCTCTTCTGGAAATCGTCACTGCTATTGTTGCTATTGGTTTAATGCTACCAAAAATCTTTACATTTCATGTGTCTTCTCAAAACACAACTTGAAGTGGTAAGAAAACAGAGTTTAATAAAATTCCATTTGTCTATTTAAATTATTCATGTATGGAAAATCATTTTTCAAAAGTAATTTTTTGGATGCTATTTTTAATGCTGTGGCAACTCAAAAGCAGCTTTGTGTTGAATCTGCAAGCTCGGTATGCAGTTAATTCTCAGTGATGAATATGTGCTTTGCTTTTTGAAGGCAATTTGGCTTGGAAATAAAATCATGGAAGTATGAAAACGCTGAACTGCACATGCAAAGTTTGCTCCTGACAGTTCTGATCGTAAGCTTGTATGAATGTTAAAAATGTCGTAATTTGTTTACACCATCACTCTCAGCTGTCTGTGATAATGTGCACTTATTTAGATGTAGAACTTTATACAAGTAAAAGTGCTGAGAGGGATTTAAAAAAAAAATGGTTAGGAAATTGGATTGGTTTTGGTTGAAAATCAGTCTGAAAGCTGAAGGACAAACTACAGAAAAAAGAAATGAAATTCCTCCAAGGTCACAGCCCAGTATTGTTTTATGTCTTCATGATTCCTAGAATATTGCATTGCAGTTGACATATATATTACATGTAATTCTCCTTTTTGGGAGGGTGAACATTGCTTGGCAGTTTATTCCTGAACAGTAACTATATACGGTATATTAAATACTGTAGTATTTAATAAATGAAATAAATTTCTGGTAATTATTAAGATAGTTGTAGTTCATTAAAACCCCAAAAATACCACCGTGTTGAGAGACCAAGGCAAGTCTGGCCTGCAGTCTGACTGACTCGGTTTTCACGGGCGTTTGTCAGGAATCACGAGAGAAACCCTCGGCAAGAGCAAACCTACGGCCCACTGGCTTTTGTATTGCCGAGAATCACTTCCAGACCCTTTTAACCTCACTAAACAGCATTACTGCTGCTTTTAGTGTGGAAACTGCCATGCAAGGTTAGATTTTGCTACACAGGCCAATCTTTCTTATCCGCACTACAAGTGGGTGGGGTAGCTACTTGAAATCGTGACTCATATCTTCTTGTGTGGTTTTAATTACTATTGGAAGAATCAAACCATCAGACAGCAATGCAGAGACAAGACCAAAACCTGACTGCAAAGCTTCAGACAGGCTGGTCGTCTTCGGCTGCCTGCAGGAGTGCTGCCTTGATGGAACAGGCTTTGCACCACAGATAAGCACCCCACGCTGCAAGTAATCTTGAAAGAAATGGTGCAGATGAGGAAAAATGTGAGGGACAACCCCCCCAGAGCACATAATCCCTCTCAATCTCTGTAAATATCTAGGTGCTTTTACACTGTCAAATGAGCAGGTGTGAACCGCTAAAGAACTACCATTAAGGAAATCTATTCTTTCCAGAGGAAGCTCCTCTTCAATTTTAAACTCAGTTTAAGTGCAGTTTAAATGACAGGCAAATGCTCCTCAGTTTAAATTTCTTCACCAGTTCATTGAATTCTGCCCCCTTTCTATACCTTTGTACATTTAATGAAAAAAAGCTTTTTTGTGTGTGTGTTGTCGCCTACAAAAATCTATTCTGAGTTTGTTTCTGACGTATCCCTTTTGCTGTTCTTTATATCTACAAGAAAATTCCACAATTTTAGCTAAAAGGTTGTTTTATCTTTGGTAATTTGGTGGCTTTAATTTTCTTGTGACCACTTTAAAGGTACCTCTATATATACATATATATATATATATACATATATATATATATATATATATATATATCTTTTTGCCTCTATTTCTTCCTTCTTTTTAGAAAACTAAAAGGTAAATCTGCAAGGAGGAACTTCCTAGTGATTTTAGACCTCAAACTGATCTTCAGGACTTGGCAGAGAAAACCTCTCAGATGCTGACATTTCCAAATTTTAGTTAAGACACAGAGTCCACACACCACTTCTAAAATCCTTACTGCTGAAGACGTGTACATCTAATTTGCCGGGCTCAACTGAGTTCACCCTTAACATTAGGAAGTTGCATGTTTGCTCCAGCAAGAAATCTTAACACCAGAAGCAGAAACAATTGTTAACAATTAAGTAAAAAATAACATGTAGCTAGAAAAGTGTTCTTATCTAGCTAGTCACAATTGAGTTCGCTACTGTTACCTGAGGGAACAAATGACCCACGTTCTGCTTGGTAAATGCACCTACTTAAGAGCTGATGTTTAATGTCTTAATATCTCACCTCCTCTCCAGGATCCAAATCTTTTCCCAGCAGTTTCTTTGAGAAGCTTGCTATTCCTTGGCCAAAATGCAGTTCTTTCCATTTTCTCTCATCCTTTTTTTCTTCCTAACCTGCTGTTCCATGTAAACTCAGCAGTTGAGGCTTTGAGTTTTCTCTGAGGTTCCTTTAAGTCAACAATCTTTTTCTATTTATTAGCTTAAAGAACATTACGATGTTCTGTAGAGCACAAAAATCACCAGCCATACAGAAGCTGTGTCAGATCTCATTGAGAAACTGCAGGTGAACAGCACAGATGACAGGTAACACCCCCACTTTTGACTGAGGAACTCACACATGCTGCCACAACACAGGCACTCCTGCAAATCCCTTTACTTTTCCAGCATGAAGACTTGCCCTGGTTTCTAGCTTATTCTTAATGAGAGATTAAGGCCAACATTCTGGTTTTGTCAGCTACACACCACCTTGTAGTGCTGTTTACACTGTCCTGGCACTCAATATGGTATTGGAAGACGTTCCTCGTTTCAGGAAGTGAAGATGCACCAAAATCCACTTCTAAAGATAAAACGTGTTTCCAGTTACAGGAGCAGTAACTGTCTTTTGCATAAAAATTTTAGCTACTCTTAGAACTTCCTATTGCCATTTAAACATTGAACTTTTGATCAGGTTTGTTCAAAGCTTTTCTTGAAAGGAGTCCAGTGTCTCATACTCTCAAACTTTCATTCTCCAAGAAGTAAGGTTTGATGAGTTCATGGGGAATAATATATTAACGCATGGGATAAAGTTCACAGTCACAGTTCCTCTGCCTTGAAATCGTGATAAATGAGTATTACTGTGCTGGGAAAGTATATCCTAATTACCTGACGCTAATGCACTCTTTCCAGTCCCAATATGTGGCATTTCTCTACCTGCCTACAGTCCTTCTAAAGCACTGTTTACTTCGCTGAATAGAGTACTTTGGTTTTTTAAAGGATCTGGCAGAGCAGCTGGTTACAGCTCTGAGGATGTGTGCCTGAGGAGAGAAAGCTAGAGCTATGTTCTGCAGGAAACAGTATTTTTAATTAAAAAAGAAAAGCGGAGAGGGGGGTAAGGGGGAGGATCCTGTAGATAAATTAGTTTTCCAAATGGTCTGCAGGGCATTGGTGCTTGGTTTTGGGAAGAGAGGGTTTTTTTTATTCCTTGATTCTGTATTTGGCAGGAAGCAACTTCGTAAAACCATAGGAGGGAAGACAAGTTAAAAAAAAGCACACTTGAATTCAGAGAGCCTCATTAAATAGAAAACCAGCAACACCAGCCACATTGTTGGTGCAGCGGATCCTTGTGATGCAGCAGCAGTTCTAGGAAAAGCTACACAGACACCATCCTACCTGCAGCTGTATCATTTCCCTACACAGCAATGGAAGTTGTGGCAGCAGTTTCCGTGAAAGCACCATGAGGGTTCAACAAGACATCTGGTTGGACCACAAGAAACTAAGACACCAGGAAGATACAGTGAGGGAGCAACTAATGGTAAATGAGGATACTATCAGGGGGGAAAAAAAAAAAAGGAAAAAAAAAAAGAAATAAAAAAGAAAAATAAAAGCCCAAACTTGCTAGAAGTATCTCAATGTGACTGGCACAGGCATGAGAGCTGGCTACCAGTGTGGCTCCTATCTCAGTGTAGGTCCCAGTGCTCACCTTAAGCAAAGCAGAAGACAAACTGCCATCCTGTGCCACCTAAGCCTGAGAAAGGAAACGTATTGGTACAAGCAGCATATGTTTTCCCCCACATCCCCATCCTAGGGAAGAGCCTCACAGCTCACGGAAGTGTTCAGCCTTTGAAACAGAGAATAAACTCCCTGGAGACAGACACAGATGATCATGAGGGCAGCTCTGCCTTCTGATGGAACCCTGGGCCTGCTGCTGTGGGGCTTCCAGTCCTGAGGAATCTGTACAGGTGGAAGAGCATCTCCCATCAGGTCCAGGAGAGCAGCTGGCGCTGGTCTGTGGTGGCACAGGATAGAGCTCTGGCTCTAAAACGGCGAACACCAACAGCCCAGAAGGAAGGGAGCGTGCTGGAGGTTTGTTTCCCAGACAGAGGAGCCATCCCAAGGCAGAGCAGGAGGATCCCACCTGCACCCGGGCAGAGGCCTCTGGTGGCTTTCCGGGCTGTTTCAGTCATTTTCCGTATTTGAAACAAAGTCAGGTCAAGAAACTTCCACAACCTGATGTGGCTGTACCACCTGTAGATCTGTTCATCCTGAATTTCACCAAGGAAATAAAAAGCAGCTTCAAATTCACTTCAAAATTACTCTCTTTTTGCAGTTATGTTTTTAAAAAAGCTATTAATGTGCCTCTTTCAAGAGGTATTTTCATTATTAAATGTTCTTCAGATAACATACGAAAGGAAGGAATCTGTATTCTTTGTTGGACTATTTTAGCATGGTCATATTCTGAGAGAAAATAATGGGCAAAACATGTCAAATTACGTTGTTGTTATTGTTATTATTATTATGCGCTCCACTGACAAGTGCAGTACATTATACTACATACAAACAATACCTGAGACAGAGATAAATGCCAAAGAAAAAAACAGGTAGCAGAAAACAGAAAAACAATGATGAATAGGTCTAACTCCTCTTGAAACCGTTTGTTCTGGCACAGGCCTGGAACTCTTCTGGTGTATTCAAAACTAAATTATCTGAGAACTTAAGATCTGGTGGAGTTGGTTTGTTTCTCGGGAGTCTTTCCTGAGTGCTTCTAGTATCTCAGACCAAACACAATGATGACATATTCCAGTAACTGCTGTGCTTGGATCTGCTGCCAAGTCCTTTTCTGATTTAGTTCAGATACTCAGATCCAGAGCAAACTGCCTTTGCTAAAGTCACTTTAAATTCAAAGATCCAGAACTACTGTTTGTCTAGTTGCATGAAGAAATGTTGAGGTTCATAAAAAAGAAGCTGCATGCTCCAAGATGCTCAGAGGTTAGATAACACATAAACATTAGGGTTTATTAATCCAATTAAACTCTCAGAAGAGAGAGGAAGAGGGGATATATAAACAAACCAGTAAATATCTATGAAAACCTTAGCTGTGAAAGGCTGCTTCTACTATCAGAGTCCATAATCTCAGAACAAATGGTTACCTGAAACTATTTCCAATAGCTAATTCTGTTTTTCTCGGTAACCCTGTCATGGATCATATGAGTTATTCCTATCCAGCTTATTTTTTCCTACTTAAAAAGTGTACTAAAACTCTGACAAAGATGAGCTTCCAGGTGTACCCACACTACAACCAAGATAATTTAAAGTACTTAATTAATTTCCTTGTGGAGTACCTCTCCTGCAGTAATTACTGCTGAATACATAACTAGGGGACTGAAAGACAGAACTGAGTTTTAGGCTGGATACTTAAATGCACAGCGTATCTTCAGCCCTTTCCGTGGATATGTCCAAGTTATTACCTGTGAACAAAAATTGTTGTACTCTTGTTCTACTTGTTTCAATGTCTGGTCTCCCATCTGGTAACTGAAAACAAGCATTCAGCAGAGCTACAGGAGAACCCATGATTTCCACGTACAACTTTTTTTTGATGAGCAATAAATTGCTCTTTTGCTAAGGAAAGGCCCCTTTCTACCGTTACAAGGTTTGATGACATACACTACACAGAAACTTTGATGAGAGCTAGAATATTCCTGGCGGGATTTGCAGTTCTGGAGCTCAGCGGTACTCATGCAGTTTGAATCCAGGAATACATCGCCTCTTATGTGCACCATCCGATAGCTGTATGAAGTTCTTAACAGGAGAACAAGTGGGATTACCAGATAATTTTATTATGATACTGAAAGTAAAAAGTTACTTGAGGAACTCCTCTACTGAGCTTGCTAGTCATACTAGAACATGCCAAGTTTCCAGATAAATCAAGTCCCTTTGACTACAAAGCTCAAAAAGCCTTTTAAGCTCGCATAAGGATATGGTCTATATTTTGCAGATCAGTTCATTCATTCCACTGACTCCCTCCTAAAAGCATATCCTGGAATGTCCTCCATTCCCAGTTAGTGAAATCATAACTTTCAGTAACACCATGCAAGTGTCACAGATCTTCTCCGGAGTCTAGGTGAAAGTAAGTAGTCAAGTCAAAAGGCTTAATACACAATGAGAGGAAAACATCAAGCACTGTGATGAACGCGGTTTGGAAAGTGGAGTAATGCACTGCACAGAATGGTCTGCTATAATTATCCAAAGTAATATACATACGTAAATTACATTTGCTTTGTATAACATGAGTACATTTTTAAAAAGAGAACAAAACCTATCCCACCCAGTATTTCTGAAGCTAAAAAGGGGGGGGAGACAAAAAAAAAAAAAAGACAGCATCTTCTCTGCTCCAATGAAGCTGGAGAACACAATGCACATGGAGATGTTCAGAGCTTCCTGAAAACCTAGCAGCGCCTTGGCAGCACACCTCCAACTGGAAATACCAGCCGTCAGTCAAAGTAGGTGGTGACAGCTCAACACATTTGCACTGTTTGCAGGCAGCTCCTGCTCATGAAGGGAGTCTTGCTGCTGCTCACACCCGGCCTTCCTCACGTTGTCCCCTATCAAGAGGGCAACTCTTCCTCACTCATCCACAACCGCTCCCTCCAGCCGGTGCCCTACAGAGCAGGCATGGCCGCAGAACGAGCTGCCTTTCCTCAGAGGCCAGGCTGGCAGCCAGAGCACCTCCTGTTCCGCAGGAGCAGGCTGGGCTCAACCCTTCATGGAGCAATTTTGTCAAACCCTGATCTTCTCGGCTGATCCAGCAGCACTTCATGGGGCCTGTATTGATGCCACTGAGACTGTGTTCACAGTCACGCTTGCAGCCTGGAAACAGTCGGTTTTCCCCAGAACTGAACTCTTGATTATGCTTAGGATTTAAGGCTGTTTTTATCTCAGGACTGAACTACGGCCGCTCAATTCAAGCGGCCTCGGATCACCATCTCTGAGCAGGCCCGTGGCCCGGCAGCCATCCCACGCCGCCCCGAGCAGACGAGCTCTGCGCAGCCCCATCAACACCCGCTGCCGGCGGCGGGGGCGGCCCCGGTCCCGCCGAGGGCTCCCGCCGCCCCGGCAGCACGAAGCGGCGCGGGCCGAGCCGTCCCGTGCGCCCCTCCCGCCTCCGCGGGGCCGCCCCGCGCCCCAGGGCGGGCGGGATCCCCCGGGGCCGCTCCCCTGGCGCCAACGGTCGCGCTCGGGCAGCCGCGAGGAGGCGGGGGGAGGCAGCTCGGCCGCCGTTGTCCCGCGAGGCTGCGCCGGCGGGCGGGGGCGCCCCGCGCGGCTCGGGGCGGCCGGGAGGGCGGCGAGCGGCCCGCGGGCCCTTTAAGGCGGCGGCGGCTGCAGCGTGCGCATCGCCAAGGCAACCGGGGGCGGGCGCCGGCGGGCGCGGCGTGCAGGCGCCGACGGCCGCGCTGACGTCGCGGGGGAAGCTGAGCAATAACAACAGCGACGCGACGCGGGGCGGTGCGGCGGCGTCCGCGCTGCGCCTGCGCGGCCTGCGGGCCTGCTTCTATTTACGTGGGGGGGCGCCAAGATGGCGGTGGTGGAGGCAGCGAGGAGAACGTAGGGGGCAGCTCCGACCGGGCGGCGGAGGGGGGAGGGGAGAGGGAGGAGGAGCCGGTGGGAGGGCGCGCGGAGAGCGGTGTCACCGAGCGCGTGAGGCGGGGGCCGGCGAGCGGCGGCGGGGGGCGGGGGGGCGGCGGAGGATGGCGGAGCCGCGCCGGGTGCCGTTCATTAGCCTGTCACCCGTGAGGCGCCGCGAGGGCGAGAGCCCGGCGCTGGAGCGGGAGCCGGGCGACCGCGAGCCGGAGCCGCTGCCCGCGGGCCGCGAGGCGCCGCCGTTGGCGCCGCCGGAGCCGCCGCACGAGCTCTCCCGGCCGGAGCCGCCGCCGCCGCCCCGCGAGAACGCCGCCCGCCTGGAGCCGCCCCGCGAGCCCGGCCGGCCCGAGCAGCCGCAGCGGGAGCCCCCCCGGCCCGAGCCGCCGCCGCTGCCGCCGCCGCAGCTACCGCCGCCACCGCCGCGCCAGGGCAGCCGGCAGGAGCCGTCGCCGCCGCAGGAGGCGCTCCCGCTCCGCCAGACGGTCCGCCTGGAGGTGGTGCTGAAGGACCCCACCGAGGAGGGCTGCGTGGAGTTCAGCTACCCGGAGCTGCTGCTGTGCGGGGACTCGCGGGTACGGGACCTCCCCTTCCCTTTCCCCCTCCCCTCCCGCCGGGCCGGGCTCCGCCGCGCTCCCTTCTCCCCGCCCAGGGCCCGGCAGGCGGCTGCCCTCGCCCCCGGCCTGGCCGATAACGTTATCGGCCGCCGCGTTCTGCTCGGGGGTGGTCCCGGGGCGGCGCCCTGTAGGGAAGACCGGCGGCCTCGCCGTCTCTCCGGGCTCCTCCTGGCCCTGAGGCTGCACCCGGGCCCGTGGGGGAAAGGAAGGCTTCGCACTTGTCCCCGAGCTGGCCCAGGGCTCCTGGGAGGCTTTTCCCTGGCGTTTCTTGCGAGCCGGGCCGGGGGAGCGCAGGTGTCTTGTCCCCTTCTCACCCAGCTCCCCTTGCCTGCCTGGGGAGCTGTAGCGTGGCATCCTCCCTTCTGGGAGCTTTAATGGGCAGCTGAACGAAACTGTTGCTGTGCCGGTCTGTTTTCGAGATTGTCTGCAGGCTGTGTGCAGGTAGAATTATTAGGTCGGCTCTGCCACAAATCTTGAGAAGCAGTAAAGTGAGCATTAGCAGACTTGGAGATGAGTTTCTGCAGTCTTGGGGGGACAGGGAGAGTTAATGCTGTTGAAACTGGAACCTCACCTTAACTGTTAAGAAGTTAATTCAAGAAAAAAAAGTACTTTTCCTATTCCTCCTAACCAGAAAATATTTGGGACTACTTTAATTTTGAAGGGGAAAAGTGTGCAGACAGCTTGAAGAAGCAAAAAGCATTAGCCAATCAACAGGACCCAAGTTCAAGTAGGAAGGAGAGACACATGTCCTTAAGCTGGTCACACTTAAGCCACTCATTCCTACTTGAAGATACCAGTGAAGCTGTGCTTGATTTAAATAGTTGTGGCATCTCTTAATTCTGGTACACAGTTTTAGAGAAAGTTTACATCTTATGGGAAAGGGCAGGGGGAATGGAAGTAACTTAGAAGGTTGTGATAGCTTTGGTGATAAAAGCAAACCTCAGATATCACTAGTGATACCACCATTGGATTTTTACATCCAACACTCGAGAATAGTTGAAACTTCTGTATTACAAACAAAAGTGTTTCTAGGTGATGTTGGTGCTGGAACTGTATACTTTTTATTCTCTAGTAGGAGGGATGTACACACTGGGTTGTGTTCAAATGTGGAAGACAGAAAAAAGTCAATGACCGTGACTTTAATCCCTCTGAGATCTGATGCAAGCTAAAAGGTTCCTTCTGTTCATCCTGTCTTACAGCTGTTGTGGGCAAACAGTGGCAGTTGTGATTCCTCTGAGTTGGTGTAGCATAAGCATGCTGCCCTGTGAAGTGCCACCTTTCTGAGCAGTTCCTGTATGAAGATGAAAATCATGTTAGCGTTAGAAGTGGTTAGTATGTGGAGGTTGACCTTTCCCTTTGGCATTTCCCAGTTCCATAAATGCCCTTTTTCTGTAGGCTGGTAATTTGTTAATCATATAATTGGGGGGAAAGGGCTTTTTTCTGTAGTTCTGATGCAAATTCCATTACTCCTGCTGAGGAGCATTTTTGGTACAATATATATCGGAGATTCCTTTTAAGGTAGAAATAGTGACAGCATTGCTTTCTAAGAAATTGTGTATGTTTTTCAGCTCTCTGTAGAGTCCAGACTGAAATGAATGGATCATAATGGCCTGTCTATTGCTGGACTGTGTGGAACAATCAGTCGATTATGTAAAATAGTGTCATAAATTGTGAACCGTTTAAAGTGATTCTGGCCTTTTATTCTTGTTTAAAAACTGATGTATACTTGGCCTGTAAGTTTAACTTACTGTATAAGCTGGAAAAGCTACTCTGGTATGGTAGGAAGGACTTAATCTTGTATCAATCAGCATGAAAAGAGAGGGGAAATTAATTTTATCCAGCAATAAAATTAGTGCATGCTGGTTCCTTCATAGTTAAAACAAATAAAGGTGGAGAGTTTGCACAGTGCAGGAGGCTTAGGGTGACGGGAGTCTGTCTTTTACCCTGATTGTTCTTGGACCAACAAATTGTGTAACTTGTTCAAAGTCCTAAAATAGAAAAAAATTGTGAAAGGATAACTTATTTGGCTTGTGAAGTAGAATAGTGATGGTGATTAATACCAGCAGTTAATGCAGCAGAGAAAACTACCTCGCTAAAATGAAGCTTGACTAAGAAACGTTCACTCTCTACCAGTTTTCTGCAGGATCTGAGGTTTGCTCTTTCCGAGTAGGTCATAACTAGTTGGCAGCTCATGCTGTGGTTTTAAGTGTAGTTTCAGATTTCCACATTTTTTGTTGTTTTAGTAATGATTCAGTTTAAAATAAACAGTTCATCTAAACTTAGTTGTGCAAACTGCTTTTGTAGTGTGAAGATTGATTAGGTTTTCTGAAAGCTATTGCTGACTCCTTATCCCTTACAAGAAGTTGCTTGACTTCCTTATGGCTGTTCCCATTAAAGTTGAACAAAATCAGGAGCTTGTCTTTCCATCTTGTTGCTTGGAACTGGAGCAAACAAGAAAGGTTCTCCAGGGGCAGGCTGTTCCAGGAGGGCAAGGGCTGGAGCACAGGAATAACTGTGCTTTAATTTTGTGCTTTAACATTGCTTTCATAGGTCTCTTAATAAAACAGTAGAGAGTCCCAAGACTTATTTGACAGGATGAGTGTGACTTCAGCTTTTTTTTAATTGTGAATTAGAGTTCCTAGCCTCAGTCAGAAGCTAGTGGAAATGTTTGTTAGAACCTTCTGCTGTTCTTGGTCTGCTCTTTTGCCTTGGTAAAGAGAACATCCTTTGATAGGGTTGTTGGTAGAGTTCATCTTTTGGTTTGAATTATCTATGTAAAGTTTTTGAATGTGAGTAATAAGTTAGTGGTTGAAGAGTTTATTTGCCTCTTAAAAACTGGCAGAAGTGAAAGTGTGTTCTCTTTTCTGGTGGCGCAATTGAAGCAGCTGAGCCAGGAACCCAAGCGGGTTCCTGTCAAACAGGCTGTAGAGGCGCCGAAGTAGTAATGTCTTAAAGTCACTGCAAAGTCTGCGAGCCATTCGTCAGAGCCCCCAGAAACCATCACAACTAGAACTTGCTTGAATTTGAGATGCCAGTAGTGCTTAACTGATCAAAGTGGTGGTCAGCTGGGGCTTTGAGAGTTTGGTGGAGAAAGGCAAGTTAAGTACTAAATTTTACTTGACCTGTGGCATTGACCTTCTGTAATTTCACAATGAAAAACAAGAACCATGTTTGCCTAGCAGAAGATGTGGAGTAGATTTGCCCAGCTAAAGTAGAGAAAACAAAGCTGCATTAATTGAGCTGTATTTTATATTAAATTATGCCTCAGGAAATAGGAAGGTTATGTTTCAGGATTAACCTCTACTAGTTTTTTTTTTTAAGTACTTTCTCGTAAATGTAAAATATTTGTGTAGTGGCTGCAGTTTTGCGCAGCTTACCTTCCTCATTACATCGGTCTTGATACTATTGAGCTAATTCATCATGATTTGGTCGCCATTTAGTCGATACATTGGCTGTTCATACTGTGGAGGAAGGATCTTGCATTTCTGAATTTAGTGTTGATTTTTGTTCTGTTGTAGTCTAACGAATCTTTGTTCTGTATGATATTGTATTCATTAATGAGTGGTCCATGTGCAGTGAAGTTAGTTACCATCTATGAAGTTCCGTAAAATGGAACTCCATTCCACCATATTTTACCATCCTAGTGCCTTCCCCCCACTTCCAACAATTGCTGTCTATTATGTGAACTCTAATTTGAAGAAGGCAGCCCTGTTTTTCTGCTATACCTTACTTAAAAAAAAAAAGCTGTTTGTACACCTTTGATTTTGTGCAAGTGGAAACCTCTTTCTCAAAAAAGAAAAGAAAAAAGTGGGATTTCCTGTTCATTAGTACAGCTGGAAGATTAAATATATTGTCCTGTGGCTGCTGTAATGGCAATCTTGTGGAATTCGTGCTATGAGTACTGAAATTACCTGAATAAAAAAAATAACAGCTCAAGAGTTAAAGGAGTTACATTACTAGTTATGGTTGTAATCTTCTGGTTTCTTCCCTGCACATTAGCATACCAGGTACATCTTGTCTGATCTAGAAGGATCATGGCACCAATAAGAGGCATCGATGCAAGCAGAAGTGAAAGGCCATTGTCTATCCACATAATTCTTTCTCTTTGAACCTCAAATGGCAATAGTTCTCTTACGCTTACACTTTCAGTTGAGGTTGTAATGGAATGCTTGGGCAAATGTAAATGAGTCTCTTTTCTGTTTGTATTCTCATTAGAAGAAAAGTAATAGAGTGATAATTGAACAAGTCAAACTAATTTTTAGAGAATAAAGTAAGTATTTGGACTCTATTAGTATAAATTTTTACTATTATTCATCAGGGCATTGTTTATTGACATTTAGTATGTTTTTATTAGATGTACTCTGTGTGTTTCTTATGGAATGAATATTAATTTTTGCATTTTTCAGAAGAAGCTGGTTCACTCTGAAGATCCATTTAATGATGAACAACGTGAGCGTCATGAAGTAGAAATGCTAGCCAAGAAGTTCGAGGCAAAATATGTGAGTTACTGTGCCTGTATTAAAATATACAAATACTTAATAGTGATACTGTGGAGATGTTAACATCAGGGTGGTTTGTTTTTTTTTTTTTTTTTCTTTCCTGAATAGGGTTGCTAATGTAGGTTCATATGACTTCTGTACAATTCAGACCTGACCGTCTCATTATATTTCATTTAAGCAGCTTGAACTTGCTACAAGCTTATTGGACAAGTCTGCTAAATAGATTTGTCCATAGGATGTTAATAGCTTGTGAAGCTATTCTTGGAAAAGCTTCCTATATAAATACAACTCAGTAATAGATGTAGGTCGATATTAATGATAAATACTGTGCTGGAGGAAAGAATTTTTATGTAATGCTGTTGTGCACTATTGAACAGCTCTTCTGTTTGGGCTAAATAGTGATGAATCTGGATGAATTTCTGACTAGTTTGGAATGCTTCCATAGGAAGTTATTGTTGAATAATAAGTCATTGCTTGATGAGTTTTATCTTGTAGCTGCCAGCTGCCTAAAGATACTCTGCTGACTCCTGAAAGTGTAGCATGAATAACTTGAACAACCCTAGGTAATAACATAGAGAAGCTTTTACTAGTAAATGAAGGGAGAAATCAGAAAATGTTGACTAAAACCACACCCAAACAGGTCTTTAAGAATATATGGGTAGGGTTGGGTGATTAATTCCAAGCTGGCAAGCAAAACTCATCATCATGCTTAGGCATGTTGATATTCTGGATTACTAATAGAGTACCTCGATAATAAAGAAGGGAAACAAGAACAGTCATTTTTATCTTTTGCTATTAACATATACCAAACTTTCTTGTCTGATATATTTGTTTTCTGGCAAAGGCAGATTTCTCTGCCTGGTCTGTATATTCTGTGGAAGTAATTACTATTTCAGGATGTGGTAGCTGTGATACATAACAAAAGAAATCCTTAAACTGAAAATAATAATCTTTTGGAGGGATTGACAGAACCCAATATGTCCAGTGAATTGAGAAGGCAGTTCCAGAACATTGTCTGCCTTTCATTTGGATGATAAATTAGTTTTTGAACATGTGAGAATAATATTTAAACTGTACTTTTCTGGAAAACTCATTTCCGTAATACAAGTTAAGGATTTTATAATGTCCTGAAACAAGTTGCTTAACTACAGCAGATTAAAGTCAGTGTAGAGCATGTATGTAGGAGGGAGTGGTGGTGGAAGCAATCTTAATTTTACATATACATTTATGTGTACATCAAAGCTAAATGTGTACATTTATGGGCAAAAACATGGGGTTATTAGACTTACAAAGACTTGAGTTCGATGCTCAGTCATGAGAAGGGGCAAATAGATAATTTTAACTATTTGAAAGCAGTAGGCAGCAAAAACTATCATTTACAGCAGTTTAGATACACAGTGTACCTGGATCTTGATTACTATTTGCACTTCCAGTTTCTTGCCTTTCTCTCGTACTCTGCCATACCTTATGCCCCTCAGCCCCACAAAATCCCTGGAAGGGGAATGTCTTCTGTATAAAAAGCAACTTAATTAGGTTAGGACCACTAAGCACAGAAGTTGGCGAGGGATTAATAGTTACTGTGTTGGATAGTCCCTGTCCTTTCTTCCAATATGAGAACCATCAGTCTCCACTTACCCTCCACGCTCAGAAGAATTTCATCTCTCTACATTGACCCAGTACCGTTGCTGATGCTCTGACAACATCCAGCCATCTCCTGATTCTTGTGGTGAGGCATTCACTGCTTGGCTTAAACTAGAACAGGGATCCCATGAAGTAGAGAGCCATTCTCTTCTCTACTCTTTTACAGTGCTTTGGTCTAAAAGTAATCACTGGTTGAATGAGAAAGAAGTTAAGGGATTTTTAGATTTGCAGGAAGTACTGTATCCTACTTAAAGTAACTAGGTATTACTTACCTATATTCATTTAAAATTGAGTCAAACAATATTTTAATCATAGCGTGTGTGGCAATACTTATGAAAAATTTGATGTGCAGAGAACAGTCTTCCCTGAAGACTTTTTACTACTTTTCAGATAAAGTTCTGTACTCGTAATCAACATAGTCCAGTACTGGATATATCCTGCAGGTACTAAGAAAAAGCCGATGAATAAATATATTTTCATAAAACAAGATGCATAAAGTTAATGTACCATTTGTTTACTTGATTATTCAGAACAGTTTTGCAATTGGTGCATATTTTAAACACCAGCATAAAAATCTGTTCCCTATGGTTCCCATTTTCATTCTTCTGATTACTGTTATTCTCTAGACAAAATCAACCACTCCATGCTGGAAAAATGTGATATTGACTCTTAAATGATATTGTACATAATGTAAGATTTTTTTTCATTGGGTCAAAACAAAGGTCCATCTAATGAATGGTAGCATAGTCCTCTGACACTAGTGACGTCTCATACTTGAAAGTATAAGAGAGTAAGTGTGCATTGTTATTACTTCACTGTGCCTGTCTAGCAATATGTGGCTTGATGTCTCTCAAAGCCAAAGGTTATGTGTTCAACTGTACTTTGTATAGACTTGTACCATAATTTTGCCAGATAATTTTGAGTTCACTGAATTTCACATTGTGTCCCATGGCACTGAGTGTCATGATGATGATGTCATGTGAAAACATGCTTTCTGTTTAAACCTGGTGAGTTCAGTTGGTGATCCATAGTTTCTCTATTGTTAGAAACAATGAAATATTTCCTGTTCTTCCATATGATGCATCTGATTCTGATGCTATTGTCAAAATTCAGCTTCTTTTCGTTCCCCAGCTGAAGTGTCGTAACATTTTGCTATTGTACAGAAGTAGTGGGTTTTACCTTTAAATGTCCTTGTTGGCTTACTGTTCCCCTTTTTTTGTTCTAATTTTTTTTTTTTTTTTTTTTTTTAATGAAAGTATATTAATGGTAGGATGTCCTGATTTATCAGTGATATAACGATGACTTCTGGTTTTGTTCTCTGTTCCTTTTTTGTATGTCCCAATTCTTTTCTTTTTTTGACCACTCTTCATTGTTGAGCAAACTGTCATAAAATTGTGTGTAACAACTCCAGTGCTTCATAAGCAGCCTAAAAATTTGGGAGCACACTGTATTTTTACGTATTTGGGTTATACTTCCTTTGCGTGGATTACCTTGCTTTTATTGATACTGAATTCAATTAATTGATTTTATCATACTAAGTTGACGTGAGCAGCATGAAGTAGCTCTTGGATTTCAAAGGATTTTATCTTAACATGACTGGAGAAAAACATATTATATGAATGCTGTAAGTTCTTGAAAACTTGTAGACACCGTATCTGCAAGCACCAGATCAATATTTTTCTCTTTGACTTAGGCTTTATTTTTCTGTAGAGAAGCAATGTGTCTTGCATGGGGAAACACTTTACTGAAATGCTAGGCTATCAGTATTTCCCTTTGTAACAACTCTGTAACATACTGAAAAAGATTACACTTTCTAAAGTATCCCAGTCTTTCTGTCACAGTCCTGCCTCTATGTTTTAAAATATAGAACAGCAAAGCATCTCTAAATAGGAAACATTAGGAAGATCTCAGTCCTGCAGAAACCGGGTGTTTGGTGAACACCTTTCAGGGATGTTTCTGTTGAGGCTGCAGCAAAGCGTGGCTGCCAGAACTCATTCCTGTGTGAAACTTTTTATTAGTTGTCTAGACCATCTTCAAGGAAGCATCCAAGAAAGCAAAACTATGAATTCCCTGAATGACTGTCCCTCCAGTGCCTTATGTTTTGTAGACTTCAGTACATTGATTCCCTGTTTCTCATATGATATATCATTTGCTTTGTTTTCAGGGTGGAAAGCCCCACAAACATCGGAAGGATCGCCTGCAGGATCTAATTGATATAGGCTATGGTTATGATGAAACAGACCCTTTCATTGATAATTCTGAAGCGGTAAGTAAGCCTCATCAAAGCAACAACAAGAAATAAGGCAATGCTTTAATTTTTTTTTATAAAGAAGAAAGGTAAGGGAAAATACTTTGAGCCTATGTATAACTGGTGTGGATCCAAAGGGCATAATACTTTGGGAATCCAATGAATTTGTATTTGTAGTCTCATTCAGGTATCATTACGCACTGCAAGATTTAAGAAGCTATTTCTGTATCACATAATTTTCCAGCTTTAGAAATTCAGCTCTTTTCATTTGTGCACTTCATTTACTGTGGACTGAAATTAGACTGTCTCTGCTTAGTTTTTTTGTACTAGCTGTCTGGATTATTAGTAGATTACTAGTGTTAGATTTCCTGCATTAGATCAGGATGCTATTCTGCTCTTAAAAACCAGTTAGAGTAGGATGGTTATTCTAAACATTCATTGAATACTTCTGAAAAAATAGGAGATAAACCAGCTTGGTTAAACAGCAGAATATTACAGCTTATTTTGTCTGAATATTTTTCAGAAATTAAAACAGATCTTGATTTAAAAGGAAAAGGCATTAAGTGCAGGCAGTATCAGGAGGTATATAAGAGGACACTTGAAGATATCTTAGGGGTGATATATGAAACTCTGAAAATGAGGAAAAAACTTGGAAGAGAGAGTGGATGATACAAAAGCTTTGATACCTCCTATAATTTTCACTTATTAGATGTAAAGAAGAAGTGGGTGTACTGTTCAGTCATAAAAACAGAACAACAAAAAACACCTGACACTTCAGTCAGTCTTCAGTTTCCTCCAGGATTGAGTGACACTGGACAAAGCAGTAATGGTCTCCTGCTCTGAAGAGGAGGGAGCTAGAAGTCTGAGTGGGAAAGAGGATGAAAATAAGTTGTGGGAAAAGAGTAAGAAAAGCACAGTAGTGAAGTGCATTGCTTGGTGTACATTATGTCACACCTCTCCTGGAATGTGGTAGTAGATCTGGGAAATGACGGACTCTGTAAAGAGCTTCTGTGAACACCAAGGTTTGTAGCATATGAGTATTGCTCTTAACAACTGTATGAGGTGCACAGGACATGTGCTGCAGAACTGTTACCTTCTTGAGCAAAAGAAGTTGAACTGTGAACTACAGTGGTTAGCACGCTGAGCTCATCTGTCTGTATTGGTAGTTTTGAAATAGGTCTGAAGGTAAGTGAACAAGTTGTGTGAAAAGTGAGTTTGCTGTAGGTGCTTATTGTAGCTTGTACAAATTCATGCTTTTCTTGGTCTAGATAAAAATTTTAATTGAACTTACCAATATTAAAATGTCTTATCTTTATCCTTCAACTTCTGTTTGTGCTGCTGGAACACTGTTGTGGCCTAAGCCTTGGTATGTCCTTTCTGAAGGTCAGTTTCTGACTTTCAGCTCTGTAAGAACTGATGTGCTTCGGTCCTGCTGAGAAACTACTTGAACCTTTAGGCTTATCTGGTTCCTCACTGTTGCTGAAGTTAACAGTCCTCAGTTTTGAAATTTCTTGATACAGGACCTAAGTTGTATCTTGGTTTTTGTGGATTTATTGTGATGTATCACAGATCTGATACATGATGTGGATAACTTTCGCTATGCATAGTACAGGTCTCTATCAAAGACGTACATGAGACCAGCAGGGTTGGATGCTCACTGGGATATTAGTACTTCTCATACTGTGCCTTCTTCCAGTGCTGTTCTTGTTACCAGCAGCAGACCCAGTAGATTTGCAGGAGCGTTTACTTTTGATGTCTCTGGCCAGACTCCTTGCAAGAACACACAAAAAGCAGTTGTCAGAGGATCAGATGGTTGTGGAAGCTACTGGGGAGAATGGTGTATTCTCTAAAGATTGCTCTCCTGAACAAATCAGTATGCCTTGTGGCTGCATTACAAATACAGACTAGTGAGAGGCTATCTCTGTTTTGCTTTTATTCCCATTTCTGTCTAGAAAAGAACAACACTGTGTGCTAGCTGCAGTCTTAAGTTGCTGTTGCAGAGCTTAAGGATCCTTTAATGTAGGAGTTAAGTTAAACAAAACCTCTCATTCCATCTAAGATGCAAATGGGAAGTGTTGAGAAGGAAAATCTACATGTCTGGCTTGTTCATCTTCTGTGTGGCCAGCTACTAAATCACTGTATACCCTGAGAATTGTCGGAGGCAGGCCCAGCTTGGACTTCCTACCTTTTGGAAGATTTACTTTTTTACACGTAAAAAGCTATAATATCCTGGGCACAAACACTTGAAAAAGGGGCATGAGTGCCTCTTGAATTGCTCCAGGATTGGTTACCTGTTGTCTCCCTCTGTATCCCAGGAAAAAATAATGGAAATATTCTTTAGAATTTTAGTCCTTGTTCTTGTCACAGATGTGAAAGAAATACTGAGCTGTTTGGCACTGAAACAGATTTAGTTCATAGCTTTAGAGATACTTTCCTTCTAAAAACAGATTTTGAGATAATGCCATCAAATATCATTCATTAAATCAAACTAGCATGTTTTTAGCAGGCATTGTAATGGAGTTAAGAAATTCTGCTTCCTTTGGCTCCTTTTCCAATTAAGTAATTTTGTATATATAACATAGATGCATATGTAGCACAACATTTGGGTCTTCCAATGATCTGGGAAGGCAATAGTTCTGTGTGTTTTCTTGAGGGTAGGGGTCAGGATCAAGTGCAGGGAATCTGCTAATGGCATTATTCTCACATTCAGTTCCTACCTCCCATCTTCCTTCAGACTTGTCTCCTCTTACATGACTAAGTATATAGTTACAGATTGCTGTTTGCTTTGGATGTATCTGGTATATATGCTGTTCGGTTTGTCTGTTTCCTTGTAAAACTTTTAGCTGGTCCTGTTTGGAAGAAGTGGCTTTTGCTTTCCAAATGCAATTACAGGCAAGTGGGAAATCCATGCTTCAGTTTGTACAGCAGATATTTTTGGTTTGGGCATTTTGACTGTAGTCCAGGGATGTCAAACTCATTTTCACCAGGGACCGCATCAGCCTCACGGTTGCCTTCAAAGACCTGAATGTAATTTTAGGACTGTATGTGAAGTAGTTACAGGCCTAAAATTACATTTGGCCCTTTGAAGGCAATCGTGAGGCTGATGTGGCCCCCGGTGAAAATGAGTTTGACACCCTTGGTGTAGTCAGTGGGTCATGAACTCTTCATTCCAGAAGAAGTGTAAATCAAGACCATCTTACCATTGTTTCTAAGCGCTATGTAGCAGTTAGTCTAATGGCAGGTCGTAATCTTTGCTTATCTTAATGGGCTTCTGGTAGTAATATACAAAACGTTCATAACCTGGAAAGAAAGCTGTCCCTCCCCAGTGTTTCCACTGCTTTGATGTTGGAATCAGGTTTTGCTGTGAACTGCCCAAAACGACATTGTGGAATGGTATTCCTGCAGATTTTGGCTTCCCCTCTGTTCTTCTTGCGTGCACACATGTGCATATCAGTCTGATTTGGCTGGACTACTTGCTCTTGTGATGACCTCTGAATATTTGGTTGGTTGAATACCTTCCTGACAATGTAAGCTTTATGTAGATACAGATTCCAGGGGAATACAGTGTTTTCTGAGCTTTCTGCTAGGTAATATAGTACCAGGATCTGAACTAAAATACGGTGCTTTGTGAAAAAGTATGCCGTTTTCTCTAATTCAGAGATAAGACTTGCACATCCAAACCAAAGACGAGCTAGCACCTTCCCCCATGTTGGTTAGATGAACACAGAGGAAGAACCATCCACCTAGAAATCTAAGCAGTGCAAGCTGTCTTTTGAAGCAGCAATACCAAGTAGCCACACTGACAGGAACTGAAGCAAAATGTGAATGCCAAGAGCGATGGAAAGCATGCAGTTCAGTACTTTGGACGTCCGGGGCTATATGTCAATATTTAACCCAGTTGTCTATATTCATGGTTTTACAGCAGCCTTCTAGACACTGGTGCGAGAGTCTTGTGCTGCTGTGTAGGGAAAACTAACCTACCAATGGTTTCTCATACATGGAGAGTTTCTCCAAAACAGGTACTTCAGCTTAAAGGAAAAACTTGTTTTTCTTTAGCTACATCTTGCCTCAGGAGCTCAGACCCTCTTAAAAGACCATCTTTCAAGAATTTTATCTTCATTTTTAGTAATTCCAAACACACTGTTAAGAGTTGCACTTTTTCTATCTGGGTTCCCTAGAATACTTGTAATTTTAAGGCCTTAGTCTTTGCAAAAACTCCCATGTTGTGAGATTCAGTTTTCATGCATTTTCAGGATAAATTTGGTTTGCTTCATCTTGTAATCTCCAGGCTTATTAAAGATGTGATAGATTTAATATCCTTTCCCACCGACTTCCCCTTAAGAGTTCCTGTGACTGTGATCTAAAACTTTAAGCAGATGTATTGCCAGTAAGAGCATCTTTCTCAATACTCTCAAATATCAGAGATGCTTTTTCCCAGTGAGAATGGTATTTGTTTGGGGAATGGCAGGGCTCAGTGTGCTGATTTTTACCTTTTTTGTGGGGTTGTTTTAGGCCAACTTAATGTCCTCTCATCCTTTCTACTCAAAGGAGCTTGTTTTATGCATAGCTATGGAGATCAGTGGTGTTGCTTGAGAAAGATAAATGTCTCTTTAAAAGAAACAAAACAAAGCCATTGAGTTGCCAGTTTTAGAGGCATATACAGAAAAATGCTACATAGGATCCATTATTAAACATACTTTCATGTTGGATTGTGAGAGAAATTTAACATTGCTGCACTTTTTTATGTGGTAAAAGCTGCCTTTGTAGATTTCTATCACAAACCTCATGCACACCAAATACATGAGTGCATTAAAGCTTTTTTTTTTTTTTTGAGATTGACTTACTAGCTGTTTCATTTGCTATGGATTTGTGTGTTTATATCACTGGTCTGTCTTCCTTTCTCATTGTTACTTTGCTTAGTCTTGGGAGTTTCTGTGGTTGGGGAATGGTGCTCACTTAGCTGGGTGCACCATGTCACCTTTAATAAAAGATGTCTTGTGTGCTTCCCAGGTGTCTTCAGAGTAGATCTGCTGATTGGCACCTGACATGCCATATGGATTTGAGTGAATACAAGGGCAAATTTCAATTAGGAGATTCTTTCTTTGCTTTTTATCTTTCCTCACCTCGTTGTCCCCAACCCCATGATAGATAAAGGTGTAGATAAAGAGGATACTGTTCAGCTTAATATCATATCCTTTTTCTAGGAAGCAATAAGTAATTTCTTAATTTTTTTTTTTAATCCCATGTTCTGATCTAGGTTTCAACCAGGTGGTTTAGGACTGCTTGTGTGTTTAATGACCTCATTGGGAAAACTGGGAAACTGAAAACTCAGCATCTGCATAGGTACTCAAAAAAAACTTGAGACTTATCTGGCCTTTGTAGTACCATTGTTTAAATTGGTGTTTATCAAGAATATAAGAGATTCATGGCTTCCACACTTGTGGACCATCTCTAATACTTTTACTTGTGTGTTTTCCAGGGCTTCCTTTGCTGCTCTGCAGCGGTGTCTTTTTTGTGTTTCCTGTTACTTGTTCTTTGCTTGTTATGATAATGGTCCCAGCTCTGACTGTGCTTTCTCTTTCAAACTTGGCAACTACTGTATTCTTCTGTTTTGATGCTGTACTGCCCCATCCTCAGCAATTCAGTTCGTACCCTGTCAGCTGAAAAGGGAAATGCTTGCTCTACTAGGCACTGTGGATAATAATTTATTTTATTCCCTTTTCATCTTCCTTGTATGTAATGAAACTGGTTCTGAGAGCTATGGAAAAACAGATTTCTCTGAAATTCTTATCCAGCCTCCACTCTAAAGTTTACTTTGCATCTCCTACTTTGCATGATTGTCCTTGTCTCTTAAGATGAGTGACAAGTCTGCAGCTAAGCCACTTTGCTTTCATTTTGTCCAATTAATAGATTCTTCTTTCTTGCACTAATCTTTCATATGATCTGAGAGTATTTTGTAGGTCCTGTCACCACTACTTTTTTCCCTTTCTGTACTGTTTGTTAAGCCTTCCATTCCAGGAAGATAAAAGGTGATGACTCATGGAAATTTCTAACTACTTATTCAGATCAAATCCACATAGATGTCCAGTTGAGACTTTCATCAGCTTCCTTGTTGGTACATTTTCCTCTTCCAGTTAGCTCCTCTTCATGTCTTAATGCTTTTGTTAGCCCAGACCTTTTGGTTCTTAAACCGTTTTATATTCAGTATATTTTGCATAGTGTGCAGGGGCAAGTGCAGTAAGCTGTTAGCTGACATTCCACTTTGCACTGTGTGTGTTCCCTTCATGAAGTGACCTCAGGTCTTCAGTTAATGTTGTGCCAGTTAAAACTGCCTGCTAACTTATTCAGCCTGTTCAATTCTGTCTTTCACGTACAGGAAGTGGAAAGGCTGCTGGTTCGTCCTTCAAAATAACAAACATGCTGTTTCCTTCTCAAGTATCTTACTTAATTCTTAATCATTTGGCTGTGCTTTCTTTATTGCTTGCAGCTGTAACTCAAAATCAACTTTTTTTCTGTCAGAGGTGAATACCTCTGAGGTGTGTCAAAATCCTCCCCTTTCAGAAGAAGGGGAGAAATTGATTCTTAGTCATTGCCCTGTTATTTTGTCTTTCTGGTACTTTTGTAGCAGTTTCTAGGTTCTGTAAATGCTTCTTCCTCATCTTTGTTGGCAGGTATGTGTCTCAGGCATTCTGGTTTTATGGTTCAAGGCAGAATATAGCTTCTAGAATTGTGGTTTTTGCTTATTAAATTCACCATCTTAGAATTTTCAGTATTTGTAAACCAAGACTGGTAGTTCAAATTTGAAGTAGTTCAGGACAACGTTGTCCTTCTGTATAGGGACAACAGCATTGTCTGGGCAACCCTCACTCAGTTCTGTTGCAAACATTTCGTGACTTGCTTTGTTGATATTCATGCATAGAGCTAGAATGAATCTGTTCATCCTCCCAGCCTTCTTGAGAGTTTGCTGCTAACAAGATATTTCCTAAAGGTTAACAGTTTTCTGGTAATACTTGGGGGAGAATGTCATTCTGAGGGGGCTGCTGGTCACAAAATAATATAACTAATATTGTCTTCTGCTATATTTAATATTGACCATGTTTCCTGTGTCTTTGGATTTCAATTTTTTTTATGATACAGCTTTGTAATTCTAACTTGGAGATTTCTTCATAAAGACTAAGTTCCTTTCGAAGTAAATTATGCATAAGAGTTTGAAAAATTTGTGGTTTTAAAACTATCTAAATAGAGTAAGAATATATCTGACTTTCAATGAAGTCAGTCCTAGCATTGTGGTAGTTGTATAAGAGGCGATGTGATATTCAACACCTAAAACTGAAAATAAACTAACAGATACTGTGGCTAAGTTTGTCATGTATGGGATAGCATTTTTAACAAAAGATATTTTCACATAACTTCATAAAAGTAGGTTTATGAGCAGGGCACTGTGGTTAGTTGATAATAAATGTAGTGTGTGTTGGAACGTCTGCAAGTGTCAAGTGCACTGCAGAGATTGGTATTAATGAAAACTGTGGCGGTCATAATAAAAGCATATAATCGGAGAAGTCTTTTTATGCCTAATGTACAGAAATATCTCTACTATCTTCAGTCCTGTTTCCTGGATATAACATCCGATTCTGTAAAAATTCTTATATAGATTAAACTTCTTCCACTGCAACATAATGATTGTTCAGACTGTCATCTTTTTCAAAAATAGAGAAGAAATAGGTTCTGGAAATAACTATAGCTATCACTTACCGATACAGTTTTATCATGGGCCTTGTAAGTTATGTCTAACAGATCATATGAACTGCACAGTGTCTTATAAAATTGAAGGGTATTCAATAGAACTATGAAAATTAAAATTTAAAATAATAGAGGCAGGTTTGAGTGGGGGATTTTTTTATTTTTTTTTATTTTTTTTTTACAAAAACTGTTTTCAGACAGTGATGTTGTTGTATTGCCTGTGAGGCAGTTGTAGATGAAAACAAATAATTCACTGTGTGCCTGCCTGCTTTGTGGACTCCAGTGAACAACTAAGTGAAGTTGCTCATAGACAGGTGGTATTTTATTGTTCATATGGTTTGTGTGTCTTGATATTTAACATCTAGCATAATGTAATGTGCTCTCAGACAGAATATTGGGGGGAAAAAAGTTGAGAAGTTTGACTTCTTTGTTTGTTTTTTTGTTTTCCTCTGTCAGGAAGGGGTGGGCAATGCCTCTGTGCCCATCCTCATTCCCTTCAGAAAGCAGTGCTGTAATCCTGCCTTCCAAAAAAAGGGCATGGGTTTGAAAGTAGAAAGGTTATACTATGATATCAATGTCCTGTGCCTTGGCTAGTAAGTTTTCAATAGCATTGCTGTCCTGTTTCTACTCTAGCAAGCTGTGCTGTGTGCTTGTATATAACTTTTGATGTCTACAGACTGGTAAACTAACTACACATTCATTTTATTAAGAACTCATTTTATTAAAAATTTTATTAAGTATTGCTGACAAACTCATCTTTTTCCTGCCCAGTATGATGAATTGGTTCCTGCATCCCTGACAACCAAATATGGAGGGTTTTATATCAACACTGGTACACTGCAGTTCCGCCAGGCATCTGACTCAGAGGATGAAGACTTTGCAGAAGACAAAAAGCATAGGCCACCTAAAGTGAGCAATCTTTGATCTTAATTATGCTTTTTATACTGAAGTAACAGCCAGGTGGACATGGGGAAATGCTTGATATGCTTAGAATGGCTCAGATGAAGAGGCTGAAAGCAGAGTGATGCACAGTACTGTTCTGTTGCATTTTCTGTGTTGTGGCTCAGGTACTAGTATGCGGGAAATAACTTGGGATGTCCACACGCTGTCTTGTAAGGCTAACCATCTGTTTAGTCAGGCTAGCAAGTTGTGGCCATCCATTTTGAAGTGACAGATGATTCTGTAGTTTTATAGGAGTTTTATTATACAAGATGAAAACTTAAATTCTCCAACACTGCTTTTTTGATTTTTCACAAAGCTTGCATGATTTGAAATTTTTCCTAATATTAAGAATAACACCCAAAACAAAATATCTGTTAAAATAAACTCAGCACATAAGAACAGCTATATTAAAAAGTGTATATATATATGGTCTTGGCCAAATAGCATGCTGTGCTGATCTGTGTACTTTGAAAAGTTACGATCAGTGCAAAATTAATTGCTTGCGTATGACATTCACAAGTTCTGTGCCATTCCAAGAACTTCCCGCTTTCTCATGTCCTTCCCTGCTCTGCAATTCTTAAAGTTTAACATAATTTTAAGATTCTTGTATTGGATCTGCCCGGGATGGAATTAACTTTCTTCATAGTAGCTGCTATGGTGCTATGATTTGGATTTGTGACAAAAATAGTGTTGTTAACACATGGGAGTTTTGTTTGTTGCTGAATAATGTTTGCACAATGTGAAGACTTTATTTTTCCCTGCCCTGTACCAATAGGTAGGCTAGGGATCAGCAAGAATTTGGGAGGGGAGACAGCTGATCTGAATTTTCCAAAAAGATATTGCATACTGTGTAACTTCATATTCAGCAATGAAACTCTGGTAGCAGAAGAAGAAGGTGGTGGGGGGATTCAGCCTTCCAAGGTGGCCATTGCTTAGACTGGCTTGGGATCAGTCTGCTTGTGCCTTAAAGTATTTTTCTTATTGAAAACTCTGAATTCAGTAACTGTTTAAAAATGATTAATGATTGACACTTGTCAGTAGCTATAATTGCTGCTAGGAATCCATTGGTACTGTTTGCCTTTACACAGACTGAGGTATTTTTCCTGGCTCTGAATTGGGAAGTGTAAGGAAAATTAAATGTTTCTTGTTGTAAAAGTCCCTTAAGGTGGAAGAATCATTGTCCTTTATTTGATCTGTTTTCTAGATAGCAAAGTTAAAAGAAAGTGAAGATCGTGGAATGAAGAAGCGCAAACGGAAAGATGAAGGGACAGAAAAGGAGAAGAAGCCTCGGAAAATGAAAGTTCCTAAGCAGTTGGGGTAGGTTTCTTTCTTTAGATGAACCCTTGTATGTGAGATTTGGTTTCAAGATTGTGTGCCACAGCAAGATTATCACAGCTGTTTAGAATATTGTATTTTTAAACTATAATTAATAGCTAATAGATTTGGGGTTGGAATGTGTGGTGGTTTTGCATAAATAAGTCCTACAAGCTATTTATTTTGAACAAGGAATAATAGAACAAGGAAAGACAAATAACAGAAAAAAGATTTGAGTATATGAATAGCATTATCTATCATTGTTCTACCTGAAGTCTTATGTAGCACTAAGAATTGCATATTCTAATGAAAAATAATTTTCTTCCTATCCCTTGGTTTCTAATCTGAAAAACTCTAAACATAGCTTATTCTACATGTTTCTCACTAACTTTGTATGTGCTTTCCCGAGTTCTGAGGCTAGCATGGAAAGATTAAGGTGGTGAGTTTTATTTTTAATCAGCTTCTAGAAAACTGTCATTGAGTGAAAGTTTTCTTATGAATATTCAAGTTGGTACTGAGATTTATTGATAGCATTTTTTTATCAAGGTGATAAACTGGCGGAAAACGCTCAGTGTAAGTAGCAGATGTTGAGACTGCATATCAAAATTCTTAGCAATGAAGAGAATTTTTTTAAATGTACACAGTGTGCCTAGACTTAAAGTGACCTGCCACCATTCAGAAGTCTTCTGAGAGGCAAGTTTAAGTCTTTTAGTAGCATAGATCAGTCATGAGTACAACAACTGTGCCAACATCTTTATAATTAAATTGTGAAGTCAAAAGTAAATAACCTTTGCCTTAATGTGTATAAAACTTAACAAAACAAATCAGTTGGAGAACATTAAATCACATGGCTAGCAAAGAGTTATGGTAGTTGGTAGAACAGACTGAACATGGAAGCATAAAGTACTTGTTTCTTCCCAGGATAATTTTTCAATTGTACTAAACTCCCAGATTTTTGTTAAAGGTTACTAAGACCTCAAAAGTCACATGCATTCTAATGAAGGGTTTTTTTCCTCTGCAGAGTAATGGCCTTAAATTCACACAAGTCTGAAAAGAAGAAAAAAAAAATGGCTGCCATGATCTGTAAATTTCAAATGGAGAAGGAAGCCATGAGGGAGAAGGAATCTAGTCCAAAACCTCCAGTGACTGTTGCAACCTCTACCCCTAGTAAAATTCCTTCTTCCTCTCTCAGTGCAGGAAATGATATCTCTGACTTGAATCTTAGGATCAATGACCCTGTCCTCTCCATTTTTGGTAGCACAAATGACCGTGAGCTCCTGCAAGAAACTGAAAGTGCCCTGGAGATACTGGGAGACATTGACTTTGACAAGTTGCTTGATGGCACTTCTGATGGCAGCCCGGTATCTGAGCTGTCAGGAGAAAATGGAAATGTCACTCAGGCAACCTACACCTCTCAGGTCATGACACCCAAGCAGGTGCCTGCCCTCCCAGAAGGTCTGCCTACGCTTCTTGAAAAGCGCATTGGAGACCTTCGAACAGTAAGTATGAATTCGCTGCTAAGGAATTGCATTCAAGAGTCTGAGAGAACGAGGAAGAGCAACTAGGGCCTGAGTTGTCCTCCTTCAATTGCTGACTGAAGCTCTAAAAAGTAGAATTTATCTTAATGTCAGTCTTAATGGCTTTACTTATACTGAGGTGAAAATGGGCACAGAGATGATGCAGGTCAATTGTTAAAGCAATGTTTGTTTCACAGTGGAGACAAGGTTTTATAAATCTTCTATGTATAATAATTTGTAATGTTTGTTTGGGTTTTTTCTGTAATGGAAGTACCAGTGTTACTTAATTTGAATTATTAGTTGGTGAAATGAATGGGTCTCTTCTTGTGTTGGAGGAGGAAACCTTAAATATGACTGCAGCTTTTACAAATCAATGTCTTGATTTTTTGGCTTTGTAATGTAAATGGTAACCTGACAGTTTGAGAAAAACAAAAAACAAAAAAACAAACCAAAACCAAACACCAAAGCAACAACAGAAACCACTCAGAAACACGACCCAACCAAAAAACAAAATGCAATAACCACAAAACCGAGTATTTTCTTTTGAAAGATTAGAATGGAAACCAAACTTGTCAATATTAAAGAAAAGTATTAAATCTGCAGGTTACAAACATTCCAATAGCTTATTGAAAGGGATCAGAGCTGTTAAGGTATTACATGCTTCTTGTTTCAGTTGTAGATGTTATCTGAAGTTGAGAATAAATTTGTTGTTTGATTGTTCAGATTCTGATATTAAAGCTTTTCCTTACTCAGAGCAAGTTTTGAAAAAGCAGTTCAAGTTACTACCTTTTTTGGGGGGAAAAAAAAAAATTAACAGCATAGCTTGCTTTGCTATATGTTAGACTAATGATAAAGCGAGGTTTATCTTACCTGTATGTAAAAGTTTTATAGTGTTCTTATTTTAAAATATTCCAAGCTAAATACAGCCAAGGTGTTAATATTTACTCAAGTGAGATTTATTTTGCTATGAATCAACAATAAGCTTCTAGCAAAACAGCAGAACAACTGGATTAGCCCAAAAGTCAGGAAGTGCTAGTGGCCTGTCCCAAATTCATGCTTCTTCCCTGTATAATGAGCCCCCCTCAATTGGGAGAAAGATTTAATTCAGTGGCTCTTGGAAAACCTAATTCTTCTCTCTTCTGCTTTCAATCATGTTTTCTGGAAGTTGGGTGCTGGCTGAGCAGAGCAAGTCTATCCATACACTTGCGGAAAAACTAGACTGTGTGTTGACTTAGATTGCAACTTCCTTACCTTCTGCAAATTACAGTTAACTGCCATATTATCATTGGGGGAAAACATCTTCTAAAAAGCAGGAAAAACTAGATGGGTCTTGTGAGATGCTCAGTAGGCTCACAGCTCTAGTGCTCTTTACTGCAAAGAAAGCTAACAAGTTTATAAAGCTGTAGGAAGACGCTTGTGTTCTGTGAATGGAGTATGATATATCTAGACTAAAAAAATAATTTAGAAAACCATCAACTAAAAATCAGTCAGGAAGTTTTTATTGTATTTATATATTAATGTCTTCTGGTCCCTAAATGGGCAATTCTGAACTACCGTGACAGAAGACAATATTGTACACAAGCATAAAAGTAATAAAATTACTTATTTTCTATTGTGAAGGTAACTGTTAAGATAATCTGTCAATGGAACACAACCGAACAAAACAGTTCAGTGATAGCAATGCAGATTTTGAATCTGCCAATGCTGCTCTCTTCAAAAGCCAGCAACGCTGTCTGCTATGAGTGTAATGCTGAAATCGGCTTTTAAGGTCTACGTGGGAGGGAATGTCAAAGCGTATCTTTCCTTCCACTTCATATAAACCAGAAGATGATTATGATAATCCTTGTGTTAATTATGCTTAAAGGTGCTGGGTTTAAGATGTTCACACTTGTCTTTTGATATCCTATCACTTTTAAACATCTATAACCTTTCTAATTTTTTTAGCAGGACAAAGGCTTCAGTATTCTTAGACAGATAGTACCATCCCCTCAGCAGCTGAATTTGCAGTAGAAAGTAGTCTGAATGCAGTCCTGACAGGAACTTAAAAAAACCTCTGGTATCAATGTTCATGACTGAAGCAGTAAAGTATTCAGGCAATGGGCTACCTTATGATTTCTGATAGACTATGAGACTCCTGTTTTCTTGTGCAGTGTAGAGTTCACAGTTCCAGAATATACTTTTTTTCCCCCAAGCATAAATGGGTCAGTTACAAAGAGCAAGAACAGTAAGTATTTCATAGTAATAAAGGGATTTTTATCAAGTTAACACTTGCATTTATATGTAGTTTTTAGCCATGATGTTACAAGGCAGTATTAGTGGGTTTAAACTTATTTGAATATTCAGCCTCTTAGCATGTTGGCTGCCTCTAATGTTTGTCAGCCACTATACTCTTCCGCATGCATATCCTTCTCCAGCTCCTCTAGGTATGCATTGTCTGGTCCAAGTGTCAGAATGTAAGATGACAGTAAGCCTCTAAAAGTGTGGGGTGGTTTTTCTCTTTTATAAATCTGCAGAGTGGATGAACACTAGAGAGAGAATCTTACTGATCTTTGTGGAATGGTACAGGGAATTGGCTTTCTCCTCCAAGCTGTCATTGTGAAAATAATGTAGGTGATAAGAACAAAGATAAAGGGATTCTGCATGGGAATTCCTGCAAGATCAGTGAAGACTTCTAATGAAAGGAAGTATATGTATAGGAATAAAGCTGTCTTCGGTTGGTTGTTTGGTTTGTTTGGTTTTTTCCCCCCACCCCAAACAGACTCAGGAAGAGACCAGGCAAAATTACTACAGAGATATAGTCTAAAGATGGTGGGAATGCTGGAGAGCACCAGAACAGAGGGATGAGGTATTCCTCTAGCACACATAATCCCTTTGCAGAAATTGCAATGAAAGATTGAGGTGGATCTGAGAAGGCTGAGATGTTGTAACTGCGTGAGGGATGTAACAGGGGTAGAAAAGCAGCTTTGTAGACTTGAGAGTAGAAATGTGTTGATGTTCTTGACTATTTGACTTGTAAATCAATGTTTCTCTTGTTAAAGCAAATGATGGTAGTGGAATCTTGCTGGTGGTGAGATAGTAAAACATGTCTATCATTTTCTTTCTTTGTGCTTATCGAAAAGATGAATGTGTTAACATGAGTGATCCAGGCAGGTTCTAAATAGAATGATTATTTGCCCTAGAGCAAGGGGGTTTTGAGTATAGTAAGAATCCTCACCTCTTTTCTGAATAGCTGAGTGTAGTTTGGTTTTGTTTACTTTTTTCCAAGTAATTCTATTCTCCAGAAAATAAGAATTATTACTGTATTTTCAGGCCGCCAAGATGTTTGATGAAGAAGGCAGGAAGAAGTTTTTCACGCAAGACATGAATAATATTCTGCTGGAGTAAGTGCTTATCTGTACAACCTTCCCTTTTTGGAAAGGGGGTGAAAGGAAAAGTACAGAAGAGGAAATGTTATTGAGGTTGTTCCAACAAAGGCCTTAAAAGTCAATGAAGGTAGATCAGTCTAAGCTAGTTATTAGCTAAAGAGATTTATATATTAATACAATTCCTGTCATGACTGTCTGTCTTTATCCAGTGTAAAGTGTCTTGTAGTGCCCTGTGTCCTTGATTTCATGCGTGAAATTCAACAAAACTGTCATTATTTCTTCCTGTCCCCCACTTCCATAACTGAAAACACCTTCAGCTTTCATGAAGGAAAATGCCGTCTCTTTTTATGCTGTTAAGAGTTTAATATAGAAGGTTCTGTGTTCATAATCTAAGAAAAAAAAGTAATCTCTGGAAGACTGTAGCAGTTAAAATTGTATCAAGATTGATGTGAAATGGTGGGAGGTTTTTCTCTTTAGAAATGAAATTTGAATGGCAGTGTTTCAACATGGCTGGAGAAGTGCGTATATGAATGGTTTCTTGCCGTTGATTAAGACTTTCTCTATTCATAAAACAGTTTAACTGTCGAAAATGTCCCAAGCTGCTATGTTTAGTATGCATCGCTAGGATATGTTACAAGGCTTCCTTAGGTTTTTTGTTCAGTTGTCATCTTCATCTTGGAGAGCCTCACTGGTTGACTCTTTTGTTTGTCAGTATTGAGCTACAGTTACAGGAGATAAATCCTGCCGTCCGCAATGGAGTATACTCTCACCTTGAGGCTTTTGTGCCGTGCAATAAGGACACACTGATAAAGCGTCTGAAGAAGTTACACCTCAATGTCCAGGTAACGGAGAGATTAGCTCCAGCGTGAGTCATTTATGTAACAGTGGTGAGGATAGAGTGCAGGAGAGTACAGCAACAGCCAAAGACTTTGTATCAGTTGCTAAATCAGCTTAAAAGCTGCTTTTTCTGTGTACATGCTATTGTCAGTTCTTTAGAAACAAATATTTTAAGTATTTCAGACCATTTATTTGTGAATGAAGTGCTTTCATCTTGAAAGCTGGGTGCAGGATACTTATCAAAGTAGCAGAACTAGAAAGCCACAGTAATCATAGTTATGACAGGCTAAAAAAAAATTACTGTATTCATTTTTGTGCTGAGAAAATAGACAGGCAAGACTAATAATAGATGACCCAGCCTGTACTGTTTGTGCAAATTTGCCTTTGTGGCTAGGTCTTACAAATACTTTATATGTCATTTGCAGTTTCTTTTCTCTTAAAGAATATACTTTCCTATTTAATAAAAAGTTATCTGTGATCTGAAGTATCCTGACCCAATTACGTAGAGGAAATCCAGGACCGAATCTTGCAGAGGGGCATGAATGCAGAGATCTCAGAACTTGCTAAGGCGACAAACAGATTAGTATGCTATTTCTAAGCAGTAAGACATCATATCACATAGTACTCTAGTTCATCTCAGTAAGCAGTTATGGTTAAGAATGTAGAGACAGAAGATGTAGTAAGAGATAGAGAAGTATATAGTAAACTACTTTAATGTTTGATATTCTTCATATTTGGAGACAATTCTAAATATGTAGTCCTTACCTTTGAGGTACAGAAGTTATATATAATAATATTCTAATACTCAGATCTAACACGTTATGTTTGTTACCTGGGATGTTTTTATACCACAGAGTTTTTGGAGACTTGATTAATTGGATACTTATTTGCAAGTGCTGAGATACTCAGTCAAGTCATCTTGTTTTTTCCCTCCAGTTTTTTTCCTTTGCCTATTTTTGATAAAAAAGCATTATTTAATGAGATCATGCCATAGTGTTTTGGGATATTCGTGAAGATATGTTTCCACATTACTATCTTTCATTGTTTCTGGTCTCAAGACTTACATGAGTTGTATGAGAAATTTCAATTATGTGCATTTCTATAATGCTGTTGCACCTAACAGGATTCAAGTGCCATGTAGGAAATGGCTGTTGCAGTCTCTAGTTAGCACTGGGAATATTGCCTCATGAGTGATTGTGAAATAATTTTTGTGAAGCTATCAGAAACATGCTTTACATTGCATCTAATAGGGCTGCTTTGGTGTTTCTCTTTTTACAGGATGACCGCTTGAGAGAACCACTGCAAAAGCTAAAACTGGCTGTCAGTAACGTCATGCCTGAACAGTTATACAAGTACCAAGAGGACTGTCAGGCCCGCAATCAAGCCAAGAATGCCAAGTAGGTATTTCTGGAATCTGTGCATGCCCATTCTAGAGTCCAGCTGGAAGTCTGTCACCATGTTGTTCATTTCCTGAGCTCAGCAAAGTACTCAGCTCCAGTTTCCAGGTGTCTGTAGGTTTTTAGTTGTACAAAGTACTTAGTTTTGTGTATGTGATGTTGTCACCTGACTTTAGAAAGAAATTCCATTGACTGAATGAAGTAGCTCTTGCGAGAAAAAGAATTATGAACTGTGAGGAGGATACTGGAGATTCCCAAAATGCTGGATTAATGTAGAAAGATGGTGTGTTCAGGTTCTTGATATATTTTGTCCTTGTTCACTGTAATTGCTTCCCTCATAGTTTACTAATTTTAGACTTATAGAGCCATTAACAGATTGATAAGCATCCTGCCTTTTCCCAGTAGAAGTGCTACATGAAGCTTATACCCAACATCCTTCATAGTATCCATACAGTGTGTCCTTTGTGCTTGTCCCTGAGGACTGTGAAGGAGAGGGAGATGAAGTTTACCTTTTCAGAAATGGTATAATGAGAATCTGAAGACAGGTCTCTTTTTTCTTTCCTAACACCTACACCCACGCTCCTTGCTCAAGGAAACATTTTGTCTGTGGCGTACACCTATAAAGAAAACAATTGTTCTAACCATAGGTTGCAAGCGGAAGATGAAAGAGAGAAAAATGGATCAGAGGAAGATGATGATGAGAAACCTGGAAAGAGGGTTGTAGGACCCAGAAAGAAGTTTCATTGGGATGACACAGTCAGGTGAGACAAAACTACCTTTTTCTCCAGGCTTTTCACTGACTTCACAAAGGGTTCTCCAAGGCAATGTTGTTATATGATACTGTTTAATAAAAAATTTTTCTCAGAAGTACACCTCAGAGAAGTTTTAGCTAGTGTTGGGGCTAAATAGGCAAGCAAAAATGCTGCAATGGTAAAGCATCCTTTTCTTTAACTTGAAGGTCAGGATAATCCTATGTCCAGCCCTTTTTTCACTGCTCGTTTGTCTGCTCTGTCCAAATACTTGAGAGTTTTCCTGCTCCTAGGACTTCAAACTTCTTTAAGCAAAGAACAGAGTTACACCTGCTTCCCACCATTCTAGGAATAGGTCACAAAACATTGTCACCCAATGAGTGGTAAAGATTTCTGATGCACTAGAGCAGACCACCAAAGTTGGTGATGCTGTTTTGGCAAACCTCTGAGTTCTCAGGCCAGCCAGCATCCAGAACACATGAATCTTAACCTCTCCCATCCCCTCTGAACACAAATTCGATGTTGTCTCTCAAGAGCAATACAGATTCTTGTCTGAAATGATGAATGTTTGGTTTCCTGGAAGAGAGTTAACTGAAAACTGAGATTACTATTATTTGAATAATCTAGGTAGGCTTTTAAGCAAGCAGATCTTTCTGTATTAGTTATTTGCCATGCAAGATCTAAGCTAATTTTACTACAAGTATACATACTATTAAAATGGGCTGGTGGACTTCTCACACTGAGTCTTTTTAGTATGTTAAGATGGCAGAGAAGTGAGCTTCATGGAATATATACAAACAGTATAGCTTGGACTGACCTGGAGGGAGCCATACTTAGAGATGTTTAAATCTTGTTTGTGGGTTTTGTTTTGGTTTTTTTTGTTTGTTTGCTTTTAATTCAAGAGGCTCTGAGGCCAATGCTGCTTAACTGTGTGCACTTCAATATTTTTTTTAAGGATAGTAAAAGGCAGCATCCCTGTCAAAGAATCTTTGAAATATTCAGCGTAGAATGGATTTTACTTGTTTTCAGATGTTCTCCATCTTAAATGGGATAAAGGTCACTGTGAAAGGTCACTGAGCGAAGTGGCAGGATATGTTTCAGCTAGGAGGAAACCACAAACAGAATGTAAAAGCAATTACAAAATGATAGTGGAGGTGAAAAAAGAGCCATGCAATCCGTTGGAAACAGATAAGTGACAGTAGCAGATAATGCCAGTTGTAGTGGTAAACCTCCAAAAGACGCAATTGGAACTGAGCTCTTCCTACAACTGGCAACACACAGCAGCTGTACAGCATCAGTGCTTCCATTTCTCAGCCTTTTTCTGCTGAGCTTTTGAAAGCATTGTTAATTTCAATATATTTATTGTGTTTCTTTCTGCAGGTCTCTGTTGTGTAATCTTGTCAAGATCAAGCTGGGATGCTATGAGCTAGAGCCAAATAGAAGTCAATCTGCTGAAGATTACCTCAAAACCTTTATGGAAACAGAAGTTAAACCACTTTGGCCTAAAGGTTGGATGCAGGCAAGGTAAGATACCTGCTTTATATTTCTGTTCATTTTGTTGTTAATTATTTCTAGGATCTTGTTTGTCATACATTTGACTCAAGCATGTACTATTAATATAGGTTAAAACTTCAAAATATGTCAGTGGAACTGGAATATTTTATAAGAATTAATGCATTTCAGAAGTTAACTTTGTCTTGTTTACAAGCCTGAGAGATTAAACCCCACTGTTTTCCTTAGAGAACTATTTGCTTTTGTCATCTTCTGGAAACTGAGTTTACTGATGTTCACAGCACATTGCATGATGCTTCATTTGAAGGGGCAGTATGAGGCCAGGGGTGACTGCTTTGGAAGTTTTTTGTCATCTAGAAAGTGATAGTGGTTTAGAAAGTAGTTTTGCCTAATGTTGTAAGCAGTCTGATAATGCAGTGTGACAGACTTTAAAATTGTAAGCTGGAATTTCAGCACCAGAGTTCCCAAAACACTGAGGTTTGTGCTCTTTATTTCCTGTGTGCAACTGGGGTGCTCTGTGATGCTCCAGTGAAAAATACACCAGTTTCTTAATGAAAATTTATTTTTGCTTCCTACTGACTTAAGAGGAAACAGTCGCACAAAGGGAAAAATAAAAAGAGAGTGACAGTAATCACTGTGAAATAAAAATTCAACAATGTTTTCAAACATTTTGAAGTGGAGGAAAAGTAGCAAACGTAGATGAAATAATTTCTTTCTTTCTTTCTGTAGCAGCCATTGCAAAAGACAGCTTCCCATCAAATCTTGACCTAACTGTAAAAGCTAAATGCTACAATAATAATAAACTTTCTCAAGAACACCTTGATTGTAGATTACTGAAATCTGTAAAACTGTAAAAATAACTGTACGAAGATACTTCCTAGAGTAGTCAGTGTAGACAATGAGGTTGTAATAAGCTGCTTGTGAAGTAGTAATGAATGGAACAAACGAAGTGTTACTTTTCTCGGCATTCAGCTGATGGGGAGCAACGTAATATAGATTTGGAGGTTGGTATGGTGAAGAATATGTGAATGTGGAGATGAAAGTGGAATCTGAGAAGGAAGACACTGGAACTGTAGCAAGAGGATGTCAGTGTTTTCTTATTAGATTACATGAGATTTGTGGATACTTGGATTTTTCATGACTATTGCAGCTCTACAGGATGTGTTATCAGTGGTGAAAAGCTCTAGTTCATGATGTAGTCAGTGCTAGTGTGATGGCAGTGGTGTAGGCAAATCTTGCCTGTTCTGGTTTACCTACGTGGAAACGGGGAAGGACATCAAGATTTTGTTAATTGTCTGCTTATAGCTGCATGTGGGTAGCAAGCTGAAGTGTAAGTACAGGGCAGGAATGATTTTCAATTCCACATGTCAGCTCAGGAGTTGATAACACTTCACATGCTTTTATTTCTGTGTTGAGATTTCTCACACCAACTCTTGCTATAATTGGCTCTGCAGTAAAGCATGTGTAAGTCCACTGTAACTGAAGTCACAGAAATGGCACACAGTGGGCTATACAAAATACTAAAGAAAATTAGAAACAAGTTTGGCTACTATATTCCATCTTTTTTCCTCTGTGCTTTAAAAAAAAAAAAAATCAAAAAAACCACCAAAAAAACAAAAACAAACAAACAAACAAAAAAAAAAAAACACAAAAAAACAACAAAAAAACAGCCCCTCCCTCAGCCACAACCAAAAAAAACCCCAAAAAACACCACCAAAAATATCACACAACACCACAACAGACTAACTGCAAAACCCAAACCTATGGTCAGTGTGTGGACATGTAAAGAGTTTACAAAATCATTGTTGTTTAAAATATTTCATTAGTCTTTGAGAAGAAGGAATTAAAAATGTATTTTTTCTATCCAGCTGAAGGAGGTAATATGCCATTATTTTGACTTCTGCTTGCCATTTACTGAGGTAGTTTGAATATAGACTTGAAATGGTTTTGTTTTTGTAGCATTCTTCTGTTTATGGCACCATGTAACTGCGTTGTGATGGCAATACAGACAAACTAGCTGCTTTGGGGACAGATAATCAAAAGGCTATTTTTAAAATTCAAGGTTGAGTACTGGGTGCTCATAGGCTGATTGCCCCTGTAGAATCACCTTATATTTATTTTCTTGCCGTTCTTTTAGGATGCTTTTTAAAGAAAGCCGAAGTGTTCACAATCACCTCACTTCTGCTCCGTGAGTATAATATTGGCAACTTACTAGCATCTTTAGCTTGTTCATAGTATTTTTTCCCATCTTCATGCTATCTTTTTTCGGACAGAGGGGAGGAGAGGGGGATATTTTGGGATTTGTTTCAAAATATTTATAATGTTCATAATTATTTTTGATCCTTTAATATAGACATTTACCTGTAATGTTCTTGTAGCATTGTATTTTAACTCTGTTAAATGGTTAGATAACTCAAATAGCTATTCCCTCCTGGGTTAACATCTTTTTCTCAAAGTGTTTTGAAGCACTATACCTAAAATTTGCTGTGCAGCACCTTGAATTGAACTGAAGAGACTGCAGTACTTCCTGCTCTTTTCTCTTCCTCGTAAATATCTCTAGCCACAGAAGGCTGTGTGTCTTAGTGGAATTTTACCTTCTCGATTTTTCAGGCAGTGTTATGTCCCTCTCAAAAGCTGCCCTCATTCAGCTGTAATTCAGATAAACAGTTATGACTTCAAGTAGCAGCCAAATTAGAACCTTTGTGATAAATATGATTAACAGGATATTTTTTACACAGTAGCAGAACTTGAGTCATGGTCCACCTACAGTAGGGTCTTTTTTTAACCAAGCATATTCCTAGTTACCTAGGAAAGGAGAATAAGTGACCCATAAGATGGAAATCTGTTGATCGTCTTGAAGAAATAGAAATGGAAAAAATGATGTGAAATGCTTCACTTTTAAGTTGAAGCTGATGACTTAATTGTTAATGCTGTCCTTGCTCACAAACTGCGGTTGGTGTTACGGTGTTTACACTGCAAAAGAGCCTGGGAGTTTGTTAAATGGCTTTTTTTCAACAAACAGAAGTTAGATATAACTATTTCACAGTTGATAAGCAACAAAACATTTTTTGGGGGGACGGGGAATGCAACAAGTATACACCTCAGTGACAGAAACATCAATATAACATGAAATTATGTAACTATTATAGGTGACTTCAGTATAGAAGAAGCTCTGCTCAGTAAAACTCTATAAGAGGTTGAAATTATTTGATATTTTGAAGTTTCTCTAAATCGGAAAAGTAAAAAACAGCTCTCCTGATATGCATCGGGTTATATGAGCAACTCAGTGAATTTTGCAAGTAATTTGCTTAGAGATACATGACCAAAAAAAAAGGATTAAAAGTGTGCTTGCTCTCCTCTCCTTTCCCAACCCATTTTCTGTTTCAAGGTTGTTTCATTATTAAAGCTGGACCTCAGTAGTCATCCTTGTATTTTATTGAAATATCATCAGGGTAACAGTTTAAAGAAAAGGAGGGCAAGTCATTTTAGTGTTCTGATGTGCATGTATCTCCTCTGCTTTAGGGCAAAGAAGAAGGTGATTCTGGCACCTAAACACAAAGTGAAGGTAAATGCCTATTTAAATATCTGAGTTTTATGACTCTTTGATACAACCTGTTTCATGCCCCTGACCCAGAGAAATTCTGACAGAAGGGTTCCATCAGGAGATGTTATAAGAGGTTATTGACTTGGAGGTGTATTATTTTAAATAAAATAATACAAAATACTATAAAAGCTTTGTAACTCTGATATATTAGGTTTTTGAAAATTGATTATGAAGAAATACTAGTTCCAGAAAAGTTTCACATTTTTAGTGTGTGCTTTGTTTGTTTTCAGCTTGTATTAAATTTGCAACACTGGAAAAATGTGTGGTTGGGAGGATGACCTAGTAAGTTGATAGAAGTTCTCATTGGACATGACTAGGTGTTGTCTTAGTTCTGTATGAATTTTACCTAGTGATCAGATTCACTACCCTGTTCTTCACAGCATTGATTATTCTTAATTGTGGGGGGCACTTCTAGTTGTGTGGAGCACCTGCATTAGGTTTTTAAATATAAGTATTGAATTAGCACATGCCACTCCAACACCTGCATATAATAGGTAACATGAAAATTACAATAGTAGATCTTTGGTTCATCTGAATTTACGGAATAATAGTATTGCAATAAAGAAGACTTTAGATCCACTCCAGAAAGGCTATTAAACCTGTCTTATCTTTTCATTCTCAGGACTCCAGTCCAAAGAAAGAACAGAAAACATGTATGTCTTCGGTCAATTCAAGTTGTGCTACTACTGTACTGAGTTCCAGCACACCTGTCTGCACCCCAGCCAGTTCTAGCTGCACACCAGCTCCAGAGACGATCTGCTTGGATGACTCGCTGGATGAAGATCTCTCTTTCCACCCACCCTCACTGGACTCTATTTCTGATGCTCTGGCTGTTATCAATAATGGTGCCAAGGGATCACCTCTTGGGTCCACTATAGAGACACCAACATCCAGACCTCGCCCGGGGCTGAGGGAGGAGAAACTAGCAAGCATTATGAGTAAGTTGCCCCTGGCAACTTCAAAGAAAGTAGAGCCCACTCAGACTCCCCATTCATCAAGTCTTATTGCTGGTCACACAGGGCCAGTACCAAAGAAACCCCAGGACCTAGTTCACACTGGTATCTCTTCAGGCCTTATTGCTGGATCTTCAATTCAAAATCCTAAGGTTTCCTTAGAGCCTTTGCCAGCCAAACTACTTCAGCAAGGACTACAGAGGTCAAGCCAGATCCAAGCTGCTTCCTCTTCTTCACAGACTCATGTTTCTTCTTCTAAGACCCAAGCAGCTATTGCCACCTCTTCTCAAAGAACCAAGGATGCTAATATCTTGGTATCATCTTCTGAGGCTCAAGGTGGTTCTTCCTCAACATCACAAGTGACAAAGGTGCACCAGCATTCAGCTGTACAGCAGAAATATGTATCTCCTTTACAAGCAACTATTAGTAAATCACAGAGCAATCCAGTGGTGAAATTGAGTAGTAATCCCAAACTGTCTTGCTCTTCACCAGTCATCAAGGCTCAAGATAAGTCTGTAGTATATCGCCTGCCTTTGTCTAATCCCTCATCTGGAAGTGGATCTCAAGTGTCTCACCCACTGGTTTCTCGGACAACATCCAGCACCTCTACCTCTAGTAACTATTTAGCCAAGGCTATGGTGTCACAAGTTTCTTCCCAGGGTTTCAAGCCTCCCTTCTCCATGGCTGCCTCTCCCAAACCTGCTGCCTCTCCTAAGCCCACTGCATCTAAGCCCTCTGTGACATCCAAGCCCAATGCATCACCTAAATTTTCATCCAAGTCCACCTCATCCCCCAGGCCTGCAACAACACCCAGTTCTTCCAGTTCAAGTGCACTAGTTTCCCAGAGTAGTCACTCCAGCAACAACCCCCTTCATAAACAGACCAGTGGTGTAAATATCAGCAGGCAGTCTCCCACCATGAATTTGCTGCCCTCTAATCGCACCTCAGGCCTTCAGCCTGCAAAGAACCCTCAGGCTTCTTCGAAATTGCCCAACTCTTCTCCTTCTGGAACTGTTGGTAAAAATAATGTGGGTGGAGTTGGAATGAATGTACCTGCCAGCAGAGGCAGTAACCTTAACTCAAGTGGAGCTAGTAGGACTAGTCTGTCTGGGGGAGCAGGAAGTGGAACACAGGGTGCTACTAAACAATTGTCAACTCCACACAGACCATCATCTTCCTCAGGGTCTCCAGTTGTAGCAGCCAGTGTGCAGGTACGCATCTAACGAGTTTACATTTAAACCTTACATTCATACTTGGCACACTTATTTTGTAACTGTTATTTCTTACAGTATCTTGGTTTCAAAATGGGTCATACATTTAATGTGTACACTTTACTAAGCATAAATGCTGATACTGATGAAATTATTTCACTCTAGTGAATAGGTTTTTCCAGCTTATGTGAAATGTAAGGATCAGTGTGGAATGAATCAGTGTAAAATGTTGGTTGGTCTATACTGTGGAACGGAATGCATTTTTTGTTTGAGCTTTTGTTTGTTTCATTTTGGTTGAAGGGTTTTTTTCAGAACGCTAGAAAAGATGCTTTGCGTGACCGTCTTTTCAGGGGATGTGGTATTTTCTGCACTATTAGATTTGTGTGTTCTTGTATGTTGTTTGTAGTGATGGTGGTCATATGAAAAGGTGTCTTGCTACATTTGTTGCTAAGCTTCATTATTAACTTTGAAAAATAGAGTTCAGTTGCTTGTGGTTTGAGTAAAATGCAAGACTTGTATTTAAAATAAGCCCTTCTTGCAAGGGCTTTTCTTTAGTATTTGCAATTAAATATGTATTGTATTTTATAGGATCTAGTCAAACTGAATGAGACAAGTCATTAATATATAAATACCCTAGAAATTGTTTGAGAGCACACTTATGCAGAACTTCATTACTGAAGTACAAGTAATTACAAGTAATACAAAACAAATATTTTGAAAATACTATTGTTCTAAAACCCACGCAAACCTATTATTTACGGAGAAGGCAACCAGCTTTCCCAAGTCGTACATTTGGTTTACTGGGAATGATTTAATTACTAAGATGACTTGAGGTTTTCCTTTCTCTTTATTGCTACCTCTGTCGTGAAGTCTTCACTACTTAAGTAAAATTCAGAAAAGCAATATCGCTGTAGATCAGTCTTGGTGTACTGCAAATGGAAAAGCTTTGTGTTGTTCTGAACAATGTACATAGTAGCTCTGGCATGGTAGTGATGTATACTCAGGTTTTGGCAATGGTTTATAATATTTTTGTTTGCTATCACATTTTTCTTGATGCAGCTGAGTAACAGGAGGAAGGTTATTTTTACAAGATATTTCTATGGTCTTTCATACTACTGTGCCTTAAGTCTTTTACAGTAAACAAGATGTCTGGTAGGCTCTGACACAGCTTTATCATTATTTTGGGTGCTTTGAATGAAAAAAGCACTGAGGTACTACATAGGTCCTAAAGAAGAGCTGAGCCAGATATGGTGTAGTTTGGGTGTTCCAGAAGGTGCCTGGAGGAGACAAAGGCCACAATGAATGGACTGTAGATAGAGTTGGGTTTGTTTTGTTTTGTGTTTTTTTTCTGGTGCAATCAACAGAATCCAGTGGATACAGTTACTGTGCTGCAGAAGAAAATGTGAAATGGGTGTGGTAGTGCTTAAAGATAACAGACAAGGGAAATAAGTAGAAATGTCTTGCATGAGGTGAATTCTGGCAAACCTTCCTCTAGTTAAAGGCAACTAATTTTTTTTCAGAAATACTGATCACTTGGGGAATTAAATGCATTTTGACAGACAGTAATGTTGAAGAGGATTGAAGTGGGTATGGTGAATTATCAAGTAACATGAGTGCATACTGTAATACAGCAAAATAAGGTGTGTTGGTATATATGGGGGGGAAATTAGGCAGGAGTTCTGGTATCACTAAAATAATGACTGACTTTACATGTGGGGTTTTTGACACTTCAGAAGTTACTTTTTGGTAACCTAAAAATGGTTAGGAAGAATGGTGTGAGGAAGATAAACCATGGAATAAGGCTGTTGCTACTGTGCAGGCTGAGGCTGAGTGGAGTATATTCAGAATCAAATTACCTCCCAGTCTAAATACCCTGAAGGGGTAGAGATTTGTGATCACAGAGGGCTTTATTTAGCCTTAGAGGACTAATGGTTGGCTGCTGAACTTAATAAATACTAGACTAGTTGTTAGGTACAATGTACTAAGGAGTTAGTTACCTCTTTTATAACTTTGCATAAGACTGAAAGTGAATCTCCTTTCCATTAGGGTTTAGGGATTTAATTGCTATCTGAGATGCTAGTAATTGGTTAGAAGATGAGAATGGTACCTGAGTGGCTCATTAGAATATGCTAGTCTGCTTACACTGAAGACTAGATGATTTAATGTGATAATAAAGATGTTCCTAACTAAGGAGAGTTTCCAGTAAGTGTTTCCCTCCTTTCTCCTATAGATTGACACAGTTACTTACCAGAATAAAATACAGCAGCTTATACCTGCTGTAGCTCCACAGAAATTTTACTCTGGAGTACCCTAAGTCACATCTTAAGAAAACAAAGCCAAAGTAATCTAAAATTTAGCAACCACTGCATGTGATTTTTTTAAAAAGCTCTACCTGCCATTAGCATTCCTGAGCAGAATCTGGCCTTGACTTCTAAGGATCTTAATGACTCAGATTTACATGACCGGGATGAACCTTTTTATGAAGTGCTATCGTAGGTGAGGAAAATAGAAACATTTGAACTGCAGCTCTTCTAGGTCGTTCTCTGTAGCTCTCTCCATCACTGCTTACTTTCTCAAAAAAAAAAAAAAAAGGCAAGACAGAGAAGTTCAAAGTCTTGACAGAGCACATTATAATGCTTCTTTCTGTTTCAGGCATCTTACAAATCCACAGTTGCAGACAGTGAATGGTTGTAACTTTTTGTACATGGACTTATTGTGAAATTAGTACTTTTAAAGGCAAAAGAGAATTATTATTATTATGTTGAAGTTTTGCATCCATGTGTTTTCTACTTCTAGAATGGACTATGTCTTAGAAGCTGTCACTCTTAAGATGACCAACACAAACACTTGCTACCAACATAACATCTGCAGTTGTTCACAGGGTTACTGTTTTAAAATGTTGTGTTTTCTCTTAAGCAGCAACTAACATTTCTATAGCTGCTTTTCATCACTTTGCTGTTTCTATAAGTTGATATTACAGAAGTCAAGATTTTATTTTAAGGTAATGTATTTGTTGAATTAGCCTAAGTTTTGTTTTTAGTTAAGGCTTACTTGTTTAAATGCAAAGGTTTGAAGTCCTATTTAGTCTGAGTCTAAAATATCCGAGCTTGAGTCTTATTCAAGATGCTTTCTATACTGACTGTTTTGTAGTTAATTTAACTTCATCATGACATATTCAAGAAGCATTTGGACAACGCCCTCAGACACATGGTGTGGATTGGGTTAGATGATCTGGGGATTGGACTAGATGATCTTTCCAGGTCCTTTCCAATCCCTGACATTCTGTGATTCTGTGAATTTTGGGGTTGTCCAATGCAGGGACAGGAGCTGGACTCTGATCCTTGTGGGTCCCTTTCAACTCAGGACATTCTATGATTCTGTGATATGTAGAGTGATGAGTTTATTTTCTTTTGCCTTTTGATTTGACATGTGCATAGATGTCTATACATATATATGTATGTCTGCATCTTGGTAACCTGACTTCTCTTGAAGTGTGGGGGTTCTTACACAAGAATCTGAATTTTCAAAAATCATTGCTTTTAAGTAATTTCTTTAGGAAAAAAAAAGTTAGTATTCTGTCAAGACACAGATTTGGAGAGAGGAGAGCAGTATGGTACTTCTAAAGAACTTCAGATCTACATCTGATATTTTCATATTATCAGTCTAATAGAAGACATTCCTTTAGATTCTCACTGTAGACCCAGTGCGTAATTAGAAAGGAGATAGAGGAAATTACCTGGAAGGCTGATGAGAAAAACATGGGAGATGAGCCATACTATCATGCCTGAATCTGAGATACAATTGTGTTTGCTTAGCACATGAATTGTAGGAAGACCTCCTGGGTGGATAACTGGATATTTATTAATTAATTTAATACACTTTTTAATAGGGTCACAACAGAAAATGGTCGATTCTTATTTCCTTAAAGGATACAACTCAAAGCTTGAAAATCTTAAAGTCCTACTTTTCTTTGTGCAGTCAACAGCAGGAGCATCACTACTGGCTAATGCGTCACCTCTGACTCTCATGGCATCACCCCTGTCTGTAACCAGTCAGAATGTGACATCTGCACCATTAACTCCTTTTGGGATGCTGGGTGGCCTTGTTCCTGTGACCGTGCCCTTCCAGTTTCCCTTGGAGCTGCTTGGCTTTGGGACGGACACAGCTGGAGTGACAACCACCTCGGGATCTACCTCAGCGGCTTTCCATCACAGCCTAACTCAGAGTGAGTGGAGTTAGTTGTCACACCATCTGATAGGGAAAGATGCATCCTGAAAACGTAAATTAAGAAGGGAAGCAGTAAGGTCCTGAGAAACTCAAATTTGGTCCATGGAAATCCCTAGAGAAGAGTAAATGTGGTTTCTTCACTGGTAAAATTTTTTATATAATTATGCAAATGTTACGAATCACCTTTGATAAGCTTAACCTTATTGTTACATTCACAGTATATACTTAGTCTTGAATATGCCTTCTTGGGTAAACTGTTAATCCCTTACTTTTAGAAAGGAATATAGCTTAAGTGTCTCCAAATTTCACAATATAAATAAGAGACTTAATATGGCAATTCTTCAAAATATCCTCTAGCTTAGTAATGGCTTAAACTCTCAGATAACAAACTGTTCTCTTATGAGGAGATAACAACCAAGATGGCATTTATTTTTATTAATTGCTTAAAAATTAATTATTTAGCTTTTTAACCTATATCAATTTTGGTCTTTCTGCTCAAAGAAATGGTATGAAGAATTGCATCCCAATAGTGAGGCATGGTCCTTGCTATGATTTTGATTAACCATATTTGAATGGGGCTGTTTCTATTGACTTATTCCAGCCCTCAGAATACTATCAGGTATTTATTTTTTTGTTGTTGAGATATATATTCAGAAGTCTGTGTAAATAACATGCTACTACAGCTACACTATCAAAAAGTTCTTATTTTATAAAGGCTGCCTCTGTCCTTAAGATTTATTTTTCATCTGTGTTGCTCTCCTCTTTTTGCCAGACTTACTGAAGGGTTTACAGCCAGGTGCTCAGCACGCAGCAACGCTGTCTCACTCACCTCTGCCTGCTCACCTGCAGCAAGCTTACACAGGTAAAGACATTGTATTTTCCTTATCACTTGTTTTTAACTTAAAAGTCAGATTTCTGGCCTAGACTGAAAAAAAAAAAAAAGTACACCAAAACTGAAATTGGTTTAGAGAAGACACAACACAAGAACAACCTTTAGTAGCAGCAGACAGTGTACATTCTATCATAGCAATATTTTTGGAACCTGCACCATTTTTTTTTCTACTCGCCTTCAGTTCCAGAAATGGAAAAAGTTCAGAAACTTCAATTTATTGTAGCAGTTCTAGAAACTTAAGTGTACAAATTCAACTAGTGGGAAAGAAAGAAATATGACTTACTGGATGCAAATATGATTGTTGATAGGCTGCATAAATCCTGTATTGGGGGATTGTTTTTTCCACTCAATTTTAATTTCTCCTTTGGAGAAGAAACTGACCTTGCAGCTAGAAGCTTCATGTTTCTTGTAAGAGTATATACTTGTATGAACAGTATGATTGTTTCCTAATGGAAGATCTGCCGTCCTTGGGAATTTGATTTTTTTATAAGAGTTTGCATATTTTGATAAAATAAATTTGAAGTAGAAAATATAATTTTTCTGTTTGTAAGGCTTGTAGAGCTGAAAAACTATAATAAAGCTTTAGATGGTGCAGTTTAGAGTGTGTTCTTTTGCCACCTGTAGGTTTTTGGGCAGGGGGAGGGGGTGAGCTTTTTTGCCAGGAGAAGAAACAGGAAAGGTGGCAATGGCTTGGTGGGGGTTTCTTCATTCTGTTCTGAGAATTCTCAGCACCAAAAGAATGAGCAGTGTTGCTCTAAGAGGCTGTGAAAACAAACCAAATGGCTATATTTGGTACAACCCTCATTTTTTTTCACAGTGATTGCCATGGTTGAATACTAGAAATGCTTTATTACAATGTCAAGGCTTCTAAAGAAAGGCTTGGTGTTGTGTTTGTGGGGATTTTTTTAAATCCCAAACTGCATCTTAATCTTTTGAAAGATGGTATGTTTTGGTATGAAGCCTGATATCTCAGGTTTCAACAGTGCTATTTCTAATAAATTAACTACTGTGAAGATGAACAGTCTTCCACCCTATAAAGACAATGTGGTTTTTGGTGATGCTAAAGCTAAATGTGCCAAATTCCTGTCTCTTTTGCTGTAAGTTACAAAAACAAAAGTTCATTCATGGTTTTGTTCTTCCCCTTCTTTTCCTGTCTCTAAATTACAGATGGAGGCCAAAGTAAAGGGGACACTAAGTTACAGCGGAAAAACCAGTGACTTCTGGACAAGCAAGGGAGCTGAAGCAGTTCTGGTTGGCTGACAGAATCTGCCCAGTTGGGAAAGTGCTTATTGTCACAGGGCTGCTGTTTCTGTCGATGTTTACATATTCTGATCCCAAGCACTGTGGTGAGAGGAAGAAGAAAAAGAAAACAATACTTGATTAAAGAGAGAAGGAAAAGGAAGACTGGTCCTCCTGGTCATGCAGACTTGTCATAGTTTGATCTTGCCTAAAGAAACAAGCTTTTTTATCTGTTCTGATTGGCTTTTAAAAGAAATTGATCGTCAAACCCACAGCAGCACAAACATCTTTTTTTTTTTCCCTGAGTGATGTCCAATGAAGTGTTGAAAGTGTGAGAGGAGCTAGAATAGATTTCTCCATTCTTTGTGTAAGGTGGAATCATCCACTTCACTAGTGCCCAAAGTGCCCAGTAGATGATTATGTGTAGGTCCTGAGTGTACTGTATGGTTGTGGACCAAAGGTTATGTAGATGGTGTAGGTGGTGCTGGGATACTTTGTGTTATAATTAAATCCTTACACAAATGCAGTTTCTGGTACGGGCATATTTCCAGCTTTACAAGGCTGTTTGGCTTTAGGGAGCCCACATATGTGTGCAGTCTCATTAGAGAGTTGTCTTCAAAAACAGATCTGCTGGTACAATGAGATGTGAGAGTCAGACTACTAGGAAATCCCTTGCTCCTTGTTTGATTTTTTTTTTTTTTTTTTTAAATATAAAGATTCTTAGTTAAGGGAGGAAGGCGATGGAAATATTTCCATTTATGTAAAAATGAAACCCACATTTTATTGCTCGAACTAGCATTTCTTTCCCACATCTTTTTTTTTTCTTAAAGGCACACTTTTTCAGTCCTTTCGTTTGTTGAATTTTCTTTGCCTGTGCTTATCTGCCACTCAAATTCAGTAATGTTCTATTCATGTCTTTAAAATACGAGTTCCTTACTCCTTCAAGATCTTCCTCATCTTTCATCTAACTCCTCCCTAAAGTCATGCATTATACTGATTTCCTAGTTAAAGAAAGCTGAGTGTGACCTATTCCAGAGCCAGGTTAATACTGCTTCAGGCATTAGCCAAAGAAGAGTCGTTCAAAAGCGACCAGAGGTGCCTTCTCTTCTGGGGGCTGAATGGGTTGTCTTCAGCATTTCCAGCCCCTGCTGGCCTGGGGAGTTCCTGACCTGAACTCTTCCTTACATGGTAGCACAAGACTGCAAAGCTGGCTTTTTTAGGGTTTTGGGGTTTTTTTGGGATAGCAATACATTGACTGGTTCATTTGTAAGGTTAGGAAATATCCAGCACATGTTGCACTTTCGACACTAGGACAGAACTTTGCTGTTGAGTCCCTTGCGCTGTTAGATAAAAGGTGAGAATGGCAGAAACTAAGTAATAGGGGAAAGGAGCGAATAAAATAGTATATGCCCTTCTCCTTCAACCCCAAAACATTCCTTTGATCAGAGATGCTGAAATTCCTTGTAGCTAGTCTTTCCAGTAGTTTGATTTGAGATTGAACCAGTGACTACTGGTTATCTCTCACCTTCCAGAGAGACTTTGACCCATGGGTAATGAATCTTCAATGGTTTTTGCTAGATTAACTTATAGCTTTCAGGTTTCTTTTACATGTGATTTATTTTTCTTAGACAACAATTTCTTTTCTATTTAGAGCTCATTTTAATTTTATATAAATATATATACATGAATTTAAAATAATATATATTGTGTATTTAGTCTAAAATGTTGGGTTGAGCTCAGCAATAAACGTTTTTGCACAACACTTCTGTGAAAGACAGATTGAATTAAAACAAGATGCATTAGTTCATTATTTTCCACAGCATCTGCCAATTAAATGCTTTTTAGCTAGTGCTAATGTTTTGTATGTGGCGTGTTGATTAGATGAGCTTGCATCTCCATCATTGAGGTTATTTAGAGTTGAAACATACAGCTGTGCGGACTCTGGCATTCTTGATACTGTACGAATTCTGTCAAAATACCATAAACTATTTAGAATGCAAGCTTTATCTGACTTTTTTTTTCTCTTTTCTCCAGGAAGGGTTGAAGGAAGACGTGTTTTGTTTTTTGAGGCCTAACAGTTCTGGCAGGATGCTGTTACTATGAACTGTGTCAAACCTGATATTTTTTTAACAATGCATGTAGCTTAAGGGAGTTGCAGCAGTGAGCTGTCAGACAGCAATATATTTAAAAGACCCTGTCCTAAGAGTTCTACCTCTTCTATGTTTTCCTCATCAAGGCATCTCATTCAGATTGCCATCTTTTGTCTTCATACTTAATGGAATTTCAGATAGGGAGACTTGGAGCCCTCTATAACTACAGCACAAATTTCCTTTCAACATTCCTCTCTTCCTGGAAGCATGCCTCATCTTCAGTGGAGGAGTATCCTCTCTAAATCTTATGGAGGGTAGTAGTCCTTTCACTGTGGCCTACTGAGCTTCTCAGTCTTGGGAAACAACTAAATTTATTGTGGAAAAAGGCAGTAGAATGATGAAGAGTAAAGATGACCATGTGTTGTTTGTGCAGGCAGTTCAAACAGCCCCTCAGAGGGTAACTTTCCAGTCATTTTGCTCTTGAGCTTCTTTGGAATTGGTAACACAGCGATGAAAGGGTCTGTGTTACCTGTTGCCTGTTCTCCCTGCTTAAACCCAGCAAGGCTGAGTCAAGGGAAATAGTAGGGTGGCTCCCAGAGACCTTTGCAGGCAGCATAAACGGGATGGAGAAGTGAAAGATTTCTGCAACGTCCAAATGCAAAACTAGGTTAATGTTTTAGTGTTTTCTGCACAACAGCTCTTCTAAAGACATTCTCCCCCAAGTTTTTACTACTTTTTAAGGGCCTTTGTTAATATATAAACTGTAGTTGTACATACTAAATAACCCTCAGTATTCACAAGCAATAAGAAAGCCAAGTAGAGCTGTCTTTTCCAGGCAGCAGGGCTGAACTTGGTTTGGGGACTGTACATGAGCTAGCATGTCAAGCTCACTGAAGGCCCCAAACAAATGCAAGCAATAATTTCAAACACAGGTTTTAGATGTTAAAACCCTCTGGGTAATAATTTCTGCTACATGATCCAAAGTCCCAAAAGCCGTGGTAGCTATTTTAAATCCTTTTGAGACACTTGCAAAGGAAGAAAGCAGGCTAGATGAAACAGAGGCTGCAAAGTTTCCTGATACCTTGGACTGTAACTGCAATGTTCTCCCACTCCAAGATGCAAATGGCCTAAATCACTTTGTGCAGCCTTCTCCATTGATTTGAGATACATGACTAGTACTGGTCAACTAAGTCACAAGTGTGGATGCTGTGGGTTTCACATCTGTTTTCTGCTAATCAGAAGTAGCTTTTAATTACCTGGGTTCTGCTTCTTGTTTGAATCCAATCAAAGTTGTCTGATGCACAGATTTGGGGGTGGGACAGGTGCCAAGAGCCTGTTTTCCTTCCCGCAGTCCTATCACCTGACCCTTCCTCCACACTCCTCCTCCACTTGGTGCAAGACCCTTGAGGACATGAAAACAGAGAAATCCTGCAACTCTCCCAAGCTGCCATCAGTTGTGTGAACCATTAACCCTCTAGGAGTCATCTTGGACTCCAGCTAACTAACTTTATCACATTTGCTGCTACATTCGTAAAATGAACTTTCGGCTGTATTTATTAGCAAATTTTAATCTAGTTTACAGTTTGGTTTTCTTTTGAGTAGTTTTTGCCCACAGATGGACTAGAAGTGTTGGGGTGTTTGGTGGTTTTTTTTAATAATTTTTTTGAGTGAACTGTTGAAGGCACAGTGGTCCCTCTGTCTTCGTTTTGGATTTTTTTTCAAAGATGCATTGCAGGAACACCTGCAGCCAAGCCAAGCTGTGGAAGGCTTCCTCCCACACCTGACTTCCATCTTTTACTGAACTGAGGGGGGATCACTAAAGGGACACTTGCTTTTCGTTTGGGTTTAGTTTTGTTGGGTTTTTTTGTTTTGTGTTGTTTCTTTTTTCCATAAAAGGAACCAGAAGGTGAAAGCAGTAGGTAAATGACTGATTAATTAACATTTTATGCAATTTTAATTTTATATAAATTTTTAAAAGGTTGGTAGATTTTGGCTGGTGAAATGGCTGTTACCCTCCATTACTTGATTCAGGCCTTTGTCCTTTGTTTAAGTGCCTTTTTTTTTTTTATTTTTATTTTCCTACCCTCTTTAAACTGTTCTCAGAGATCTTGAAGTGCTGGAGGGCGATTTGGAGGGAAATCTTAAGCTTGCCAAGATGGCTTTATGCTGTTACACTATTTTTTTTTTCCTTTTTGTAAAGAAAAACAAGTGTGTAACGTGTGTAACTTCATAGCTGCTGTACCATGGCGTTCGTTCTGTGTGCTTGTGCTTTCTTTCTCTCTCACGCTCATACACATTCGCACGTACACACACATATTCCTGAGACTATTCCTGAGAATCCCCTTCATCCTTCTGCACTCTGCTGGCTCTGTTAAACACTTTACTTAAAGGTGAACGTTTGTGCGAAGATGGCAGTACAATAAAGTGTGTGAGTGTGCATAAATGTGCATGAGAGAAAGGAAGTGGCTAATGGGAATGAAACTTCTTGCATTTTTCTCTGAAGGTTTTAAATTTGGGTCTAAATTAGGCCATGAGTAAAACATTATGGGCCCTGTCTGGTATCCTCATTAAATACTGGACCACTTCACACTGTTACTGAGTCTGAGGCAAAAACGTGCGACAGACAACCGCAAGGAGGTGGAAGGGAAAGAAGGTTAAAATAGCAGTTTGCAACAAGTTTGAGATGAATTGCAAGGAGTCTTGTGTGCAGCTCATCACATCTGCTTGACATCAGTTATTGCAAGGATTATCACATTTACCCAAGTTGGCGCTTTCTACCATGCATCACATGTAAGGAGGAATTTGGTAAAACCTGCAAGAGTGCAGCTGCTAATTGAAGTTAAACCTGGCTATGCTTCACAAGCTGCCTAAATCTCACCATGAAGTACTTTTATAGTTGTACTTTTTCTCAATTTGTGATATCATTAATGGTTTTTCTTTTAATATAATGAACAGTAAGTTCATGTGGTGGTAGCTGCAAGTGAACCCTCATAATAGCGTCTGTGCTTGTTTCCTTGTTCTCTGACAAAATTAACTATCTGTAATAGATCATCCAGTGATTTTGACATTTCTGTGCTGAGGATCTAATTTAGGGTTATTATAAACATGCATACCTGAATTAACAATTCACTTGTTGACCGAGTGCTAAACTTACGGTAACATACGTATGCATTACTAGACTGTGCTAGATCTGCGATGTGCTTCCTGTGGGGAAGATCTAATTTTGTGTTGCAATATGAACAGGAAATATTTACCTTCTCTTCTCAGAACCCAGAATGGGAATGGAATGGAATGGAGAGTCCTTCACAGTTAGATGCAGAGCAAATCTAGAGAGCAGAAAATAAGATATCCGATAGAATATTCTCTGCCACATGAACATGTTTAACTGCTATTTCAGTTTTTACCTTATCTTCACACATTTGAGTTGAACCTCTTTATGTAAACTAGGCTACAGGCAGATTTCTTCTACTCAGCTAATGGTTCCAGTCAAAGATAAGATTGTTGCTGGTACCTCGGCCAGCTGGAGAGATAGGGAGGCTGCTGCTTAATCTGCCTAAGGTGCCTCAGTGAGGCTGCTTTAGTGGAGTTTGCCACATCCACCTCAGCAGTAAACTGAGCTAACCTGGCTCTTCTGTTGCTGTTTAATCCAAGGCTGATCTGTGAGTTAGGGAATCTACAGCTGGTGATGATGGTTGTGTCTGTCTACTGCTTAAGAAATCACTGCCAAATAAGCAACCAGAAGTATGCTGACTGGGTCACTGGAGAGAAAACTGTTGTGTAGGGGAATGCTTTGTTTGTGGAAATTTCTGGTGTGGCTTCATCATCCTTTTTCTATGACCTGGTGATCCCTTGCTGCTGTAATGGCCTTTTGGGGCTATAGAAAGCCCTGCTGCTGCTGCTATGAGTTATGCTGAGAGATCAGCATGGCCTGGAACTGGCCCAAAACCGGGGAAGTACAAAGATTCCCTACAGCTGTTTTTGCACACTCCTTATAAATAAAACTGTGTTAATCTTGCCACTAGTCAAGGATATAGGTCTGTATTTTGTAGCCATTTTTGACAGCTATAATTCTACAGCGCAACTCTGGAAAAAAAAGTACCATGTTTTGTATGTAGAAGTGAATTTCAGTCTTTTCCCTTGCTGTCATCTCCTGCTTACATAATAACTATGAACTAGTAAGTTTTTCTTTATGATGAAGTAATCCAAAGCAAGCAGTGTACATTATGTTTGACTCATATCATGCTCAATACTATGTGGTTTGAGTTTTTTTTCCTGTGCCCAGCAGTGTGTTCAGGTATATTTTATCAACAGATACTTTTGTTACTGTCCAGTACTAAGACAAAAAGACGGGGAGAGAGTCGACCAAAACCAGTCAGGAGATGCCACCATCATAGGCCAAACCAAGTAGCTGCTGCAGCAGCCAGAGCTTGAGAGTTACCAGATTTCACCAGTGGAGTTGGGGGCTGGGGGAAGAAACTTTGTGTTCTCAGCTTTTTCCAGATAAGGCCTTAGTTTGATTAGTAGTCACTAATATCAACTATGCAGTGAAGTATTCTTTACATGTTTCAGTGTTACATGCATTGCTTCCCCCAGCTGCCCCTCTTAACACATGTTGAAGTTCTACCCAAAGAAAATTGAATGCTTTTCTGAATGTCTGTACTGCGGAAGTCTCTTTTGGTAACGTGAAGAAAGAAATTAGTATTTTAAAAAAGAAACCCTTCCACTGGTGGAACACCTCGTGTCAAGTGTCATGATGTTGCTAACATCACCTCTTGTGATGGGTTTTAGTCTGAGAGCTTTTTAGAATATTCAGCTCTCAAAATTTGTTTAAGAAGCCACAGTGATACTGATTTTTACTGTACAGATTGGTAGTGGAGAGAAAATGATGAGACATCCTGGGTTTATCTCCAGTATCAGAAGTAAATTAAATCCATTTCTCACTTGAATGAAGTTGCTTCTAAACAAAGGGAGGTATCAGCTGCGTGGTAGCTGGACCTTTAAATAAAAGCTAAATTGTAATCCCCAGGTATTTCTCACTGTTCTTTTAGTCTTGTTGTATGTAACTACAAATAACAGTTTAGCTCAGAGGTGAGAACTATAGTGTGTTTTCTTGCTGGTGATTCCATCATGTAGCAATTAGTACCATGTTCTTGCATTGTTCTCAAGATCTGTACTGGAAATAGATGGAGAAATTTTATTTTTTAACTACTGTTTAAAAAAAAAAATTACAAAATTAACTACTACTTTTTATCCCCAAAAGTCTACTGAGCAGCATTATATTCTAGCAGTTAAACTAGTACCCTTGTCATGTGATTTGTCTCTTGTAGTCTTCTTTTTACTGAGAGAAGCATTTCATGAGTAATCCTTAAAATGTTGGCATTCTCTAGCTTAATGTCAAGTGCTTATAATAAAAGTGCATCTGTGATAACTTCTGATGGTACAAAAGCACTATGTTCAGAATATTTCCTTGAGAGAAAAAAACAAACAACCAGATATGGGTGCAAGCCCCTTTAGTTCTGCCTGACAAAGGCTCAGTCAAGAACAGAGCTTCCAAATTCCTGCCTGCACAGCTAATGGTAGCTGGGATCATCCCCTCAACAGAGGTTTGGTCTCTGTATCCTTTGTTTGGTGTCACTTAGTATTTATTTATGTTTTAGCAAGTTTGGATATAGCCAGCTTTGCTCTACCTGACCTGCCATGATCCCCAAGACAATGCAAGGCTGAGAAACAGATGGAGAAAGTGTTCTCCTGCCTTTCAGTGCATAGCTCAGAACAAACAGCTGGCCAAGTGTTTTGTTAGAAACCAACTTAAATCACAGCTAAAATTCTCAGCATTCCTCCGTTTCAAACAAAGGAATGAACAATTACTACGAGATGGCAAACCTGCTTGAGCTGGTGATTCCTGCGTTGCTTTGTTCAGTCCAGCATGAATTTGTACAAGGTCACCTTCCTCCTTTTAATATTTGCCTATTTTGGATCATAGGGCTTAGTGATGGAGAGAGGATCCCCACAGCCATGTGCTTACCTGATGAGCTCTCCAGAGAAACTTCCCTGTGAAATGCTCCCCTCTTGTGACAACAAGCCTGAACAACAAAATGCAGCTACATGTGGGTGACTAGCATCACTTTCATTTGGATTTTTAGGGAGGTGTGTTTCAGAAACTTCAAGGGATGCTGTATTTTACATGTGTGATTTCTTTATGCTCTCCTTATAAAAGTGGACCTGAATGCAGTTTTGAGTTGGTTGGTTGTTTTTTTTGTTGTTTGGTTTTGGTTTGTGTGGGTTTTTGTTTTGGTTTGGTTTTTTTGTAATAATCTCAGGACCTGAAAGATTGTAGCATTTAGTGTGTCTTAAAAATGATGTACTGTACCAGCCATGGATTTTGTAAATACACCTGTCTCCCTTTTTTTGTATTTTGATTTTTTAAAAATGTGTAAGGCTCTTTGCCAGAGGAACTGGTGCCTGCTTAATTTCCATTCTGAACTGAAGCAGGAAGAGGAAGAAGCTGCTGCCACAAAAGCCTGCGTCAGTTCCAAGCATGTATATTGTTCTGGTCAGTTTTAATGGCTGTTAAGTCTTTTGTTCGTTGGGAAGCAGTTTGTTCCCCTGCACATTCCCAGTTGTGGCTTAGCAGAGCCCTATCAGGGAGACTAATTTTAACTCTCTTCTGTGTAACTACTTGATGTCTTCACTCCTACCAGATACTCAGGTTTGCCATCCCTGAGAAGCCTGATGTTGTCCGAGGTCAGGACTATTGGGCTTCTGCAAGAGCAGTTGGATACAGTTTCTGATTTTATCAGTGCTTTGGTCCGAACAAAGTAATGGGGTTGGTATCCTGCAAAGCTTGCAGATGATGCCATTTGCGCCTCTTCGGAGAGGAACTTGTTTTATTTCTGCTTTCCTGAGAGGAGTGCAAAGATTTTGTTGTTGTTGTTGTTTTGTTTTTTGTTTTGGCAGCAGACTCTGGGATCCAGCCTTGCTGGCAGACTCCTGTTCTGCAGTAGGAGCCTTATACTCGGTTCGGCGTAGCTGTTCCCTGTCCCTGGCGGTGACAGGCTTTTTTCATGAGTGTACTTTTCTTTTCTAATGTGTTGTGTGTCTGTGCTGTATTAAATAAAGAGGAATGTACATATTACCTCAGTTTCTTGTGGTTTCTCACAAAAATAAAGATGTAAAAAGGTTTAACTCAAAGGGCTGTTGTTTGAGGTTTTTAATTGTGGGTTTCTTCTGTATTTCAGGCAGTTTTCGGTTGGGGGGGTAGAGGGAGCCACAGCTTTCTTCAGTCACGGCAATCACAAAGATCGGGGAAACACTGCAGGCGCGGAGAAGCACTTTAAAGTACGGAAGGAACTGGTCTCTTCGCGGTGCGTTTTGTCAAGACAAAGCCTGGCGGCCTGGGCGGAGCTCCGAGACGAGAGACCCGTCCCGCGCTCCCGGGGGGCCGCGCGGCAGGCAGCTTCCGGTCCGCGAGCCGCGCGCGAGGCGGCGCTGCTCGGCGGCGTCCGGTTTCTAAACGCGAAGAGGGGCGGGGAGACGCGAGAAGGAGCTGCACCGCCACCCAGCCTCCGCGGCAGCCCCAGTGGCCTAATGGATAAGGCATTGGCCTCCTAAGCCAGGGATTGTGGGTTCGAGTCCCATCTGGGGTGGGTTTTTTTTCCACCTCGCCCGGCTAGGGCGGAACAGCCGAAACGCGCAGGAGCTCCCTGAACCTTAAACAGCGCCGGCCTTCGCCCGTGGGCCGCGGCGGGTCTGCGTGTCCTGGGCTTTCCGAGCGTCCCCCGCGGCTTCTAGCGAGCTGGAGATCGCTTTAAGACCAGACACCTCAGAAACACGCGTGGGCTGCGAGGGACCACGGCCCAGCTTGGCTTTCCCACCGTGGTGTGGGACCCTCGGACGCCTCCCGGTCGCTTCGCTCCGGTACATCCAGCCGGCGCGAGCGGCCCACGCGCGCCGCGGACAGGCCGGCGGCGGGTCGCTCCTCCCTCACGCGACGGCCAAGCGTGAGGCGCGGGAGGACACGCGCACCAGCCTCGCTTTGACGCTCGACCTTCAGCACGTGACCCCCGCCGGCTGCGGGGCGGGGGAGGCGGCGATTCTTCGACTCGGCGCTCAACAGCCGCGCCCCCTCGCGACACCCGGCCGGCGGCGCGAGGGTGAAGTCCGCGCGCGCCACCCGCTTCCTTATTGGCTGCCGCAGCGCGCGACTGGCGGCGCGCGGGAAGATGGCGGCGCTGGGGTCCCCGCTGCGGACCTTGCGCGGGCTCCTGCGCGAGCTCCGCCGCGCCAGCGGCCCCGCCGGCCGCCCGTACCGGGACACGGCCGCCTACCGGCACATCCTGGCGGCCTTCCGCGCGCACCGGGTACGCGCCCTCCCAGCCCCGCCCCTCCTTCCCCCGCCCCGGCCGCGCAGCCCGGCGCGGGAGCCCGTGGCCCCGGCGGGAGGTGAAATGGCTGCGGCTTGTTCCTTCTCCGGGCAGGTGACCAGCGAGAAGCTGTGCCGGGCCCAGCAGGAGCTGCACTTCCAGGCCGCCACCTACCTCTGCCTGCTCCGCAGCGTCCGGGAGCAGGCGGCCCTGCACGAGGCGTACCACGGCAAGGGGGAGCGCTCGCCTGAGGAGGTCGCCGGGCTGGTGGGGTTCAGCCTGCCGCAGCAGCCCGGAGGGAAGGGATAACGTGGTCCTGTCTTGTGCCCTATTTGTTCCCGAATAAACAGCCCCGACTGTGGAAACCTGCTGGGTTTTCTCGTTTGTGTTTCCTGTCGGGTTTAGGTTGCCGGTCTGGTGTGAGAGAGCCGTAGCTGGGAATCCCTCACTCGGTTTGTCATACACCGCTTTGGCCTGAACGTGCGGTAGGACAGGGAGCCTCCATGGAACGACAGGAAGGTTTGTAGTGGAAAAACACGTCAAGGCCTTCACTGCAAAACTCTTTTGTCTAAGGAGTTGCAAGGGTTTGTCCCTCAAACTCTGTAGGTAGGAGAATTTGCCTCGTCACTGTAGGGTTTTCCAGCCGTGTTGTCTGCGTGGGGGATTTTCTACTCTACCGCAAGCAAAAGGTGCTTTCTTTGGAACATCAGTGGATTCTGATGAGCACTGCAGTAGCACAAACCTCTTTGATCTTGAAAAATCTTTTCCATGCTAGTGGTGACAATTTGAAGAGACAGATAATACTTAATGAATTAGACGTTTCTCGGTGTCTCTCTGCAGTCGACTCTGACTGTAGGCGTCCTGTGCTGTTCCTACACACTGAGAATCTCAGGAAAAACTGATTACCGACAGTTACACTAGATACACAAATCAGGTTGCCATTTTCTTGCTTGTCTTGCAATCTGGAACACCAATTTCTTCTTATAAGAAAATAAATACTGGCTTGAGTTGTTGCTGCCCTCTTCTCAGAAGAAAGTTTAATTATATGCAAGATGTGTAAGAAATCTGTAGTAAGAATGACTTATAATGGCTAAAAATGTGAGGCTTGTTTACTTGAGGGAGAAGCCATGAGCAAGGCCAACAAAAGAGTGCTTATTGGTGTTTTGTGTGTTTGTTTACTATCAGGGAAAAAATATACTGTCAGAAAAGCAGCGCAAATAGAATTTTTCATCTAAATCTGTATATTCTCTTTCCCCTTTATTTAGAACTCAGGGATAGTTTAATCCCCAGAGTACAGTAGATATGTACAATAGATCCTTAAAACTCGGGAGATTTGGGCTACTTAGGTAAGGAGATATGAACCACAAGTTTTAAGGTTCTGTAGACCAAAATCTGCAATTCTTGTAGTGTCTTCCTAGTTAAGCAGTGGTGGATTTTTAGCAACGTGCTGACATCACAGGTGGGAAAGTACCAACCTGTTTGCAGCTCAGTAGAAGAATATTACGGGAAGTCACTGTACCCCGAGAATGGCCGTGCCCTATTTCTTGCTCTGAGTTATTTAATGCAGCCTCTACATCCTGCGCTTTCCAGATGGAGTAATGGTTCACTCCATCCAAAGTCTGTTGTGTGTGGCTCCAGAAGAAAATTACATGGCTCACTGAAACCAGTTTTGAAAGAAAAGCTGAAATTTGGCCAGAAACAGATGCCAAAAGCAATTTTTGCTCTTTAAAGAGTACCTAGAGCTAAAAGTTGTATGGTGTGGGTACAAGTCATAGGTAAAATGTCTCTATTTCCCCTAAACATACTGCGGTACTAAATAAAATTTTAACTGTATCTCGCCAGTTATTTCCCCATCAATCCAAAGTAATGTAATGACTAACAAAAGTAGATACATATGTTAAAGAAAAAATGCCAGGACATGTTCCGCACAGCCGAGGAGCACCAGGTAGGGAATATTTTTTTATACTTGTTATAAAGGACCCCTGTCTGAGCGCTACATCTTCCTGTGTGAAATTCATAGAATTTGAGCAAGTGGGGCGGGGAGGAGGTTAGGGTTTTTTAACATTGTCTTTTCTCTCTTGTATTAAGTGAACCTTGAAAGCTGAACACGACCCTGGCCTGTTGACAGCTAGAACTGATCCTGGTGACAGTCATCGGCGGCTTTTGCGCACTAGATTGCAACACAAGGGTTAAGAAAGGGATACTCACAAAATGCAGGCGTTAGGATAGGTAGAAATAGTGAAAATACTTTTTCTGAGACTGGATCTCGGTGCTCTGTAAGTTGAATTAGCTGTGACGCAGAACAGCACCTTCGCTTTTAAAGGAGGCTCTCTAAAAAGCGGGTATTACAGAGGCTTTTCTCACCAGCGCGACTATTTGCACTTGACAGTGTGAGAGAAGTATGGAGCTTTAAAATGGTGCTGAATGTCAGTCAAGTAAGAATAATCGTCTTTAAGAAGCATATTTCATCAGTGCTAACTCAGACATACTTACCCGCTCACCCCCACTCCTACCCAGCCCAGATGCACCTGCACACCCACGTTTGTAATGTGCTCCTGTCACTTGGTGAGCATCCCAGCAGAGACATGCCTGGGGACAAGTGAGCGGGGACACGCTGCTGGGCTGTGAGATGTCTCACATCCTTTGATGGGGGTGTTGAAACACCGGCACAGGTTGCCCAGAGAGCTGGTGGATGCCCCATCCCTGGAGACATTCAGGGCCAGGCTGGACGGGGCTCTGAGCAGCCTGATCTAGTTGAAGATGTCCCTGCTCGTTGCAGGGGGTTGGACTATGAAATAAATAACTTACGCTTTTTCTATGGATAAACAACATTTAATCCAATTCCTTGTATTCCTTAAACACGTGTTCATTAGAGCATAAGCAAAACAGCGCTGGGCGTGCGGGGGATTCACTCCGCCCAACACGCACACCTTTAACAATAAGAAGTGTGCTTAAATACAGTATGGTATTACATATTCATAATGACCCAGGAACACCTATACATATTCATGGCCTTTCCCGCTTTTTATTAAAATGAGTCTCAGATAACCATTTACATATTCCCCTCCTTGACCCTCCCCTGTTGCGCCTGCGCAATGTCACTTGGTGAATTTGAGGAAGGGTCTTTAGGGGTCTTTGGATGAAGGCTCCTTCAGCTTCGTCACAGTGGACTTTTTACCTTTGGCTCATTAGAAGTGGCTGGAACCCAAGCTACCAAACCGACTGGAACCAGACTGGTGTCTCCTTTTTGCTGTAAATCTTGGCTATCTTGTCTCCTCAAGGTTGCAGCTGGTGGTGTAAAACTTCTTATCTCGGCATTTAATGAAGTCCTGCTTTGGTTTTTTTAGCACAATTAGTTACATACAGCTCTAAACTAGATATTAATTATGTGGTTTAAAATGTTAGCTTGTTAGTAGGCCCTTATTATATAGTTGCTTAACCCTTAAAGTGTTAGTTCGCTCTATCAATATAACTTCCTAAACAAGTTTCATAACTTTTTACATAGAACTTAACCACCTTTCCCTTTTCCAAGTTCAGAGTCCATGGCTCATTTGGTTATACCTGTAAACATTAAACATCTTAGCACGAATCGCAACTGCATTTTTCACAACTAGATGACCTTTGAAGGTCCCTTCCAACCCGAACTGTTCTATGTCTGTTACACAGCCCAGGCTTCCCTCCTGCTTTGCATTAACTTCAGCTCAGCCATGTGCTTTGGCATGTTAGAATCACCGCCATGTCACTGTTCCACTGGGTTTCCCCTCAGAGAGGCAAGAACCCGGGACGGACCCACCGGCCGCGGGCTGGGAGCTGTCGGCTCGCCGGTGTCGCTCTCGCCGGGCGCGGCCGCTGCTGCCCAGGCCGCCCCGGGCCCGCCGCCGCTGCCCCGGAGACCGGGGAGACACAGCAACCCCGCGGCGCTGCCCGACCGACCAATCAGCGCAGCCCGGGGACCCAGCCTGGCGAAAGGCCCGGCGGCCCAATCAGGGACCTCGCCGCGCGGTGCGTCACAGGCTGTACGCCGCATGCCGTAGCCAATCAACGGGCGCCAAGGCCCGACCGCGCTGACGTCGCGGAGCGAGCGAGGGAGCCTAGGGCGCGTGCGCGCGGGTTTCCGTTACCGCTGGCGCGCGCGCGTGGCGGGCGTGTGAGGAAGCGGGAGGAGCGGAGGGGGGAGGGGAGGCGAGGCGGCGGTGGCGGCGCCGAGGCAGGTTTCCCGCGCCGCCTTCCACCGGGAGTGCGAGACAGAGGCAGCGTCCGCTTCCCCCCGCGCGGCATCGGGGGAGCGGCTCCGCCCGGGCCCGCCAGTGACGCGAGGGGGAGGGCTGAGCGCCGCGCCGGGCCTCGGGCCTTGTAGGCCGCTGTCGGCGTGACTCGGCCGGGCCGGCCCCCGCACGCTCAAGATGTCGGCGCAGGCCCAGATGCGCGCCATGCTGGACCAGCTCATGGGCACGTCCCGGGACGGTAAGTGCCCCCCGGCCGGGGCGGGGGAGGGGAGGAGAGGGCGCAGCCGCCGAAGCCCCTGAGGTCACGGCGATACCGGGCAGGCCGGCCGGCCGTTCACCGTGATTGGCAGGTGCGGGCCCCGCTCCCTCGCCCCCCCCGCGCGGGGCGGGGCCTGGCGAGGCCGTGGGTCAGCCGCGGGTGGGGGCCTTGGACGCCACCACGCCCGGGGATCGGGGGAGTCGGGCACCGCCTCCTCCCGCGGAGCTGCCGTCGCCAGCCGTTGTCCGGGCAGCGGGAGGCGGTGCTGCCATTTCAGCTGGTGTGTAAGATCCGGTCCCCGCGGTGCCCGGGGCTCGTAAGCGGAACCGCACCGCTGAAGGCGGCCCGCGGAGCCTTCCCGCGCGGCTCACCCTGGGGGGACGGCGGTTGCCTGGATCGGGACCGCGGGGAGGGGGAACAAATAAATAAACAATGCCTCACAAAGCACCAGCCACTTCAATAGAGCAATTTTTGTGTGTGTTACTATAGTTTTGTCTAAAGTCTGACCCAAACCATCATTTCAGTCAGCAGGTGGGTATGGCTGTTGGATTCTGAGAGACTGTCATTAACCCAAGTGATCAGACTCTTTTAAAAACAAGCCCCAAGCAGCAAACTAAAAGCTTAACATCTAGAGGCAGTAATGCCAAGAGAGAGATAGTAGGTGTACAGTCAGGTTTTGAATCATTTTGGTGTTACATAGTAAAATGGAGATTATCGCTGTGTAAAGCTGCTGACAATTTTTGTCAGGGTGCGTGGCAACCAACATGAAAGTTTGAATTGGCACTCATCCGTAAATCCACATGTTTTGGGGACTGCTAGAAAAAAGCAGTTCCCGTTATGCTGTGTAGTATTTTGCTTATAAACAAGAGAATGCTGCACCTGAGGGTAGACTGCAGTCAGAGATTATTTGAATGTTTGGCATGTTGTACTTGCTCCTGCAGATGTGTTACATGTTTGCTGAAGCTTCATGCTGAATTAAATGGTTACCTGTTTTCCCGTGAACTCAGTAGAATGTATGAACTGGGATGTACCTTGTATGTGCTGATCATCTGTTGGTACTGGGGTAATGTGATCTGATAGCTTTTTATTATTGCAATCTAGAGTTTTAATTAAATTTAACTGGTTTTCACATATCCAGTATACCATGAATGCTGTCTGCAAAGTGCTTACAGTAGTTTTAAACAGAGGTGTGATAATCTTATTGGAAAATTACTGTTCTGCAGAGACTGCCTTCCAGAGCAAGGCTTGTTAGTAATCATCATAAACGACCTGATTTAGGGTGGTTTTGTCTTGAAATATTTGAAATACTTCATGTGGTGGCTGCACGTGTCTTAAGTGGTTGGCAAAGTAACATTCACATAGCTCAAGTCCTCCCAGTGTTGGCACACAGATCGCTATCTCGGAGCTACCTAAGGCTACACAGAAGGTTTAAAGAGGGAGAGGCTGTTTCAATTTATGAATGTATTTTCTGTTGGATGGTGGGAGAAGAATGTGATTTACCTGTGGCAAGTGCTTAAAAATGCAAAGGGACTAAGATCCAAAAGAGGAAAAGCAATTTCAGACTTGATTGCTGTTAGCATTGTAAGAAAGCAGTTATTTTGTTAATAATCATATTCCCGCCCCCCTGCCCCCAAGCCTGTAATTCCCAAATTGCATCTGCTGAACTAACTGGCTAGAGAGGAAGCATTTAAACAAAATTGTCAGGATGGGAAAGGACAAAGAGAAAAGACTGTTTGCAAAACTAGCATTCATTTTTTGATTAAGTGGGGAATTGGGAAGCTTCTAGTTTGTTTTTTTTAAATATAAAATCCAGTGAAACATTCGTTAAACCGAATTACACACAGGGACTGAAAATCATCCTTTTCTGCAGAGCTGGTTCTTGTTAATAAATTCAAGGCCAGGCTCAAGGTCATTTAAATATTGCTAACCTTGAGGGTAGTGTGTTTTGAGGTCATTTGGGGTTTTATGTTCCTATCACCTTTGACAAATATTCTGTTTTTAGTAATATGTAAATAGCAGCTTTTCCTTAAAATACGGCTTTTTTTTCATTTATTGGTAGATTGTAGCTCTCATTTCAGCAGTTATCCCCATTGATTTTGCTCTACCTGGCAGCACAATAGAGTTTAAAATGTTTCTAAAGAAATAATCTTTCTTGGGTAATGTGTGTGGTTTATGTTGTTCAAGATTACCAAAGTGTTTTTTCATTTCCCGATTAACAGAATTTTGTACTTTATGTAGTTTGAGGGGTGGTGATGGTGGGATTGGTTGGTTGGATTTTTTTGAGGAGCCCGGACTCTGCAAATTTAAAATTCTTGGCTATATTAGAAAAGGTAGAAGTCAAACATTTGATCTCTTCAGTGAGAATAGAACAAACTGTAAATTAAAAGTTAGTGTTGTTGCCTGAGTCTGTAGTCTGTATTAATTTTTCAGAGCTTATAATGTCATTCATAGAGAACTGGAACATGCTCTGAAAATGATTTTGAAAATTCCACAATGAGATGCTCAAACATGGTTTTAGGAGATGAGCCGTAGGCTGTAATTTGTGGAGCTTTGTGCACACTCATTATACTGGTGTCCCTGGGGCCAGAATGAAGAAGCTTGAAGGAGGAGGTGGTTATGAAACGTTGTTATGGATTTGTTGTTGAGCTCTGAGAATACCTTGAAAGCACAGGTCTGTATTGGTCGAATTGATTCAGAAAACACCCACTGAGCCATAATGTTGCTGCAGGAATATCTATGAAATATAAGCTATGTTAGTAAGGTTTCCCATTTCAAACAGAGTTGCCCAGAGTGTGGCTGTCTCGAACTGGTTATGCGACCCTGGGCCTGCCCCTGGCTGTGTCCTCTCCCAGAGGGCCCTGTGCTCGTGGGCAGGGAGAACGAAAAGCTTTGGGACTTGCTTTGGCAACCTCCTTCTTGCCTTGTCTGAATTTTGGCAGCGAGATAGATGCACTCGTAGTCACATGGCGTCGCTCAACGTGTCATGAGCGTCTGCCTTGGTACCTGCCAGGATGTGCGGCTTTTCGGGCAGCCTCTCGCCAGCTGCCCACCCGCTCCGTGCTTGCCTTTGCTCGTGTGACAGACACCTGACAGAGATGCAAAGCAGAAGGGACTTGGCAGATGCTCTTCAAGTGTTTCTAGTGAGTTGCAGTTCTTAGAATTCATCTGGGATGTCTAAAAAGCAGTTGTATTGTTAATGTCCATACAATGAAATAGTTCTGTAAATGGCGGGTATGGTTCTGTTTCACATGTGGAAAAGCACATATTTAAAAGCAAATGTATTGTTTGTTCGTCTGTTTTAATACCTGAAATATACCTAATTTAAACTTCTCTTACACACTCTTCTGGCAAGAAGCAGGAAACTGGATTGGATGTGGACCATGCCAAAATTTAAAGGGGAAAAAAAAAAAGGCTTAAATTTTTATGTTAGTAAAAAGCTGGACTAATTTAATATAGTAATGACTGCAGGCTGAAAAAATCTTCTCTGAAGTATGTCATTCCAAGTACTGATAACCTGACATACTTAAAAAGAGAGGCTTAAATATAAGCTACTGAATAAATGTGAGTTTCCCAAATACTGAGAAATAAAGAGTGCTGAAGACCAGGTGCTAATCATATGTATTTAAATGCAAATGGTTTTCTTATTTTTTTTTCTTACTGTTAGCAGTTAAACTACTCTTTTTTTTTTTTTTACATATGTCCATAGTTAAAAGGTTAGTTCAACTTTATTGCTAATTACCAGAGCTGCAGGAATTTGTCTGAACTGATAGAAAAATGTTATTTTAATTTTTTTAAATACAATTTTTTCAACTGGATTTTTTTTTTTTTAATAGTATGCTTAGATAAACCCTGTTTTTGCCATCCCTGTTGGCTAGAAAATAGGAGTGATCCTTACAGAGAGGATCATAACTGTTTTAAACAAGTCATTTGCAAATTGAGTGAAATCCTAGGAATTGATATTAGTACCCCAGGATATATATATTTTTTTTTTTTCCCAGAATATGGCTGGAATGAATAAAGATTGCCAAGTGTTTTTTTTAAAGGCCTGATTGTAAATATCCTGTTGTGTCTTAAATCAGTTTATCTTGTTTAACTGGTTCCTCTTCTGCCTGGTTAGTTACCTGCTCTGCCTTGCCATATGAGCGCTAGAGTTGGTGTGAGGAACTGGTTAGCATCAGAGGGTGGAGCAGAATCGTTCCTTCTGACAGAACTGCAGAGGCAGAGCAGATCAGAATGGCCCTGGAACAACACAACGTCTTGAAACTACTGCGACTTGACTGTTGCAAAGAAATGTGGTGGTGGCTTGTTTTTGTTTTTTTCAAGATTGCCATTACGTCAAAATTAGTTTATAGTCTGGAAATATGAAAAACTAGCAAAGTTAATGAGATTCTTCTTAAGAGACAGGCAGATTTTTGTGTGCTTCTGAGACTTACATGTGTTCATGAAAGTGTTCTCTCAAGCATCCCAACAAGTATGCTATGTGACTGGCAGAAAAATCTTTAAAGTCTTTAGCTGTACAGAACCCATATGTAAGAAGTGCTGATCAGTACCTCCTTTGTTTTGCCTGCTGCCTTTTTGAGCTGGACTGCTGTGTTTGGAGTCTTTAACTCCGTTCTTTAAGCTGTTACTAGGAAACCATTTTTCTTGTTCTAGGTCATTGTCTTCTGGTATTGAAACTTAAAATATCCTTTTTGCATCTTTTCACATCTTATCATTTTTCTGTTCTACACTAGCCACTTCAGTTACCCTTAGTACTGGTTACTAACGTGTGACTTTTCTGTTCTCTTTGTTTGGGAGTAGTTGAAGTGGCACCCCTGTGCTTATCTTAAAAGTCATCCTGGGGTGATGAAACCCTTTATGTGATAACAGAGGTGTAATCTAGAACTTGCAACCCATTTTTTAATTTGTTTCCATATGAGATTATTGAAGAGTTCTCTGTCTACTTAAGGATGAGTGGTGTGTTGAGGTTGTTCTTTTCAGGCTACCTAGATTTTGTTTTCCACTTTGCTTTACACTTTGAGATGGAGGATGGTATGTGCTTTTGAAGTCAGTTTTCAATATGTTGTTATCCATTACTGGAGGACTGCTGGCCATTTTAGTAGGTTCGTGCTGAGAGCCAGGTTGGGGAGCCAGGAGCCTCTTCTGAGAGCTCTTCTTACGAACATGGATTGACAGAAGGCAGAAAAAAGTATCTTGTATAGAGGAATTTCTGCAAAATCTACCCAAAATGTTACTTCAATATCAACCCAGAAACCTGAAAATAGTAGCAACACACAGACTTCATGAAAAGATGCTGTATTTGTCAATTGGGAATGATAAGAAGGTTTTAGGAGCAATGGTCATGTTTAGTGAATTGTATATGTGCTGGCTTCATTCTAAATTCTGGTACTTTAGCCCTTGAAAATGAAGGGAACAGTGAAGGGCCTGAGGAATTTTTTTGCTTTGGTTTAGGGGCACTGTATGAGATGGCATTTATGAAAAAGCAAATGGGCATATTCATACCTCATAGGTAATCTTTCCTATGTTTGTTCAAGTTGTAATGCATTGGCTAATAAATGGTTTCATTATATTCTCCATTTACAAGTATTAATTCAGCCACAGTGTAAACCAGAAGCAGTCCTGCTTAGAAATGTATTATTCTAAAGGTGTTATGGTAAAGATGCATCCAGTGCTAGTGAGAACATCAGAATTAGCTGCCCACTCAGTGTGTAGCAGGAACAGGATCATCCTTGACTGTGTAAGCCTCAACTAAATAATGATGTTGAATACTTGTTATACAGGGCTTGCTTTGCTGATGAAATTTGATACACAGTCTTTAACCTGATATTCCACTCAGTTAGTTGCTCTTAATGAGTAAAGCTTTCGGAGTCCCTTGCCAACATGTTGGGACTCATGCTTCAAAAATGTGAGTGGAAAGCTAACTGGTTTTCATTAATGTAGCTTAACACAGAAAGTCAACAGCATGAAAATGCCCGTTGTTGTGAATGGATTTCACCATCAGTTTGCGATAGGAGGTTTCAGTTGGATTAGAAAGGGTAATTCTCATCAGTGCGCTGGGATTGTTGTCAGTAGTATATTAGGATACCTCAGAATAGCAAGACACACTGGATGAAATCATTGTTATAAGCCTGTTACAATGCTAAGCCTAGCTGGTATGTAAGTGTTCATTCTGCTGGTTTGTGATTAAGATATACTGAACAGAAGTAACATTGTGGAGGCTTGTTAATAAGTTAAGACTTGGGAGTTCAAAGTAGATTGTATAGTACAAGTGCACATTGTGATGCACGCAGTTGGCATGTTTAACACAAACTAGAAAATTTACTTTAAAAAGTTTACATTACTGCAGTCATCTCTTTAATATTTGTTTCTAACATGCAGTTTCTGTATGCTTATAAAGAATGAGAGATATGCAGTGTAAAATTTCCCTAATGTTTGGCTTTTTTTCTTGAATAGTTTCAATTCTGTTTCAAAGTTCTCCATTCATCTGAAAAGTAATCTTTTATAGAAATGTGGTTTGGGACAGTACTTTAAGTAAAACTAAAGCTACTGCTTCTTTAGGATTTTTTTTTTTCTGTATTTCCATATAAGTTTTATCAATCATACGATTTTTTTAGTAGAGAATATCTAATTGGAAAACCAGAGGTGCCTTATGGGAATAGGTGTTGACTCCTATAATGCCCTGCCAAATTACATTGATTTCTTTAATGAGCATGAGTCCTAAAGATCAAGTACTTGAATGTTCTGCTGTTCTTCAGAGCCAGAACATTCTTAGCTATTCTTAGCTAATTTAATTATTTACCTATTAAAATAGAACTTCTAAGAAGGTCTAATATATCAATGATAGTATCCCCTTTATAAACATTTAAGGATACTTCCTAAATTTAGATGACTGCAGCTACTTGGTACCTAGATGTATTATTCTCTTACAAAATATATAAAGCCTTTTTTTTAGATACTCATAAACATTGTTTAGCATTCACTTGATTGTTTGACCATAAAAAGAGTGTATAAGCCTAAGTATAGTTTGACAATGAGAAGTAGCATCTTCATTATCTGACATACCACTGAAGTCCTTAGCTTAAGAACACATCTGTTCATGTTGTTTTAATTCGTAGAACGCACCTGCGAAAGTCTTTTTTGCTATGGGTTGAATGTCAGATGTATAGTGGATTTCTGTAAAAGATTTTTTTCTGCATTCCCCACCTCGGCAACCCATGTAGACCACAGGTCATCACCTGCTCAAGATGATTCATTTGTAAGTCAGCAGCAGAATTCATGTTCTGTCTTTGCAAACAAGTCTGCACTGTTTAGGGGTATCAGAGTTCACAAAATTAACAAGGAAATAAAAGCATTTTCTGAGGCTGTCAGACTCCAGAATGAGCTGTCAGAGGGACACAAAATTCAGTCACTGTTAGAACATAGTATGTGATTTTTTGCTAAACCTTTCTTTTTGAAATAACATAGATTAAAAAGAAATGCAAATATATGAAACTGCTTTTTCATAGGAAGGAAAAGGTAAATACCTGAATGTTCTGTGCATGGGAGCCTTCCGGAGAGCCTTAAATACTAGACCAAAGGCACAGTGCAGAAAGAAGTGTTTAAAATGTAAATATGGAATATGTTCTTGAGGCTGTCATTGGTCAGTTTCTGCTACCTCTTTTGTTTTTCTTTTTCACCCCTCTATATTGTCTTGTCTCAGTTTGGTAATTGTGATTATTGTACTAGCCACTTAGATGAAAAAGAGACTGTATTGTAGCTGTAGCATCAGTTCATTGTGGTAGAGGTGTGGAAAAAGCTACATCTAAATGTTGAGGTAACATCTCTGAAAATACTATTTGCCAACTTTATGTAAGGAACCATGAGTCTGAGCAATTTTCTGGTCTTGATAACTCCTTGATTCCTTATGGGTTAGTGCTTTTAGGCTATCAGTTGTATTTTTTAAAATACTTTTCTTGATTTTTGTTTGTGTGTCTTTATATAGAAGAATCTTTACAGTCAACATGTATTTCTAGATGCTGTGTTAAAATTGCTGGCAGAGTCTATTATTCTATACAAACTGAACAATCTGGCCCCTTGTTTTATTTATAAAGGTTCAATGTATCTTTGCCTGCCTACATCAATCTGCAAGGGAGTGTCAGAAAGGCCCCGCATTCGCCGAGCCGTGAGTTATCAATAACTTTTCAGATGTGTTAATGAATGTGGAACAAACGCAGTTATGTGTTTAAAAAATATAGATCCACCTCCTAAAAAGAGGAAAAAAAAAAAAAAAAAAGAAAAGAAAAAGAAAAGGCAAAACTCTTTACTGCAGTAGCAGGCATGATTATAAAGGGATTGCTCTAAATTTTTAGTAGTGTAAGTATAACTAAGCAGTAAGATCACTTTCTAGAAAACCTATTGCTGAACTGCTTTGAAGCTGTCTTTAGCCTGTGGATTACAGGTTTTAAGTGTTGTAGCCCCCAGGCAAATTAAGCATGTGGTGATTTTGGAAACGTCTGCTTAATAATCTGAAACTTGGCCCATCTGAAAATGTTATATATTAGCATCCTATGCATAGAACTGTATTTAAATATCTGATTATATAATAGTAGGAAAGGCTTGACTGATAAGATATGGGGTTTTTTGTTCACCTCTGTGTTTACCTCAATAATGAATTTGGCTTCTTGAATTGTTCAGTAGATTCAAAATTCTCAGTGTTTCAGGTCATGAAGCCATAAACCTTAATAACTGCAAAATGTATCTACACTCTTTAAAATACTTGAAATGGAAAAGGCTGCTATCAGAACTCATTGTATGTCTGTTTTTTTTCCCAGCAGCCCTCCTTGCTTCAGTAATTCACCAGTAGGTTTTCAATGATTAGACATCTTAACAAATTGTTATGTTTTAAAAAATTAGTAAATAGATACATCCTGAGAGAAATTAAGGTGTTTTATCATGCCTGTGTCTTAACAACAAGAGAGCCGTAGCAGTGATCGCTCTTCCGAATCTCAAATAGTGACATTTGAGTTATGACTGGAAGGAAAACATATTCCCACCCTCATCCCCAGAATACCAGCTGGTTACTTTATTCTGAAGACTTTAGGTCTTGCTCCAAGATGGGGTTATTTAAACTTGCAATTGGACCTCAGTGTGTGGGCGGTTTGATGCTTCTGCTGATGCAGGAGCTACAACCTGCCATGATGAAGATATAATTCAGATGTTCCCAGCCCAACAAACAGCATGTGGAAAAGAAAAAAAAAATATGGATACAGATATGCAAACATCAGTAAAATAGTTTTGCATATAGGCTATGTCCATATGTTTGACTGACTTTTTTCAGGTTCGTAAGCATTCTTCTGCCAACTCTATGCTACTCCCATCAGAAGCAAGAGGGTGCATTGCATACAAAAGCAAAATCATAAAATGAGTATCAGGTGGGATTCAATGAAGACTCAATGTGTATCAGTTTGTGTTTATGAGGCTGCTTTTATATGCTAATTGTTGCATACAAATACAACACTATTTCATGCAAAACCTGACTAGAATGTCCTATAGCTCATTTAACAAATGCTGTTGTAGCAAAGTGTTTTTAAGCTAATGCTGTCTTTCTGGTTTCAAGCACTTTTCACACTGCATTTTTCAAGGGGAAGTGTGAGAGGATTTTTAAATAGTATTATAGAGCATTAAAACATGTATTGGTGTTTTTTGGCAAAGAAGCGTACAGTTCTAGTTTCCATAGGCCTTCACTATGTGACAGGGCAATGTTAACGCTTTGCATGTAACCTGTAGAACATGTCTGGCTTCCCCAGATTTCTAACCTGGAATGTGCTGATTTCTATATTGCAGGTGACACGACCCGTCAGCGAATCAAATTCAGTGATGACAGAGTTTGCAAGAGCCACCTTCTCAACTGCTGCCCTCACGATGTGCTCTCTGGAACTGTATGTAGCTAAATCTTGTGTTTTACTTAGATAAGAATAGGGAAATTGAATTATATGTGTGATATCTCTTTTAATTTCATAGTTTTCAGCAAGTATCAATCTAGTGCTCTCAGGTAGTTCAGAGGAACTTTTATAAACAACTAGTTAATGGGTTATGAAGTTTATTTTTAGAAGTTTCTATATGGTAATTATTATTATTTGCAAATTCAGTGTTGTTTGCTACAACATAAAAATAAATAAATTCATAATGTTACCTACATGAATTGCACTATAGCAGCTTTGACCAGTACAGTTGCAACTAGTAGCAAAAAAAAAAAGGAAATATAATTTATGCATAAATTGTTCAAGTTACTTTCTTAAAACTTTGTTGTAGTGAGAAAGTATCCCACACAAGTATTTGTATAGGAGAGAGAGGTGGTTTTTCTTTGTTCAGAAATACTTCAGCGAAAACAGTTGAAAGTTCAAATAATAACATATCTAGAAGCTGAGATATATTTAAGGGGGTAGTGACACTTATTGTACAATACCCAGTTACTGGACCATTTCCACAAATTCTAAGGCAATTTGAAAATCTCCATTTATGGCATATTAGTAGCTTGTTCAGTTTCAATTTTGTGTCCTTTAGAGCAGAGGTTCCTCTGCCTGAGCACAGCAAACAAGGGGCTTTGACACCTGCCAGTAGCTTTGTCAGTGTGCCCATGCCTTACCTTGTGGTACCTGATTAACATAGTTTACTCTTTGTGAAAGACTGAGTTTATATTGCATAGATTATTTAACCTACTATTCCATGATGTTAGCGTAATTAACAGTAGAGATATATAGTATTATAATATGCAGAGTCTTGTGTGCCTGCCATTCTTAAAGCTGCACTTTGGTGGCTTTCTTTCTTCAGATGGGCACATTTTCTTATCCTGTAGCAAAGGGAAAAATAAGTACTGGAAAACCTGTCTTAAGGATTATTTGAAGCATTATTGGTTCTCTATGCTGTATCATTCCAAATGGTTAACTTGGCTGGAGACTTTAATGAAATACAGAATGAAGTTCATTTGCAAAATGGAAAACTGAAACACGTAGACTTGATAACTGATTTACCTGTCACCTGGCCTCTAATGTGCTTTCCAAGTAGCTGTAATTTTAAATTACCATAACATTTTTGGTTGATCGAAGAGCTTCAAACATACATGCACACACAAATTTTGTTTTACTAATTTTGATACTTGTACTGACAGACCAATAGTGACAGTCTGGCCCTCCCTGCAAAAGTAGGCACAACTGTAATTGCTGAGAAGCACAGGAAGAAGAGGCAAAATAAACCGTTGAACAGAACTAGAGAACTTAGCATTTGCCTCAATAAAAAAGGCAATGGAATAGAAGAGGCCCACACGTTTATGTTCTTCATAAGTCTTGTGGCTTCCTGATTTTTTTTTCCTGTGCTTGAAGACACTCTTTCATTTTGCTTTTGCATCGCAAAGTTCTATCATACCACAAAAATCAGATGTCTTGAAATTAATGTGGTGTGTTTGGCATATACTGAAGGTAATTGACACTGAAAATAATGCATCTTGCATGTTTTTCCTTACCTTCAAGTCATTCTTTTTTATAAATTATATCAATGCTTTGTATACCAGTGCATATGTAGTTTTATTTCAAAATGTTCTGTGCATTACTGTCCAAATCAAATGGAGGAAAAAAGGAGAACAACGTGTTTCTCTTCACCCATCTGTTATGTTGTCCAGTGTTTTGGTTGTGTGATGAGCAAAATAGCTTGTGGTTGGGGGAAGATATGCGACATAACAGTAATCTATAAAAACATACAAAGTCATTGGTCAGAATCCACAAGAAGATACTATTAAAAGATTAATTTGACAGCTTTTCATTGTGATCTAATTTCTATAAGCAAAGATTTCTAGAATGGCTGTCTTTAGCAATTAAGAAATGTTTATCTTTAGAATTATTAAAGTCATAGCTATCAGGCAACAGTGCCTCTTATGGTGCAGACCAAGCCTGAAGGTTGGGCCTGCTTTAAGTCCCCACTACAACTTCTCATCTGTCTCCTACTGGATTCTGCTGCTGCTCTTGGAGTACTCAACTAAGCTTATTCAGTGAATATCGGTTGGGTTTTTTTCTTTCCTTGTGATGCAGTTAGTCATCAGACCACAAAATGTGTTCCACTATGTAATCCTGGGTCCAGAAAAACAGCAACTTGTTTAATCCTTCTAGTGGCAGTAGTAGAAAGGGGCTCATAAGAGACAGGCTTTATCTGACCCGTATGATGTTCAGCTGTTGACCTAGACCTGGGTCTGAAGAAATGGACCTTCTCTCTTAATAGCACAGTTTTTAAAAGGACAAGAAGCACGTGGTGTGACTACACAGTTTATCATTGATTTGGAAAATGATTGTGGAGTTTTCTCCAGAGTTTTGATAGGAAAATTTTGATGCATCTTCATGTTCAAGATCTGCAGGTAACAAGGGTTTTAAAAATTTTAAATAAATCCAGAATCTTATCCTTCTGAAAGAATAAGTACTCTGGGGACATTTCCTGAGGTTAAATATCTTCATTGACTAGGTTACCAGTAAAAGACTGGACATGAATTGCTTTTGTTTTGTGTCAAAAGATAATCTGTGCATTTTACTGCTGTAGTCTGCAAAATGCAGACTTCTGTGCTATTCCAAAACACCCACTCTTTCAAAAGCCCTCAAGGAGGACATTCACAGATAACACAAGACAAATGCAATGACTCACATGAGTAGGCTCTGTTAATTTAGTTTGTTCTTTTCTGTAACAGCTGAGTACTCAAAACTCTGCCAAGGAGTTGATAAATAATATGTTCCCCAGGCTGCGGTATGTATTGGTCAAAGCAGTGTGTGTGTGTATACTATTTTTAGAAGATTGGAGACTTTTTCTTTGTTGTCCAGATTTCTGCATATATTCTCTCTTCTCTTGTTAAGATGCAGTGTGTGTGTATTTTTAAGAATATGGTATGAAGTCTTTTATTATTTCTGGACTTCTCCAGAACACTTGCAGTAGGTTTTTTCCTCAAGTTTCTTTGATCAGGTGTATCTTTTGGTTAGCAATAGAAAACATTTTTGGGGAAAAAAGCAGCTGTACAAATTAGTAAGGTTTTGAGTTTTACTAGGAGACTTCCATTGTCTAGATTGGCAACAATGCACAGCTTCCTACTTTTTTGAGCTTTCTTTTGCACTTCTCCATGTCTTGCTTCCTCTGAGTAGTTGGTATTTAAAGGAACAATAAAGTTGTATTTAAAGGAACTGTAAGTATTTGACTTTGGAGTGTAAAGCCATAAGAATTAGCTATATTTTGAAATTTAATTATTTCTCCTGACTGCTGTTGCCAACAACATTCATTCCGTATCGCGTACCCTCTTGTTCCACTTTTCTAGATAGGTTTGTCTAGTTGTCTGTTAATGAGCTTCAGTTGTTACCTACTTAAGTCAGGAGATTTTGGTTACATTCCTATTTGATTTCATTTTATTTAGAGCCTTTTTGTTTGTTACTAGCTTTCTTGTTTTGTAGGTTTGAAAAATTCTAAGTCACCTAGTCAGAGGAAATGATTTTGTGTCACTTCAGGGAGAGTATGGGTTTGATTTTTTTGTGGTCTGCTTCTAAGAGCAATGGAAATAATGGGCTACATGGAAGACATAGGTAGAATAGTGAGTCCCAATATCAAAAATGTAAAGAAAGATAAAATTATAGCATCCTCTTTCAGTCTGTTAAATTATAATTGCAAATCTGCTGTGCTCTGTGATTATCTTTTTATTTGGCATGTGTTTTGAAGTTTCTGTGAGGCACATAGTAAGCTAATTGGTAAGATCACAGAAGTGACTTTGTATTCAAGGTTGTAGAGCTGTGTCTTTTCGCAACCTGCTTTTGACAGTGCCTCTCACAAAAGCTCTTTTATTTTTAACTGATGCTTTTTTCATGTTTCGGCGCTCTGCTTTTTCATAATGATTACTTGGGCACTGGTTCATGTGTATGAGTCAGTGGTTTAAGAGTTTACTCATTCATTTCAAGTTGAGAATTTTGTAATAATAGATGAGTACACTTTGGAAACCTTAGCTATGGGGACATGCTGAGTAATTTACCACCTAAAGTTAGCAGTTTTCTTTTTCTTTTTTCTTTTTTTTTTTTTTTAATCTGAAGGGATTAACACTCTTTACCTTTTTTTATTCTTAATCGTTGCTGATGATCAGGCTTGCGTGGTTTGGGGCTTTTTGTTTGTTTGGTTTTCCAAACTGTGGTCCTTGAGTTATTTTGCATCCGTATTACAAAAAAAGTTTGTTGTATTTATCTCTATTATGAGATTAGGACTGAAGCTACATGTGTAGGAGTCACTTGACTCCCCTGTAATGGTAGAAACCTATTAAGCAACATTCTCTGGCGGTAAGCTCTGTGCTGTCTTCAGCAGGTTTTACAAGATGTATAAGAATGTGTTTTCTCTATCTTATGTTTCTAAATGAATAGCTGAGTACTCATATACTCAGTGACAAGGTGGAAAGATTTAAAGCAAATGCTTTCAGTAATTTTGAAGGTAGTAATGTCCTGAATATCTATAGTAACCTGCTGGCTACCTTTGAAGAGCCCAAGCAGTTCAACACTTCTGCAGCAATCTGGCTTTCTTATGGCTTGATTGTGCTTCTCTGTTGAAAACAAAACCACAAATACTGTATGTGATTTTGCAAACCATGGTTGAGAAGCTCCTCTCTGCTTAGTGGATCAACTTTGTATTTATATTGATATGTATTTGTTGAGGAACATTGCCTTTTGCGTTTTATTTATATTTACATCAAAGTATGCCATCAGCTCAGTCCTGCAGTCAAGTATATCTGTTGGTGCTCAGGAATTTGTCACATTCTGCTCTTCAGGACTCTAGTTGACTGAAACCTTATTGATTGAGACCTTGGTTTAGCAATATACTTTAATACGTTATTAACTTTAATCTTGTTAGGGGTGGAATTCAGCTCCAGATTAAGACATCTAAATTTAGGTTTGAGCTTACGAGCTAGGTGTGAAAGCTTGCACTGGAGTCAGAAGGGATCTAGGCAGTGGAACCTAAAGAAAGATTCAGTTCACCTGCAGCTAGAGATCCCTCTCAAGGTGGGCTGAATCCATTTAGGCTCACTGACCATACTGTCTAGATCTCCTTCTGCTGTGGAAGAGAAGTTTGAATAGTTCACACATCTGCAGATAGGTGTTAGTAAGGTGGTTTAGTCTGGAGTGTAGTTGCCAGTAGTCCCATTGGTTCAGTGGAGCTACTTCCATGCCTGAAGCTTAGGTATGCCAGGGTTATTATTTGCTGTAGTGCTGCAAAAAGTAGAGAAATGCAATTTTATCAGTAGCAAGGGTGTTTGCATACAAATTCCAGTAGTTCCCTTGACAATTTGAAAAAGGGAGAGATCTGGTTCCTCCAATGTAATTTTTTCGGTCCTGTCAGATCTTCCTAAGTAAACAAAACAAAAACCCCTTCTTTTGCTGTATGTGAACTGCTTTGGTATAGGTATCTTTATAGCTAGAAAGAATTCTCTATAGAAACAATGCCCAGAGTATCTTCTTTTGAAACCTGTCAAAGGTGCATACTGGTTTTAGAAGCATCAATAACGTGTAATGCTGTGTCACACTTGACTCAACGTCAGCCCTTTGTGTTTTAAGTAGCTTTGGCTTTTCTGTGCTCTTTTTTGCACTGTGTATAGAGTACATTTAACAATCTAATATCTGATGTCAAAAGGTTGTGTAGTAGTGGTAAAAGTGCCAAAATAGGGGTTTTACTGTAGATAGTTCAAGATCTGAAAAGAAAGCCACCTTAATTTCATGTTCCAGAAACAGCATCACATCAGCGTTTCGTCTCTGGTTCAGTTATTAGTGTCAGCTCCTCTGAGTGCACATTTATTTTACAGATAAACTCTTCAGATTCTCTATTGCCTGAGTCCTTGGCCAGCTCTTCCTTGTCTATTCATATTTAACTCATGTGATTCTTTTTTTTTTGCTACCTGATTTGATTGAAGCAGAGCTGTGCATCATTGTTAAACTAAATCTATGTAATCCATATTTCTGTATTAACACTAAAGGCATTCTATCAGTTTTGTGGATGGGATGACAGAAATTATTTAGTAAATCATTTCAACATGAGGTTGTTTGGAATGACAGACCAGTTGTCTAAAACTCAGCTCTGGGAAATCAGATAGCTTTAATTTCCGACCTATCACTGAGAAATAAAGTAAGTATTGCAGAAAGTGGTTAGCAAGTAGTGAGTAAAAGGCATTAGTTTCTTAAGCAGAGCTCTGCTTTAGCAAAAGGACTCCTGACATCCTACTTTGCATGTGGTTGCCTAGACTATTTTCTGTACTAAACTTCAGCACTAACTTTCAATTGTAAGAAAGATTCTCCAAATGTGTAGGCTTTTTTCTGATTTTAGTCTTAAGGAAAAGTGCAGTAACTGCAAAACCCCCAAAGCGTGGCTTCACATATTCAATAAACCTTGGTTATATCTAGCCTGGGGACTTGGATGTTCTCACCTTTCTTTATCTGCTTTATTCATCAGGACTGCTCCATAAATCACTTTTAGTGTTAAGTCTGTCTGAAAGTCAGTGTAGCAACAGTGGAAAAAAAACCTGTTTATGTGCATTCTTTTAAAGCATTCATTGGTAGGTCAATGTCTGAACATAAATGTTCTTCATAGCCATCTTCTGTTTCAAATGTGATTGATCTGTGCATGGCTGACTACCAATGCTTGTTCTTTGCCTCTGGGGGAGGACATGTCTTGGCACCAAATTGCAAGGTGGACATGTAGAAAATGAAAAGAATGTTTTACTGTATCTTTTGTGCATTTTCATCTGCTGTTCATCTACTTTGCAGCTAGTCATATAAGACAGATTATAATATAATGTGTTCTGTGTTTATTAAGGTCCTCAGCAATCCTGATCCAGCATAGACTTTTGACAGTGATGAATTGTCTTTACCTAATGTTGCTTAAATACCAGCAGAAGTGCTTTTTTAGCCTGTTTTTTTTTTTTTTTTCTTTAATGTCTCTTTACATTGGGATTTGCTAATGGAACTTCTAAGAAAGACATTTAGTAGTAATGTTTCTGTTAAGGTGCTTTCAAGGGATTAGCCAAGACTAGAACAGGCTGTGTTAAGGAGCAATCCTACCAATGCAATTTTTTTAGCAGCAAAGCTAATGAAAAAGAGTCATTTTCTCTTGTACCCGCACGTGAGTATTTATAAGACTGTACTATGTTGGATCAAAGAGGGGAAGGAAAGGCAAAATTCCTGTCTCCTGATAGAGACATCTAACAAAAAGAAATCTTCCCTAACCACCTCCCTCATCCCCCCAAATTGCTGCTAACATTACTGAAATTATTCAAGAGTTTCTCTAGAGATCCTAGCTGTTCAAGTCTGCTATTACATTGCCCCAGTCCACTGTTACATTGCCCCCTACATATTGGCAGCACATCTGTTTGTGTAGCTGCCTGACAAGTTGGACAAAGATAAACTGCTGAAAATACCCTCTGTCTTTGGTTTGCTAAGATACATTTTACCCAGTCAATACCCAGATTGTGTTCAAATGCACAGGCAGATGTGCCAGCATCGGGTGCCACACCACAGTGATAACAGGAGAACAGAAAATTGCAGTAGTAATGGTGGCTTAGAGTGATTACCATCCTTTCAGGTTATGGTTTTTTAGTAAAACAATGTTTTTGCAGGATGTTAATGATACTCTGTAATGCAAACTGCCATCATGATAAGTTGTTCACTCTGTCTGCTTTTATTATTTCCTGATTCGTGCATGTTTATTAAAGATCTGGTGTTGTCTTATAGCTTTATTAAACTGTCCTTTCAGTCCCACAGGGGAGATGATTTGCTTCAGAAAATTACTGTTAAAGAAAATCATGCTCACTTAATTCCTTGTAACACTTCTGAAAAATTATACCACTCTACCTCTGCCTCTTTCAGAGAATGGACCTTGGAGAATGTCTGAAAGTGCATGACCTGGCATTAAGAGCAGACTATGAAATAGCATCCAAAGATCAAGACTTCTTCTTTGAGCTTGATGTATGTATTTTGTTTCAGTGGTGGAGAGAAAGTGTAATTTATGTACCTAGGTGGATAAACTGAAAACCAAAAGTTTTGGTACACACAAAATGAAAACTTTTGGAAAGTAATTTTGTAGGAAGAGGCGGAGAAACCGTTGCACAGTTACATAAAGGATACATGCCTCTTTATCATTATATGTGAGTAGTTAGTTTGCATTGGTAATCATTTCTAGGTAGAACTGTTAACAGCATTCCACAGGACAAATTATTGTAATCCTGGATGGTGTCTTAGTGTTATCAAGTAGCAAGCAAATGTTAAGGGTGTGTATGCTTTGAAGAGAGTCTTAAATTCTACACTTATTGAAGAAAGTAATTTTATATTTGGGATAACAAATCATATGCTAGGCCTCAGTATAATGTAGTTTGGGTAATACAATTTTGAACTCCTGACTAGGAAGTTAGTCTTCACTAGGACAAAAAGGTTTGTTTTTTTTTTTGTTACTGATTGGAGGGATGGTGTTAATATGCTTAATACCTTAAAAACCTGGTGGAAAAAGTTACAGTATAACATGTATTAACTGGGTGAGGTGAACCTGAATATCCTTTGAAGAACTTGAATGCGTGCGTTAGCAAATAGACTGCCTTAGCTTATTGAATTATTTGGTATACTCCTTCTACAAGTATTTATAGCTATGACAACATGTAGACTATGATTTTTAAAATGTTTTGTATTAACATATGTGATTAGTCACCGTAAACTACTAGATTATTGTTTTACCAAGGTTTCACTAGTAAAAACTTATGAAAGTTAAGTCTTAATAAACCTGGAAAGTATTAAGGCTAATGAAATTTTCATGTTCTTGACAGCATTGACCAGTGTTTTTATTGGTGTTTTAGGCAATGGACCACCTGCAGTCATTTATTGCAGACTGTGACAGGAGAACAGAAGTGGCTAAGAAAAGACTAGCAGAAACCCAAGAAGAGATCAGTGCTGAAGTTGCAGCTAAAGTAAGCATGTAAAACTAGTTACTGAAGTCTCTTTGAAGGTCTCTTTTTCTAAGGAGCCAACTTAAGGCTTTGGCAATCTATCCAATCTGATAATTCATGCTGAGGAGGGGAAAAATAAGATGTTTTTTATGTCCTTCCCAAAATTGCCCTTAAAGCACAAAGAGGAGAACATACGGAAGAGACCTCTGTCATGGTTTTTGTGCTCAGGAAACTTGACTCTCTGTGATATCATGCAATGCAAATGTTAGTAATTCTTACATTTTTGATCAAAAACTTTACCCATAAGCAAATATATAAGCAAATATAAAAAATATAAGCAAATATAAAAAATATAAGCAAATATAAGCAAAACAATACCCAAAACCATTAAGTGGTTTTCTCAAGGTCTTTTAACTGGGAAAAAAGAAAAAAAAAACAAAAAACACTTTTATCAATTTTCTGCCCATATATGCACATGCTAGGAGTAATGGTTGTACAGATATTAATTTTGCAAGACTGTGGTATAGACAACACTGGGAATTACTTGAAGTTTCTGAACAAAATCCTGCTCTGGAGTTGGTACATAGACTTGGTAACTCAGCCTTTCTCTGTGTGTTTTTACATGGGGCAACTTCTGTTTCACTTTTACCTGGAGAAGTTATCTCTGCGTGTTTATTTTAATTTTATCCTACTGATGGTGCATGTAATAACTCAGCAGTAGTTCGGATTGCTTTCCATAAATTAAAAGCCTTTCTTGTGTTAAACTTTTCCTTGTCTTTCAAGGCTGAAAGAGTTCATGAATTGAATGAAGAAATTGGGAAACTGCTGGCCAAAGTAGAACAGCTTGGAGCTGACGGGAATGTGGAAGAATCTCAAAAAGTAATGGATGAAGTGGAGAAGGCTCGGGTAAAGAAGAGAGAAGCTGAAGTAAGTTGATTGTGTAAGGCTTCAGTGAGGGAAAGGGCATGTCTGATATTAAATTGGTTGGCATCTGTGTAATGCAAAATGTCTTATCTGCTGTCACATCCTTAACTAATTGCTTCAGATAAACCTAAGAATTTGCTTGTGGCATCCTGTGTAATTAAAGTAATTAAATTTCTACCTTTAAATACACTCCTATTAAAATTATTCTCGCTTCCATGGATGGCGCATTTGTCTTAGTTTAGCTGTATTGGCCAGTTGTGTCTGTGAACACAACAGTTGTGTCTGTATTTGTTGGACTGATGTATCTCATTCAGTCTCGTGGCTCTTGCTGTGGCAACCCTGTTGTGCCTCATGCTGTGCTGTACTGGAAAGCTTCAGTGACACAAACCGTTGTCTTCATGGAAAGAAATTAGTGGCTTGTGTATCGTGCAAGTCAAAACTGTCCTTGTAATGTTGAAGTAGCAGAACTCACCAAAAGCTCTTTGATACTGTGTTTCACCAAGATAATTAAATTTCCAGAAAAAAAAATCTGCAGCTGTGTTAATGGTACCGGAGGGGTTGCTGGCAGTCTTGCTTATCTGTCATCTGACTGTCTAGATTAATTTTGCTCAGATAACTTGTTTAACTAGTGTCTAAAATGCAGGTAGATTTTTTTTTAGGAAACTACTACTGTTTTAAACTGAGTTCAGAAAGAAAACTGGTGTCATGTTTTCATAATACCTTAATGTAGTAATTGTAGTGTTAGCGTGTATTCGTTTTCGTGTATGAGAAAGTTGTTCATCCTTCTGAGTAGTAGCAAAAATCCCCCCACTTCTTAATTTGCAGAACCAGTTGCTGATGTCCTGCTTTTAAATATGTCCAACCTTCAAAATAAGGAGCCTGTCTTGCATCTTAATGAGACAGCTGGCTTATGAATAGTGTGAATTAACTGAAGGGTGTGCTGGTGTGCATCTAATTCGGTTATCATTTGTAGTGTATCTTTGGTAAAGTGTTATCTTTTTCTGTGCGTTCAGGAATAACAGCTAGCAAATTGTGATTTGGGTTTCTTTTTCCTAGGAAGTATACCGGAATTCTATGCCTGCCTCTAGCTTTCAGCAGCAGAAGCTACGGGTTTGTGAAGTGTGCTCGGCTTATCTTGGTCTTCATGACAATGACCGACGACTTGCTGACCACTTTGGAGGAAAGCTACATTTAGGATTTATTGAAATAAGAGAGAAGCTTGAGGAACTCAGGGTAAATAATTCTTATATTTTTGTGTGTGTGTATGCATATGCTCCTACTTAATTATTTGCCAGGCCACCTAAACGGAATATTTCTTTCTGGGCATGTGAATTTTTTTCATATTACTTTAAAATTTGGAATTTCATTCATCTATAAATCACTAAACATTCTAATATAATACAAATTATCTGGATAATTTGATAAGATGACCTCTTTTACATGGAGGTGTATTAAAACATGTTCAAAGTAATGCATCTTGGGAACAGAGAGGTGCAATTCCACTTGTAAAATGGAAAACTATTTTGAACAAAAGTCATGTTGAAACATACTCACCAGTCATAGGAGATAGGCACATTTACTTTTAGCCAGTTGATTTGCTAAAAGTAATAATGAGATCCTTGAAAATACAAGACCATGTAGTGGGCTGAAATGAGTGATATTTATTTAAGTAGGCTAAAATGTTAGTAGGGCTGGTGTTGAAACCCTCATTTTTGGTACCACTGCATGAGGAGGATGATAACATGGCAAAGTTTTCCAAAAAGATCTACAGAAATGCCTGGAGCTCAAACAGCCTGCTCTATGGTGAAAGGCTAAAACTCAATTAGTTTATTTTATCTGGACAAAGAGTACGAGGTGACTTGAATTCTTTAGGTACCAACAACTAAAGAAGATTTAATTTTTTAAGTTTTAAGTAATTTTTGGAAGCTTTTAAGCTTAACTGACAATAGATGAAATAAATAAGTTCCAGCAGCTCAAGGCTGTAGATATCCAAAGTCAGAATACAAAAAAGATGTATATCTTGAAGTCAGGGTAGCCATTAAAATAATGGTTACATGGAGGTTGCATGTTCTCTATAGCCTGAAGATTTGAAATCCAGTTGGAATATTACCCTAAACAACACTATCTTGACCATTAATTGTGTGCTGGAAAAAAGACTTACTGGAATTATATTCTAGACTTCTGGTGTTCAAGAGGATGGATTTGTACACTGAAGCCATTATGATCTTAATATGCAAAATATGGAGTTCAAGGCTCAATTAAGCATTTAACTGGAGAAATCACTAAAGGCAATAGCTGAAGGAGTTGAAGCCCTAAAAGCAGAAAATGCTGCTACTGAGTTTGATAAAATTGGGTTGATTTCTATTTTATAATATTCCAGCTGTCTTGCATGGATACTGTGACTTGCCCTTTGGAAAGCCCAACTCTTTCCATTCACTGTATTGGCAACTTAGGCTTCTAAATATAGTTGGTGTAACTTAAAACTTAGATGACTAGAACAGATTGTGTGCTTCCTCTCATCCCTCCATGAAATTGAGCAGAGTCACTTGAACAAGAAACTTCGTTTGTAGTTAAATTACTGATATTGTACAAGGAAGTATAGATATAATTTGACAAAGGGTTGAAATAACTGATTACACCATTCAGAAAAAAAAATGCATGGATAATTATTTCACATTCCCAAAGCATCAATAAAATAATCGTTTAAAGTATTTCGCTGACAAAAAAAGAAAACAATAACTATCCCCTCCTTCCTCAGAGCTCTCCTCAGAGATCTAATCAAGATGCTGCTGGGGCAATTCCACATCTCAGAAGAAGGTCTTTACAAAGAGTTGAATTTCTTGCATCATGTCCAGAAGGTGGCGAGACTTGGGTTTGGCCAGATCTCCAGTTGTGAGTTCCACATCTGAGGGCCCTCTACTGAGCGTGCCTTGTCCCCAGTAGTAGTGAGTTCAACCTGGGGGCCATCAGCTGAAGCGTCCTCTCTAATTATGTTTCATGTTCACAATACAGAAACAAGTAGCCTCAAAACTAGGTATCAGCCCAACCAAGTCATTTAAGACTAAGGACTTATTTATGTCACAGCATAGCTGAAGGAGTTAATAAAACAATTAACTCTCCTCGTTCTGATTCCTTTCTACCTTTCCCCAGTGGCCAAAGTATGATAGGATTGGCATGGAAACTCTCGCATTAAAAGCATGACTTACTGCTCTGAATTCCCCTTTGTGGAAGCTTAATATAACTCTACATATTTCAGGTCTTCATGTAACACCCATCTATTTGCTGCAGCTATTCTGCAATAACTTCTGTTTCTTGGAGAGAAAAAAATCAATATTTATTTATACTGAGGATGAGCAAGGGAATAATACACACAAGGGAAAGAACTGAATGTTAACTGTCTAGATTATTTTTATAGCACGTTCATCTGAGAAATTTTGAAATGTAACTTAATGAATATATTCCTTTCGCTTTTAGAGGATTGTGGCTGATAAACAGGAGAAACGAAATCAGGAACGTCTGAAGCGTAGAGAGGAGAGGGAAAGAGAAGAAAGGGAAAAACTAAGGAGGTAGGGATCTGTTTTAATTGCATGTACATAATGACCTATTTAAGTTTAATGGGGAAACTATGGTGTAGTTCATACACATTTTTGCATCTGCAGAATCACTAGTCTGCATTCCTTGGAAGCTTAAAAAGGTTGAGAGTGAAATTTATGTCTAACTCTTGTAATCTGAGTTGTTTTCATAGAAAGCTTTTTTAAAAACTACAGATAGAAATGCCTGTACCAGTTTGAACAAATGGCCTTTAAATGAGGTAATTCTCAGGTGTGTACTTTGTTTTGAGACCTGACAGATGAAAGCTTACACACATGTGGGTTTCTAACATCTGTCAGGTGTCAGCTATTTCTTTACAGATGTTAGGAATTTCCGTTACTGGAAGTAATTGAATGTATGACTGAGGAAAGGAGTTCACTGTTTTTCTATGAAATAGTTACTTCCAGGCCTTATGGGGCTGGAGTAAAATGGGATCTGAACTGCAGTTCTCTTCACTTGTCAGCTTCAGAGATTAACAGTGTAAACTTTGAAATTGGTTGCAGTCTGATAATACATGCATGACAAGAAAAAAAGGAGTGCTTTTTCTGTCAGAGTGGTGGCAATAAAAAAGCAGATTAGGTATTCTTTGGAGTTTGTAGCATTGTAGGCTCAAAAATAAATTAAAAAAATGTAACAAACACAGTACAGTTTTCAGAGGGATGTATTTCCTGGTAAATATGTTACAAAGATATTAATGTCAAAGAAAAGGTCTTTAAATAATTGCCAGTAAAGAAAGAAATACAATAACAGGTCAACTAGTTTGGTTTATAATTATTATTAAGTTGTGCTTTATTTGATAATAAGGTTCTGTACGAAAAATTGATTATTTTCCATTTGTTTCAGCTCCAGATCCCACAGCAGGCATGCCAAAAGGTATGTAGATTTGCAGACAAGGAATACCATCAGTGAAGCCATCCTTTCGCAAGCTGGAACATTATGAGTTTGTCTAGCACTATTCGTTTAAGACATCTGTCTTTACAGGCAAAGCATTCTGTTACATAGTCATCTCTTTGTGTGTTTATACAATATTTATCACCATGCTACTGAGTCTATATGTGTATATCTGTTTTGTGGCTATTGCAATGCAACTTTTTGTCCCAAATAATGCTTGCAACACAGATAATTGCTCTTTCTTCGAAACAGAAGCTTAAGGTTTGTACCGTTTGGTGAAAACCCATGGTTTTTTTAAATCTTAAGTGCCAGGTTAATTCCCAACAGGTGACCCATGGGTTTTCTTCCTAACCTACACAGTTGAAGATCACCAGTGAGGTATTATTGCGAAGTTATTAAAGAAAGAAACCACAAAACAATAACCAAAAAAAGGAAGGGGGGGGAACCACAAACACACACCAAAAAAACAACAACAATAAAAAAAACCCTCCTTAATTTGTATGGTGTTTAGAACCTTCCGGATTAGTTTGATTGTAGCAGCTATATGAAAGGGTATAGTCCTACTTTCTTCAAATACCATCATACATCTGTTGTGGCAGATGATCCCTATCACTGCATTAAGAAGTTCTACAACTTTGCCAGATAAAGAGAAGGTTTTAAAATTCTAAAAGTAGATTTTTTTTTTTCCACATTTTTAATTCCTTTCAGAAGCCTGAATAGGCTATGCTGTCATCATGCATAGTCTTGAATTAACTGTAAAATTTTCTGCAAACTCCTACAAATGATTTTGTAGGATTTCTAATGTTGCTTTTCCCTCTGTTTGCCTGTGATAGGACAATGGATTAGCTCTGAACACTGCAGACCATTGTCTCTACAGTTTTGTTTATGCTTAGAGTGCATAATATTCAAAATACCCTGATAGAGTAAGTAGGTGAATGCAATGTATGGTTTAAGTCCTTTCTGTTCCTAGATCTAGGTCCCGAGATCGCCGCAGACATCGGTCTCGCTCAACCTCCCGGGAACGAAAGAGAAGAACTCGCTCCAAATCCCGTGAGAAACGCCATCGTCACAGGTCTCGCTCGAACAGCCGCAGCCGGAGTCGCAGCCACCATAGAAGCAGGCATAGTTCCCGGGAGAGGAGCCGAGAACGCAGCTCCAAAAAGAGGTAAATGTTGGACAAGAAATAAATGGATTTTCCTAAATGTGTGTTGAGAATTTTCTTACTGAATTGAGTTTACATTTAGCACTTGATAATTTAAACACATTTTGAGCCTGTCTCTGATTTCAGTTAGCACGTTTATGATTTCAAATACAGTAGTGATTTTTTTTCTTAATAAAAATAATAGGGTTATGGAGGAGTGATATAAGGTGTCAAGTTGATAATACTGCCAGCTTCCTGCAGTGTAGAAGTGCAACAGTTGATCTCCATTTGAGCCCACGGGCATCAGCGGTTGCCTTCTGTCACACAATTGGTTCTTCCCTTGGACTCTTGTTCTCAGCAATGGAGCCTGTCTGCTGGCTGTGCCAGATAAAAACCTATTTAGATATGCCTGAAAAGAAACTTGTTGCGTTGCATCTGGAGATGTTGCTTTACAAGGAAAGTGACTCAACCTCTCTTGGAAGGATTACTGCAGAGAGCAGTCTGGGGCTGTTACTTTTGAATGACTCAGTTGCTGTCTGCTCCTGAGGATTTGCTGGCTTATTTTAGATGAGTGAGGTAAGCACAATTTAGAAGTATGTTGGAATTGCACAACGAGGCATCTGATAGGGAGGTCTGCTCATAACCAGGATTCCTTTCTGGTATATGTCAGCCAGTGTGGCATAGATTTGAGTGCAGTACAGTGGACAGGGTGCCCAGTCTTAAAACCCTGGCAGACTGTCGACTTGCAATAAGAGAAAAGATCTGGTTTTGCAGTGGCTGCACATGTGGGGTTTATAATTGACATTATTTTATAAATTAAATCACTAAGGTTGGGGAAATATGTGTTAAATGTTTTCAAGTATGTCTTGGGTTCTTTGCCCTAAAAATGAGCTCTTTTTTTCTTCCTGGGGTAGGTAGGCAACTGTAGTCTCATTGTGCTCTGTAAGAGGGCATAGAAGACAGGGTTGGGCCAAGTCTTTTGTTTCCTTATTTTTGTTGCAGATGGATGAAACTTCAGTCTCCAGCACTTTAGTTGATACAATCAGTAGTGTCTGGTATTTAAAATTCTTCAGGGTGTTGTTCTTTAGTATTCTGAAGTCAACATTTTAGACTCTGCAATTTCCATCTTGATTGTAGCCTGTCATGACACTTATCCTAAAAAGCCTGCCTCTTTGAGGCATTCACAATGGCAGATTAGTGAACTCTTCAAACCTGTAGTTTTTCAGTCTTAAAATAGACATTTGCCTTTGAATCAACACATTTGTGAACTTGGATGAACTGCTGTATAGAGCAAATGCTCAAATTGCCTTTAATTCTTCAGCTTTGAAGTCTGACCTTGCAAGACCAATTTCAATCCTTCAAAGAAAACCATGCTGATTGATTTTTTTTTTTTTGGGGGGGGGGGGGATTTGCATCGTAGTTGCTCAAACTGTCCAGTATGATATGCGCAATGCAAATGATGCATTGTCCTGTATGCTGACAGAGAAATACGTAAGAACAAGGAAATTATGTGAAACGTTGGTGCTATCCATATAACAGTAAACCTGTCATTCCCAGCTGCCAAAGGTGAATTGAAAAAGCACGAGGTGATGTGAAGATTAAGTTAGTGTCATCTTGCAAGATGCTGTTAGAGGATAAACCCTTCAAGCCTTGTTTTGTGTGAATGCAGTATAAAGATGATGTACTTCAGGACATGAGATTTTAGTCTTATGATATTTGGTACTGGAAATATTTTCTCACTGTATCAGTTCCTGCCCTGAAGGAATGACACACACCTGTGTTGGAAGAATCCTTGGTGCAAATAAGAGGTTTGCATTACTGTTAACTTGAGGGGAAAAGATACTGCTCTGCCATCATTAATTAGCAGCTCATACCTCTTATTTCTCTGAGGTCAAGCAAAATTTTGCCTCTTAAAGTATGTATATTGTGTTTTCAATAGACTGAAGAATCCTTAGATTCTTATTTGCTGCGCTGGGACCAGGGTACCTATTAAACTTGCAGCCAGGCTGGATGTGTCCTCTGTAGAGATGCCCTTCTAGCCATTAGAGCTGCTTTTCACATGAATGTGGGAGGAGTCTTTCTGTTGAACACCGCTGTTCATGCCAGAATCCAAAATAAACATGAACTAGCAGGCTCGAATGAATGTATTATACTTCCTTGTCTTCTATAACTCTTTTCTAGTCCAGGGGGGGTTTGTTGCCAAATCCTATTTTTATTTTTTTTTTTTTTTTTTTTTTTGGAATTTCTTAAAATCCTGATATGAAATACTTTTATTCAAACCTGTCTTCCTTAAGCTCTAAACATTGTTGTCCAAGGAATTCTGGCCAAGAATACTCTCAAAAATAAGACAAACTCCAGCAAGTTACCTTCTTCAGGAGGGGGTCATAGCCTTTTGGTTTTGAATAACCAAATAAATTCAGATCTGGGGAACGTGGTGCTTTTGCCAAACTCTTGCAGAAGAGCAGAGTGTGACACCAGAAGCAACAGAAAGACGGCTGAAAGCTGCAGCAGTGGCAGCCCGTGGTGCCCCTAGTTCTAGGGCCTTAAGAGAAACATGGAATTGTGGTTGCTCTGTGGGAAGAGCTGCATCATTTTATGTTAACCTAAAGCCTTAAGTGTGATTTTTTTGGCCTTGGTTAGAGTACCATAAAATACAGATACAGTAGGCTGCTGAATCTTGCTGTAAAAGCTATTTATGTGTCTGGGTTTTTTTTCAGTTTTTATTACATCCATTACGGTTTCAACATGTAAGCATACCAGACAATTAGACTCCTCACTGGAGAAACTCCAGATGTGCTTCTCCTAGAAGTCATTTTCCCGTTTTGTTCTATATAACATGACCACAGACAAACCTGTGCTGAGTATTGTTTGCAGCAAACCATGCGGCTGCTTCTGGTTTTCCTGTCCACTCTTCTTCAGAAAGTATTTTATAAAGAGCCTTTCACATAAAATGAAAAGCTGCCACTTCTCAGGTACTTCTTCGTTCTGAAAGTAAAGGGATATTTATTCTGTACTGTATCTGAGGATATTTTACTAATATATAATTTCGTCTGACAGACGTGTTTTCCTTAATCTTGTATCATCATTCACCTTATGAAGAGATGGGTAGATTTTAAATCTCTTAGTGGCTGAGATCTTGTTTCAAATTTATCAATATAAGGAGTGGACCTGTGCACTCTGTGGGCCCAACTGAACGTATACAAAGCGTCTGGAAATAGTGTCTAAGATAATGGGAACCCACCTGGTAATAACAGCAACAGCCTAAGGTAACAGGAACCCTAGGTCTATGCAGCCTTGGATTACTGGTTTATCAAGAGCAGGTCTAAATAAAGTCCTGTTTTCTTCACAGTTAGGTATAAGTTCCAAATAACTAAAATGAATCATCTTTCATCTCATTAGAAACAAAATACGTATTTTGTGCTTCTTGATTGACAATGGAAAAGTGAATATTTGCAGTTAAGTGTTGAGGTGATGCTCAACAATAAGATCAATCATGACAGCAGACCTAATGTGGGGAAGTTGGGTCAGTATTCATGAGTCCACTTAGAAGAATCCATGTGACAAGGGCTAATGTACTGATAGACATTGTGTAGACAAATAAAATACCTGAAGTCATAGTATGGGACTTCATTTCACCTGGCTTTAGATGGCTGGGTCAGATGTAAGTCTCATGAGTCTCATTACAGACTCATCTGACATAATTTTATGTCTATGTAAGATGAGACAAATCATGCCTTAAAGTATCTTATTTCTTCTGCTGACTGTTAAGGAAATCTGGCTGATTAGCTTAGATGTCTACAGCACAAACTGTAGTGAGTACCCACCTCACAAGCTGGGTGAGGTAGATCCCACTCTTAGCATTTAGACAATTATTCCCCACTCGAAGCATTTAGACAGTTGTGTTTTTTTGTTTTTTGTTTTTTTTTTTTTTAAATATCCTTCATATCCTGGTGGACAACAAAATATTCTAGCCATGTGCTAATTTTCTGCTGCGGTAAAGAAGTAAAGATTTCACTTTCTTTAGTTTTGATTTGATTTAGTTGTGGGTTTGGTTGGTTTGGTTTTTGTGTTTGGTTGTGGGTTTTTTGGGGGGTTGGTTGTTTGGGGGAGGGTGTATGGTTTTGTTGTTGTTGGTTTTGTGTTTGTTTGTTTGTTTTTGTTGTGTGAGGGTTTTTTTCTGTTGAGGAGGGGTGAGCACAGACCCATTTAGTCAAAGACCGCTTGGAAAGTTTGAAACTGTAGCTACATCTTTCCCTGCTTTCCTAGGTCTGTTAGGAAATCAAGGCTACTTAGGTGGTTTTTTTGTTCTCAGGCCCAATGCAGGCACCCACAGATACAGTCTTGGAACCAGTATCACATATTATAACACTATTCGTAGTTTTAGAAAGTCATGCTCTCCAAGCATTCTAGATTATGTACATCTAGTAGAGGTTCTGATTCAAAAGGCTCTGCCATGCCCTTGATAAAGGTGGGAATGGTGTTTTAATTGAAGTCTTCTGGTAGTAATACTGCTTGCTAAAGGGATTGTATGAACTTTGACATCGCTATGCCGTGATTAATAAAAGCCAGTCTTCCTTCTTGTCAGCTGGTTAGAGACACCTGTAGAGAGATGAAATGGCTGGATGAATGCATCTTCAATTCCTCCAAAAATGCATTGAATGAGAAGCCAGAGCTGTGGATGTCATCTCATCCTGTCTGTCTGCCTATTCTAGGATTAATTACTAGAGTCAGCCTGAGTCAACCGGTTTGGAAGCATTGTTACTTCTGCTGGGGACTTGAAGCGCAAAATGCTTGTGAAACAGCTATGTTAACTCCAGTATTAACTTCTTATTTGACATGTATTTTGTGGAATAGGGGCAATGCCTGTGGATCTTAGTGTCTGCAAATACTAAGTCTTGCAAAACACTATATTGTAGGGAAAATAATCTTTCCAACAAAGGAGCTAAAATGAAAGGGCACTTCTTTGTAAGATTGTGAAAGGAAATTAGTGCAGGAGCATGATGCAGACTTCAGTTTTGAAGCTTTGAGGTGATGACAGTAACTTTCTGTAAATTGAGGGAGTAGAGTCTTGCTGTCCAGTACACCAGATTTGTTTTACCAAGAAATTAGTAAGTGGTTTTGTAACATGCTGTTAAGATTTTTCTGCAAAAGTATGTATTGGAATCTTTTTTATGATTACAGTACATCTTAAAATGAAAATGTGATGCCTTTCAGTAACATGCTTAGGTGTGCTCTGTGAGGAAATATAGAGGAGGATGTCTAATCCATTTTTTTTTCCAGTACAGATACCTCATTTCATTTAAAACTATGTGGTCTGTTTAACAGAAAAGCTCTTTCCTGACTTCATTTTAAAGTTTTTGAAAATGCTTATTATCAGAGTAAAATATCTAAAAGTAACACCACCCCAATATCATAAAACCACACAAGGGATAATTCTTCTAACAGAACCTAATCGTGGCACAGATTCCAGATTTGTTTTATATTTATCATGTAATAGCCTCACTCAAGAATAATGCAAGCTGATTTCCCCTTGCTTCTAATCAAACTCCCATTTTTAAAATACATTTTGTAAGTTTGTGATTTGTATATCTGAGGTAGGCTAGACACTCTTCTCAAGGTAGAGACTACAGATGAGAAATTTCAATTCATCTTCTTGTTAATGCAAGCTTTGAGGGTGGATGTTGAAAATAAGCAATTTAGTGAAGCACATTGACCTTAATCTGGGTTCCATGATAAATGTAGGTTAAATTCTGCCTCTCCCAGTATTTGTCTTTTGAAATTGGAAGTAGGAAACGGAGAAGAGTAGAATGATTTCTGATGTCTTTTCAGAAACTTCTATTTATATAAATCTAAAGTTGGGTTGGAAAAAGAAGAAAACCAGCATTTTGATTTTCGTATTTAATAGCTACAGATTTGTGACTCACTTGAATTCTCAAATTTACTGCACTTTTTCAGATCCTCAAAAGAAAGATCTTCCAGAGACAAAGAACGTTCAAGAGATCGTGATAGAACATCACGTGATAAAGAGAGAAGCTCAAGAGAGAGGTCGCCGCGAGATTTCAGAGACAAGAAACGTTCTTACGAAAGTGCTAATGGCCGATCAGAAGACCCGAGGAGCTCAGAGGAGCGCGAAGCAGGGGAGATATAACTGGCTGTATATTCACCTGATCTCTAGCTTCCTATGATGTTGCGTAATATGGTTTAGTTTACAGTTGTTCAAAGGGACACCAGTGAGCAGTTCCAGACACTGATCCAACTAGGGTAGATGTACAGTATATAAAAGTGGTTATAACCAAGTCAGAATTAAACCCCATCAATTAATGATGCCTAAAGCTGGGTCCTGGACTTCCACCAAGTTGTAAAACTTTTCTGAAAGATTTCTCTTTATTCAGGACAACAGTTTTATGTACCAAGATGCAGATCTCAATGTTTTTAATCTCCTTTCCAATACAAGTTAGTGAACAAATTATATTGTACTACTTGCCTCGGGTGCTTTTGAACCTTTATAAATTCTCCAATTCTGCTCCAGTCAAAACAGCAGCATTGAAAGGTTGTATCTTGGGGGATTTTTTTTGTTTGCTTTTTTTGTAAGAGGGTGGGTGGATGGATATTAACTTACTCAAAGGTTATGTTCCCAGTGATGTTTTTGTTTGGGAACCTAGGGGTTGATTACGGTGGGAGCATTTAGACAGGAATGTGTGCTGGAGAAAACAGAAATGTCTTTTTGCAGTGCCTATTTAGACTTGGAAATTGAACAGCTGTTGCATTACATCTTTTTTTATTTCTACTTAAATTTTGAAATCAAAGCCAGTCCCATATCTGTACCATTTGATTGGTATGTGTTCAATATATTTGTTTTTTCCATAAAGACTCTTTCTGCTTTTTCTTGTGGGGTGTAAATGGCACATCTTTAATTGTATTAAAAACAAAAAACCAGCAACAACAAACAAAAAATAATAACCAAAAAAAAAAAAAATAAAAAAAAGGAAACCACATTGTCCAATAACGTCACAAGGATATACTGGTCTCTTAAGGTGGTTACTTAGCAGTTCAGTCATTTGAAAAGTAGCATTTGGTTATTAGAGTTTTTGATATGCAGATGTGCTCCAGATGTAATCTTTCTGATTACAATCCTGACCATCCTAAGATCTTCAGATGCAAAAAAGCTTGGGGAATCATAATGATCATGGCACAACCACTAACTCCTAAATGACTTCAGTTTCAAAAAGCAGTATTTCATTTAGATACAAGCTGCCTTTACATAAAGGGGTTGCTGTCGATTCTGTCGGAGTGAAAGTGCTGAGGGGCACATAAATAATTCAGATGTGCCCTATTCCCACACAGAAGAATGTAGAGATTGGTAAGTTCTCCTCAAGATAGCACACCTGAGTTACTTCACAGTGATGCTTCATAGCAGCATTTGTTATGATTTATTGGCTTTTCAGCAGATTCTGCAGACTCTCCTCTGTGTCTCCCTAGTCCGTGTGCCTCTGCAGGCCTGCTAACAACGGGTATATAATACCACTGTAAATTCACTGTGTGCATTTTTCCTCAGTGTCTTTTCTGTAGCCTCTTCAGTGTGGTCAGAACAAGACCTTTACATTTCAGTGGGGATTTCTATCCAACGACATACATATCCTCCACTTTGGAATTCGTGTCATTTTAAGCTCCTAAAGAAATACAGTGATGATGGTAGCTAAGTATTTAACACTTTTTTATTTATCCATTGGAAATCTGAAGATGAGTTTTCCTCAGCATGCTTTATGATTTCCTGTGTGGCCCAGCTGTGTGATGGATGTAGGTTACCAGTGTTTGTCATCTGGTAGGAGCACACTGTGTTCTTGTCACACCTTTGTTAGTGGAATTCTAGTGGTGTGACAAAAGGTGAACAGCCATTTGTAGGTGCATCTTGCATGGCAGAACTGCCCGTGAATGGATTCCTGACTCCTTTGGAATGCCTTTCTGGAATAAAAATACTGCAGAATTACTGAGGACCTGTCTGCCCCTGCAGCCAGCAACTAGAAATTTTGAACCATAAGAGGGGGTGGCAGTGGGTTGGGAATTTGCATACTGTGACAATACACTACTTAGACTTCTTACTAGCAAATTCTGGGCAATATGCCATTGATTTTTACAAAAAGCTTTTAAATTTAATTATGAAAGGGTGATTGGATTTGAGCCTTTCCTTATTTATAGGTTTTCATGGGGTGGTGAGTTTCGTAGTATCCAAGTACCATACCAGTGTTAAGCAGAGAAGGTAAGTCTTACTTCTGGTGTCCTGATAATCTGAATTACATGTAGAAATACGTGTCAGATGTCTGAAATAAGGACTGGAGTGCAGCTGGGAAGAGAACTAAGGCAGTTGATGAAACATCATCTGATGCAGGAGATCTAGAACATCTGTCAGTAAGGGAGAGTGCTTTATTAGTTGTGCCCAGATAGGTCAGGGTCTTCCACCCTTTCATCAGAACCAAGCTACTTTTATTTCCAGGAGGGTGAAGCTGAGGTTTTCATCACCTGCATCTCCTGCTGCACAGCTGAAGAGTGGTATTGACTGACATTAGTTTGCATAGTCAAAAAGATTATGAAAGGGTCTTGGGAGATAAATCTCTGTCCATTTCTGATGCATCACATAAGGGAAAGAGCTTTGACAATAATCACATAGGTTGGGCTTTGTTACTTGTGGTCTTTTATTTCCCAGTCTTCAGTAAATGGTTCAGCAATTGTTAAACCTGACTTCTGATCTAGAACCAGATCAGAAATACAATGGCGAGGTCATTCAGACCAACCCATTCAACCCACTAACCCAGACCAAACATGGCCCACAGTCAGGGATGTACCTTCTGCCTTCACAGCACGCTAAGTATCATCCATCCACACTGTACTTGGGACTTCCCACACAGAGCCTGTTTGCCCAGCTTTTCCCATTTTGATGGCTTGTTCAGCTGTTGATTATTATGAGACAGCAAGAGGTGAGTGCTGGACTCTCAGGAGATGGGTGGGGGTTGCTGCTGTGCAACAATGTCCCTGGCAACACCTGTAGTGATCTGTACCGCTACTGATTCTTCGCTCAGGTCTCGCAGCTCTGCAGGTCCTTGAGAGAGCCTGATCACTTGAGGACAGTCCTGTTCAAGGAAAGCATCACGTTCAACAAGGGCAAGCGCCACATTTTGCACCTGGGACATGGCAACCCTGGCTGTACGTACAGACTGGGGGACGAGATGCTGGAAAGCAGATCTGCAGAGAGGGTTCTGGGGGGTCAACAGCAAGTTGAACATGAACCAACAGTGTCCCTGGCAGCCGAAGGGCCACCCGTGTCCTGGGTGCATCCAGCACAGCATTGCCAGCCGGGCAGGGAGGTGATGGTCCCGCTCTGCTCCGCACTGGTGCGGCCTCACCTGGAGCACTGGGTGCAGGTCTGGGCGCCAAGGGATAAAAAGGAGATAAGGCTACTGGAGAGTGTCCAGAGGAGGGCTACAAAATTGGTGAAGGGTTTGGAGAGGAAGAGCGGCTGAAGTCACTTGGTTTGTTCAGCCTGGAGAAGAGGAAAATAAGAGGAGACCTCATCATGGCTACAGCTTCCTCACAAGTGGAGGAGGGAGGACAGGTGCTGAATTCTCCTCTTTGGTGACCAGTGACAGAACCCAAGGGAATGTCAGGAAGATGTGCCAGGGGAGGTTTAGGTTGGACATTAGGAAAAGTTTCTTCACACAGAGGGTGCTGGAGCACTGGAACAGGCTCCCCAGGGAGGTGTCACAGCCCCAAGCCTGACAGTGTTCAAGAAGAGACTGGACAACACCCTCTTAATGTCCAACCTAAACCTCTCCTGACACATCTTCCTGCCATTCCCTCAGGTCCAGTCCATGCCTTTGAGTCATGTTCCATCCTGCTCCAGGGGCAGCAAGAGAAAATAGGTGAACCAGCCCGATAAGCGAATCAATGCAAATGAATGTGTAAACCTTAAATAGTCTTGGGGCCGGGATCCTCTATTTAGCTGAAGGGACAATGACAGGAACTTGTCTTAAGGCAGCTGGGGCAAATGAAAGACAGCTAAAAGCATGGGTGGGTACATGCAAACAAATGGATTTAGCTGTAGGAACATACGCAGCATCGCAACAGGAAGCTCCTGCGGTGCTGAAGGGGACTCAGTGAGATGTGTGTGACACGTGTGCTGTCTCCTCCAGGACTAGTACAGGTTCAAGCAGATGGCAGTTTCAGTCAGCATTAAACAGTGTCTAAATGCCTGATAACACCCCCAGTTTACTATTCTCCATCTGACATTTCACATCCCACCGTACTTGGTACAGTTGTCCTTTGTTCAGCAAACTGTAGAGGTTAGTTTCTTCTGCTGCAGTGGCTTATAAAAAGTGTAAATGCAATGTTTGTTCAGTCCTGTATGGTTTTTGCAATTTTTTTGCTTTGATCACTTTTTTCTACTCGCTGCTTAATAAATTCTTGCACCGTTGCTGCTTATGCAATTCTTTGTTTATTTTTAGTAAGACCTGGAGATCTGGCTTTCACTGCAGCCTGCAAAACTGGGAAGGAGCAGAGTGCTGGGCAGGGGATTCCAGCAGCTGGAAATAGAGAAGGAGAGAGGAAGGAACGTTCATTTTACCCTAGGCTTTCCTCTTTCTCCCTGGTTTTTGTTCTGCAGGCACCTGATGGACGCTCCGTGGGCAATTAGAAGAACTCTCTCATGACTTGTCTCTCCTGGTTCTGGCTTTTAATCTCCTGTTGCTGGGGAAACCACATCTCAAACCACATCCCCAGGCACTCAGTAGTGCTGTGCAGAGCACGGCAGGTGAGCAGTGTCCTAGGAAATGCACAGCTGTGGAGTCAGGACCAGCCAGCAACGAAGCAAGTCTGGCCACAGGCAAGGCCAGAAAGGGCCTGATGGACAGCAGGAACTGCCGTGGCTCTACAGCCCTTCCCCAGGCTGAAACGGTCTGGTGAATGTTGGCTGTAGTAAAGTATTGGTGGTTATGCTGAGTTAGGAGCACAAAGGGAAGTTGTTCCTGGGGCTGCCTCAGAGGGGCTGCGAACTTTCACAGCAGCAGCTGTCAGGCCACCACCAGCATCAAAGGCCTGCTCAAGCCTCTGTATCCATCACTAGAGGGTAATCACAGACTCATTCTGGTTGGAAAAGACCCTCAAGATCTGTGTTGGGGACTTGGCACTGAACTACTGTAACTTATTCAAGTGGTGATATCTTCCTAAGCTCAAACCAGTTTGCAAGAGAGCAATGGGAGTAAAGACTTGCTGATTTCCAACAGATGAGGGCATCTACTACTTTGATGAAGACTGAGACTGTAATCCAGGTGTCAGCTCCAGTGTTTCACAGACGTTCTCTTCCCTGTCCCAAAATTCTGCCTCTGCTTCTAACCTTGTGCAAAGCTCTGCTGGTGGCCCATGCTGATGGGAAGCATCAGTGTGATGTGGTTTCAAGGTTTGATTGCAGGGCAACAATAAACCATGGCAGATGCTTTGTCAACCCCCTCTCCCCCCATTTTCCACTAAGGAGAGACCATAGGAGGAAAAGAGAGACAGACTAGCAAGTTGGAAAAAAAAAGTTTAAAATGTTTTACTAACGCTACTAATAAAATAGAGAAAATAATATAAAATATACAAAACAAATATTGAAATTCCAGGCAACTCAGCAGCGGCTGCTCTGGCAGCAGCAGAGCAGACACCCGGAAGTCCTGGGTTGGAATCTGCAGCAAACTGGAACTGGATTCAAGGATGCAGGGTCTGTCACTAGGCTTCAGATTTGCAGGGACGGCAGGCAGGGTCGGTCCCAGATGCCGGCCATAGTTAAAGAAGGGAAAAAGGGACGAGACTCTCGTGATCTCCCACTTTTATATGAAGTGTCACATGAATGGGATGGAATACTTAGTTGGTCAGTTTTAGTCACCTGTTCAGTTCTCTCCTCCTTGTCCCTCTCGCTTACAGGATGTGCATCGTTATCAGAGACCTTGTATTCCATTGCTATGCCTACCAAAACATGTATCTAACTTCAGAAAAGTGCAGTTATTAAGAAGGACTTAACTGAAAAAAAAATTCAGTAAAAGAAAAACTTGTCTTGTTTTTAACAAAACCAGGACACATGGGGATCAGCCTGCTCTGCCTCATGCCCACGATCAGCAGCTGCTGCGTGTCCTTAGTGGGCAGCCTGGGGAGGCTGGGTGGACATCAGCAGCACCTGCATCGCCAGCAGCGTGTCCATGATGGATCTGCCCCCACGTGGTTGTGCAGAGGGAGGTGAAGCACCGCGAGAGACACCACAGTGATGCTTCCTCCCAGGGAAATGCTTCCAGAGACGTCAGAAGCAGAAGCCCGGGCTCTCCAAGGCAAATGTACAAAATATTCTTGTGGTACAATAAGGCTGCTATTTCTACTGTCCTCACTGAGTAAGCAAATGATTCAGTCTAGGATGCTGCTGGCTCACACCAGGAAAAAAATCACTCCTATGTGTCTTAGGCTTGTTTGATTCTGACCAGTATAACTGTACACTGAACTGGCTCAAACCAGACTTTTACAAGTGGTGTTCTTTTCTTGCAATACTTGACAGTGCTGTGCAATATGCTCCACCCTCACCCCAAACCGGACAAAATACTGAATCAAATCAAGCAGCCTGCCCCACCCTTCCCCTCCTGCAATAGCTCATCTTCTAGACTTTGGGATTCCAGCACGCTTTGCCAAACAAATGGGACGGGTGTGGAAACTATACCTTAAACAAAGGAGAATTCTGTATTTTTAGCTGCTTACAAAATTATTGTTTCATGGTCAAGTGAAAAGCTTCCCTTCCCACCACCCAAGCAGACTGGTTACTGCAAGTGTGATGGGTGCCTGGGTGGGAGCTTGAGCTGGTTTTGGTAAACCCCCCGGTACCACCAGTAACCGTGCACTATACCCAGTTACTGCTCCTGCGCGTCACGTGTGCCTTTTCGGTGCTACAAATGAAAGGACGCATCTGCTTTCTCTGTGTTTATTGCATTGCACTGAAGCGAAATGGCATGTGGTTATTTGCAGTTATTAGCTGATGATTTCACCACGCCTAAGGAATACAAGGAAAAGCAATTAAACAGTTTGGGACTCGGTCGCCGCTGAAGGGGCTCTCTGGCCCTGCGACGGGACAGGATGAGGGCAGCACTGTGGAAATCCCATCCTGACCGAGCTGGCCACACTGCCCACTCAGCAGGGCAGCAAAACCTCCCTCAGATGGATGCGTTTTGAGTGGGACAGGAGCTACTGAGCTTTGGTACTACTGTCTTCTCCTGGGTACATGACCAGAGCAATTTGCTGGGAGTAGCGCCATGAAATCCACACACTGGAGATGCTCATTCCTGCCCAGAGGGACCCAGTGGTGACCACATTCAGTGGTGACAACCCCTGCGCTTGAAAGTTGCTCCAAGAAACCTCTCCACAGGCTGGAGAACTCCGCTGGCTCACACAGGAGGGGACTTTCCCTGGGTCTTTCTCAGATGTTGCTCTCCCATACACCACTCTCCCCATGGTTTTAGTTCAAACAGGAAACAACACCCTTATCTCTTAAATAATGACATCTACAAAGTCCTTGGAGATGCTTCAAAATGGTCTCCTGCTCATCTTTCATAAGGATGGAGAGGCAGAGCTGAGATAAAGAGCAACTGGTGCCTCTCTGGGCTGGTGCTGTTGGAAGAAGCAAGTCTTTCAGGAATAGCAAGCCTAAAGTCATTGCCTTAAAACTTAGTCTTCAAGGATGGCGACCAGAGGAACCCACTTGGAGCACCAAAGCTGGAAAGCACATCAGGATTTGTTGGTTGGCTTTGATGTATCTGCAGGTTTTATTTAACTGTAGAAACTCAATTTGCTAAGGAAATTATTAACATTAATATCTACCTTATATAAGCCTGTTTCTTGCTCTTTTTTCTTTTTTAATTTTTTTATTCTTCCAACCATGGCTGGAAGCCCAAAAGCAGCAAATCAGTGCTGGCAAGACATTTGAAGATCCTGGAGGCTGCGCATCCTCACCAACCCGCCTCTTTATAGACGTTGTTCAGGTGAGAACAGATTTCATTGGTCACCTTCTCAAAGGAAGATTTGCAGTCTCCGCCAAATTTCTCCTCCATCAGTTGCAAAATAATGTCACAGATAATCTAAACAGGGAGAAGGGAAGAAATAATTAGTGTGAGATTTCTTCCACATTAGAGGCATAAGAACAATATATATATTTTTTTAGGTGGGATTCTTAGAGGGCGGAAAGAGGGTACAAGAGCAATTTAGTAACATACAGCATGCAGAGCTGGAAATAAATTGTGGAAAATTAGGTGCATTATAGAATAAAAAAAAATGCAGTCACTGTTGGTTTTTTTAACCCTTCTGTATTTGGTTTATGTTGACTGCATCCGTATACAAAGCCACTTGGAGACTGCTGTACAGAACTAGTTCACATGGTCCATCTACTGCAATAATCCTTCCCCTGGCAGTGGACTGTCCCAAATGTTCAGAGGCCACAAGGAGCCCCGTGTTGGACACCTATGGAATACCCTGTTTGGGAGGTTTCTTCCTAATCTTTCCTGCTCATTAGCTATCTAGCACTCTGTAGCAATGAGGGTTTGTCTTTACAGTCACTAGGTAGATAGTACACTTCAAAATGTCAGCTGTTTTTCTGTGCTGCATTTATTATTTTGTGTGCAACTTTACCCTGAAAAGGTCTTTTCAGGCTCCTTCCAGGCACGAATCCTCACTTATTCTCCCATTTATTGAAACTGGGCCTGATGCTTTGGGAACCATCCTCCTGGTGCCTGAGTGACCTTTGCCAGAAGGTTCCTCTATTTGCATTCTGTGCTGTGTAAGGCAGATAAAATAGTTATAAATGTGCTCTGCTGCTGACCTTCGGTGGACCTGGGCAAGTAACGTGATCCTGTATTTACTGTATTTGCCATTGTTGCTCAATATCAGCTCAGTTCCTGCTACTAGATTAAAAACAGACATTGTGGACTGAAGTCCAGTGTAAGCTGCTTTTCTGTGTCTTGTTATTAAAAGAGAACTGTATGGGAATCCTGCTGCACCGGAAAAACCCACTGCAACTGGTGGGCAGCTCTGCAGCTCCCACCTGAGCTGACCTGCCTGCATTGCATCTTCTGCACAGCCTGCTTTCCAATAGGTTCCAGATCTATATCATTCCTGCTATCTTCTACTGTCAACTGTCTCACCTTCCACCATCTTATCCTTCCAACAGCTAATCCTTGGTGCCATCTCAAGGCATATCAAGGGTAAGAGGGTTATTAGGGGCAGTCAGCAATGGGTAAGTCGTGCTTGACCAACCTCATAGCCTTTTATGAGAATGTAACAAGGTGGATGGATGATGGCAGAGCGGTGGATGTGGTCTACCTTGACTTCAGTAAAGCCTTTGACACAGTCTCCCACAGCATCCTCACAGCTAAGTTGAGGAAGTGTGGTCTAGACAATAGAGTAGTGAGGTGGTTTGCAAACTGGCTTAAGGAGAGAAGCCAGAGAGTGGTAGTCAATGGTGCGGAGTCTAGTTGGAGGCCAGTATCTAGCGGAGTGCCTCAGGGGTCAGCACTGGGGCCAATATTATTCAATATATTCATTAACGATTTGGACGAGAGAATAGAGTGCACTATCAGCAAGTTTGCTGATGACACTAAGCTGGGAGGAGTGGCTGACACACCAGAAGGCTGTGCTGCCATCCAGCGGGACCTGGACAGGCTGGAGAGTTGGGCGGGGAATAACCTGATGAAATTTAACAAGGGAAAGTGTAGAGTCCTGCATCTGGGCAGGAACAACCCCAGGTTCCAGTATAGGTTGGGAAATTACATATTAGAGAGCAGCGTAGGGGAAATGGACCTGGGGGTCCTGGTGGACAACAGGATGACCATGAGCCAGCACTGTGCCCTTGTGGCCAGGAAGGCCAATGGCATCCTGGGGTGTATTACAAGGGGGGTGGCTAGTAGATCGAGAGAGGTTCTCCTTCCCCTCTACTCCGCCCTGGTGAGACCACATCTGGAACATTGTGTTCAGTTCTGGGCCCCTCAGTTCCAGAAGGACAGGGAACTGCTGGAGAGGGTCCAGTGTAGGGCAATAAAGATGGTTAAGGGAGTGGAGCACCTCCCTTATGAAGAAAGGCTGAGGGAGCTGGGGCTCTTTAGTTTGGAGGAGACTGAGCAGTGACCTTATTAATGTTTATAAATATATAAAGGGTGAGTGCCATGAGGATGGAGCCAGGCTCTTCTCAGTGGCAAACAATGATAGGACAAGGGGTAATGGGATCAAGCTGGAACACAAGAGGTTCCACTTAAATTTGAGAAGAAACTTCTCAGTGAGGGTGACAGACACTGGAACAGGCTGCCCAGGGGGGTTGTGGAGTCTCCTACTCTGGAGACATTCAAAACCTGCCTGGACATGTTCCTGTGCGACCTCACCTAGGCGTTCCTGCTCCAGCAGGGGGATTGGACTAGATGACCTTTGGAGGTCCTTTACAATCCCAAACATACTGTGATACTGTGTGATACTCTGATCTCAACTCTTTGAAGTATATATATATACACATATATACTTATATATACAAAACCTGTTTTTCCTCAGTTTTTCCACTCCAAGGGGAAGACATCTTCCCATCATAATTACATCCCATTGGGAAGAGGGCTGCTGGCTCACCCTGAAGTTTTTGGGGTCAATCTTCAGCTGGGTGGCATGTTTCTTGCCGAGTGGGTTCACTATCCCAAGAAAAGCCTCGGAGTTGTCCAGGTGTTGCACCATGTCATTGATGGCGGTGAAAACCTTCTTGCCGTGGCCCCTGACCTGATCCGACTGCTTCATCTCTTCGGCCGAGTCCATGCCTTTGAAGTGCGTGAAGTAGGACTTGGTGTCTGGGTGCTCAGTAAACATCCTGTTGAGAAATGAGAGAGATCTTAATTTGCAGACCAAGGCATCCAGGCAGATATGGCTTCATGTTCCAGGCCTTGTCTTATGTATTTATGCCCTTTTTCTTTCTCTTTACTAGAACCTCTTTCCCCTGGATTTCTTGGTTCTGCTTTGCCATTCCCAGCCATGCACAGCCCCTGTGCCCACAGCAGCCTGCCCCCTCCCTTCCCTCATCCTGGGTCACTTCCCTTTGCTCACTCAGCCTTAAAACCTACCTATCCTGAATTTATTTTGCTGCATCTGAAGTAAACATTTCCTCAGCGTCGGCTCTGTCAGGTGGGTATAAAAGCCACAGAGAAGAGGGAACATGCTCACACAGGTCGGGTGGGACAGCACGATATTCCCAGAGAAGTTCTGGACAGCAGAAATCTCCACCGTGCTCTTGGTGGGTGTTTCCATGGAGAAACCCTACTATTGTTTTTGTTAATTAACACCTTCCTAGAGTCCTTCCCAGAGCTTTCTTAACTGCCTGTGATGGATTCTTGGGTACTACTCATTTTGTTTATTCAAAAGTAACAAAATTCAATGCCACTCATAAAGGGATTGCCTTTACAGCCATCTTGGTCAAACTCTTAAAAAAACAGTTTACTCCATTGGTTAAACCAGTTATCCACCTGAAATAGTAATAGCAAATTCCAGATTTCATTTCACAGAGACACAAAACAGTTGGGTTTGAATGGACCTCTGGAGGTCATCTGGTCCAACCCCCCAAATCAGGCCGATTGCCCAGGACCATGTGCAGACAGCTTTTTAGTATCTCCAAGGATGGAGACTCAAAAAGCTCCGTGGGCAACCTGTGCCAGTGCTCTGTCAGCTTCACAGTGCAAACGTGTCTCCCAATGTTCAGAGGGAACCTCCTGTCTTTCAGTTTGTGCCCATTGCCTCCTGTCCTGTGCTGGGCACCGCTGAGAAGAGCCTGGTTCTGTCTTTGCATCCTCCCTTCAGGTTTTTGTATACATTTTGTATACATTCAGATCTCCCTGAACCTGTTCTGTTCCCATTCTCCTTCACACCATACTTTCTTTCCTTTAAATGATGAAGAAATTGTTCCCATCTCTTCTTCATTTCCCACCTCTTCCCAGTTTCCTTTTACTTTTCTTTGTGCGGATTTCTCCTCTTCCCTGTTTCTTCCCTGAGGCAGAATAAACCATGGCAAACCAAAATGTCCCCAGCAAGGGCTGCATGAAAAACATCAAGACGTGTTCCTAGGTTGTAACTCCATCCATCTTGCTGTTCCTCCTTCAACCCTCTGTGGCAGCAGCGGGAATGGGCTCTTTCCTTACCTGACCAGCACAGTTGTCCCGTTGTCCTCAGCATCCGCATACATCTTCTCCCAGGCACCACGGGCACCTTGCACCTCGGCTTCAGAGAACGACATGGTGGAGGAGACTTTGGCAACGAAGGGTGCAATGGGAGGGAGAAGGACAAGGAGGACCTGGCAAGAGGGTTCTGCTCCAGTTCTCTCCTCAGGGCTCCCTAAATACTGTCCTGGGGATTTAAGAGATCTTGAAAGGAGTCTTTGTCTACCTTCCCCTCAGTCACATTTCTACAGGCTTTAGGGCTGCCTAATCACTTTTAATCAGGAAAGAAACCAACCACATGAGGAGGGAGGACTAGCACTCTCGCTGTGGCGTCAGGTACCGGAGCAAAGATCTCGCTGTCTGAGGAGAAAAGAGAAAAAAAGGCAGTTTTCCATGAGGAAGAAAAAGATCGGCTCTCCTCCTCTCTCACTGTTGCCAAGGCTAGTGCTCGGTGCCTCTTTCCCAAGGGCAATCCTTGCCCAAGTGCCAATTTTCCTGGTTTGTTCCCGAGAGCACCGCTGTGCTGCAGGCACCGTGGTGCCCCGCCATCCCCTCTTCCCAGCGCTTCTTGCTCCTTCAGATCCCGTTTTCAGCTCCGGCAACTCTCTCCAGTCCTGCCTTGATGCCACGCTCACTGCTTTCCTTGCAGCCCTCTGGTTTAGGAGAGGCTCACCCCAGGCTGCTCCTGGCCTCAGTGCCAGGTGGATGGGAGGCATCACCAGCCCTGAATGACACTGTTGTGGGGACAGTGACAACAGCATGGGCACAGCATCTGTGGCCACTGTGCCCTGGCAAGCTACGTCGTTTTAACTCAGGAGATAAAGGGGCACAGGACACCAGGTTGGAAGCACAGACATTTTGCTACCCTAATCCTCCTGGCTTGCAGCCAGGATCTCTGTCCTACCCCTAAGCCCTACCTGCCTGGGACAGAGAAGGAGATAAGGGGCAGCAGAAGGGCCAGTGTGGAGCTGCAGATGGTGCATATGGGCCTGTTATTGTCACAGTCACTTGGAACTGGAGGCAAAAAAAAATCTTGGATTATCCACACAGCATCTGGGCTTAACCTCTGTCAGGAATGTTCTGGTTAAGTCCAGGGCATGCAGACAAAATAGGGGCTAAGGGGCTTGAGGAACTGCTGCTGGATGCTGAGCGCAGACAAAACCTCGTATTGTTTGGGGTGGTTTAGAGGAGGAAAGGAACAGGCATGAGGGTGAAACGTGCGGCACAAGGAGCAAAACCAGCCTGATACCCCAGGCAGAAGGAAAAGGGTGGCTGCAACCTCACAGAGACTGATCAGTCGCAGTCTCCGTGTGTCTCACCACTGGTGACAGATGCCTCAAATGACTTCACCAAAACTATCCCCCCGCCACTTCCCTTCCTATCCCTTTCCACCACAGCAAAGAAAGACCAGTCTGATCCCATGATGCACAGCTTCCTGCTTTCTCATCCCAAAATCCTCAGAAAAATGCCCCAGATTTCAGGAGAGCCCAGGGGAGGGCAGACAGGCTATGCTGCCAGGACCGCTGACTCTTCGAAGGCAAACAGATACTGCCAGAGAGCAGAATGGGTGGTTGCCATGGGTGGCTTGGGAGGGACTGAGCTCCTGAAAAAAAAAGCAGCACCCATTTTAGCCACAGGGAAAGGGCCTCCAGCAGGTCCGGAGCATGGAGGTAGAGCTGGTTTTTCATCGGGATGTGAATCTGTACAACTACTCACAACTTCTCCTCCTCTCTGTAGGTGTCATGTTCTCCTCATGGATCCTGGTGCCCCCTGACTTGCTGCGGACGCTTCTCCTTGGGAGAAGCTGGAGCATAGTGGTGAGACTGGCGCTCCCACCTGAGCTATGGTAGCAATGCACATTGCTCAAGGATGCATCTTCTCTGTTAGCTTTCTTAGCCCTTTATTCTTCACCTCCCTTTTTTGTCCGTCCCCTTTGTTGTCTCGTTCGGGTTTTTTGTTTGTTTGTGTTTGTTCGTTTGCTCGTTTGCAGCAGTTCACAAGCAAACCTCAGATTCACTTCTCCTCTGATCTTCTCGAACTCATCTGGGACGTTGTACTACAAAGGCGATCGTTGACTCGATATATTGTCAGCCATCCTGTCATGAACCAAAAAAATACCCATTTTGACTTGGGAAATTTCAATCAAATTAGTTTATTGCCAAGTGACAAATCAACCAACATTTAGACACCTGTCTTCCCCCTGATCCTGGTCCCCCACCTCTGTGCCATGTTACCCCCAGACCCTTTGGTGAGATAAAGGGCATCGCAGGAGCTGCGGGTTGGTGCAGGTGGGTCCCTTTGCTCTTGCCGCTCCTTGTGTCCCACTCAACTGCTTCAGCGTGGGTTCTTCCCCCAGCCACTGTCCCTTTGGGTGCTGTACCAGCCCTGGCCTTGTCTCTCCTTTTTCAGCATTCACTGCCCTTTCTTAAACATGTTTCTTTAGGGGCACTGTAAACTCATTTGGTTTGTCCAGTTTTGGGGTGCAGTGGGTCAGTTTTGTCTGGTGCTGAGGCAGCTCTGTGCATCACTGGGCACTGACCTCCTCCTGCACAGACAAAATGAACAACAATGCCATCAAGCATGTCACCAGGCTCTCCGTGACATGCTTTTCAATTCTTTCCTTTCAGCTTCAGGTGTTACTTCTACTGTTTTGGAAAATTACCTTTTATTTTCCCCCTGCACTATTAGCCAAGTCCTTGTAAAAGGCACACAGAAACACCTTACAAAGTTTTGACATCTCCGATAGGGTTGTATGCATCCATACAACACCTCAGCGGTCTCTAGAGATTGAAACAAAAAAGTTCCAGAAGCTTTTTTCTTTTTTTTTTTTTTTGCCTTGAAATGGTATGGTTATGAGGAATTTTCAGTTTAATTGTAAAGTCATCACACTCTTGCCAACACTCACTCTCTCGCCCTCTCCCAGGGTTTGTTTTGTTTAATATCCTGAAGGAAGTGAATGTTCCTAAGTGCAATTTCTGCTGAATAGGAAGAAATATTTTCTAAAGCGGGGGTGCTGGGCAGCACTGCAGAGACATCCTGGACCCCACATGGGGACCTCCTCAGCAGGCAGGGTCAGGCTGGGGGGCAGAGGGTGCTGGGGGATCCCAAGCAGGGAGCACAGCCCTGGGATTTTGGGTTGTGCATGGCGGCCAAGCTTTTCCTGGATTTGTCCCCGGCCGGGGAAGCAGAGGACGTGTCTCCTGCTGCAGTGTGGGGAAACAGCGGCGGTTCTGTGAAATGGGGTTTGCTGCCTTCCAGCTTCCAAGAAACCAGGTGCTTTAGGCAGAAAGCAGCCAGCAAGCTGTGGTTGAGAAACAAGTATCATCTTCTGCCCGCCCAGTCATTTAGGACCTGGCAGCTCTGACTGCCTGCCCAGCCTGCTGCTGCCCCGGGCACTGGCAATGCAAAGCTGGCCCTGTTTCCCTCCTGAAAGTCCGTGATATGTTAAGTTTGATGTTTAATATAAATAAATCATCCTATTTATCATGCAACAGGGGTTCATGCCCAGCTCAGCAGATGTGCCTATTGTAGAGAATGGCTGGAAAGGGCTCAGCCCCATTATCCTCTGTCCTGTCAGACTGAGGTTAGAGCCCCCCATAGCCCCCATAGTTCTCCGACACTTAGCTTGAGATGCCGACACTCAGTGCTGCTTTTACAAACAACAAAGCACCTGCATGTGCTCCATGCTCCATATCTGAAATGATCAACATTTCTACCTCATCAGAACAAGCCAAATTAGGAGGTGCAATCACGATGGTTGGTGTCAATGTCTGAGCGTCAAAGCTCAGGTAGCACACGGATGGGAAAGACCTGGAGCAGATGCACACAGCTTTCCCAGCTGCAATCAGAGAGGGGCAGTGGCCTGGGATGGAGCCGTGTTGCACTTTGCACTGGTGAAAGTCCCAAGTCCAAAGGGTAAGAGAAAAGCTGAAATACTCAGTTTCTTGGAACCTAGCCACCCAGAATGGTCCTCATATAGTTTACAGAGAAATGCCACCTGGCATGATAGAAATGTAGACAGGTTTCTGTTGTGAATATTTTTATTGTGCGCATACGATTTTATAAGTGAAAACAAAGGTGATGTATTCAGAATAGTTCAGTTTTATTCATCACAGGGCATAGTGTAAATACAGGTTAATCTTCTGCATGTTGCTTTAATAATTAACGGCATTAAGTACATGGCTAGCAGTGATTCTAACACAGTCATTACAGCTAATAACATTGCCAGTGCTAAGTTTTCATGTAGTATACCCAGCCAACCAAGTATTTGCATTGGGACAGGCCAGTGTTCAGCAGGAAAACCCTACACCCTCAGTGAAAGGGAAAAAAAAAAACAGAACCAAAACCAAAACCAAACAAAAAACCTCCAAGTGAGGTAAAGCTAGTCACCATCTCACCACCAGACTGGTGCCCAGCCTGTCTTCAAGCAATAGCTACTCTGGATACCACCCCTCCCCAGTTTTATTGCTGATCACAACTTTACAGGGTATGGAACATCCCCTTGGACATTTGGGGTCTGCTGTGTCCTCTCCCAGCCCCTCAGCTCCCCCCGCGAGCCTCCCCGCTGCAGGGGCAGAGTGAGAATCAGAGGCAGCTTTGTCACTGTGCGAGCCCTGTTCATCTATTGCTGAAACATCAGTGTGCTGTCAATGGCGTGCTGGCGATAAATCACACGGCAGCATAAGGGTGGCTGTGAAGAGCGTTAACTGCACCCCAGGCAGACCCAGGACACTGCTGGATCACATCTTTCTCTCAGACAAATTTGGGCTCACATGGGCCACGCGGTGCTGAACCTGCACACAGGTGCTGTAGGCAGGAGGCAAAGAAAGGAGGTTTTACGGACATGGAAAATATCGAGCTCAAGTCAGAGATGTAGAAAGCAGCCACAGCTGGACAGAGGGGCTCAGGCAGCGGCATAAGCACTATTCACATCTGTGATGTTACAGTCTAGCATTCAGATCTGCCACTCTAATAAGATCAGACTGCCCAATGTTTTAATGGAAAAAATACTCCCACGGGCTTTGGGTACAAGCTACTGGACTACATTGAGTTACTGCTTCACAGCATATCTTGACTGGGACAAAAGCTCTTCAGTTACACATAATCTACTTAAATGATGTTCTGAAGAAACCACAAATCCATTGAATGTCACCCCTGGCAGAGTTAAACCTGGGCGCCAGGTAAGGAGACCTGATATCAGAGGAAGAGAGGATGTAGCTGAAAGAAGACATCAGGCTAAAATAAATAGTTATGAGGTGGTATATATGGAATTTAGGCACCAATCCAGAAGCTTTGCATCAAACACAGGTAGAGTACAGATTATATTGGTGGTATGGACTGTTGTGTTCAGAGATGCAGCAGGGCTAAGCTACAAGAGCAAGAGATAAAGCATCAGATAAACCTGCTGTCAGATACAACAGGAAGAAGGTGTTGGACTGAAAGGGTAGTTGGTGAGGAATGGAAGGAACCAGAGAATCAGACTAGCAAACTGTTACCTATGTGAACAGAAGGCTGGATGATGGACTTTATGGTCCATTTACTTTCTCCACTCTCATAATTATTGCTTCCCACTAAAGCCATGCTCTCCCTTGGGTTGCTGTCCTTGCTGCTCAATGTACTGGGCATTTACACAGATAAAAAATCTATCATCACTGTCTGACTTTCGTTGGAAGTAACATCAGTACATGTGGCTTTAAATTCAGTGAGCCCAAATTTAATATCCAGCTTCAGTTTGAGTTTCTTCCCCAGCGTTGTGTCTGGCATTGGCACTATACAGGAGCCAAGACGTTCTATCTCTTCCTCATCTACATACAGAGCATCCTGCTTTTCTGTACCATGGAAAGAAAAGTGTACACTTGTCTGATCTGGTTCTGTTGGATGAAAATAATAGTGGGCAACTTCATTTATATTCACTGTGTCCCCAATTCCCACCAATTTCTTGAAGATATCTACTGAATAAGTATAGCCATCAGCTTTTGAGACCCTTTTTTTACGGAAGTCATGGATGGTAGCATCAAATTCCTGAGTTACTGCTAGGCCATATGTCCAAGCACTGACTCTTGAGGCAACAATATCTGGATTGACTCCAAATAAAACAGCCCCTTTTGCAACGGCTACTTGTACCTCCAGTGGGCAAAAGATATGATACTTCTCACCAAAGGCCTGACTGATTGCATCTCTCAAGATGACGCTAGATGCAAAGCCCCCCACAAGCAAAATGTACTTGACTTTGGCTATCTCAGGCTTGTCAAGAATTTCCCTCAAAGCACAAATTATATTTTTGATACTGTAGTCAAAAAAGCTCTTCATTTTCTCATATGTAATCATGATCATCCCATCACACCACACAGCTCCTTTTGCGTTTTTGAAGAAGTGGGAGATGTCCTTTTTGGAGTTTGCCACTCTGGTCAAGTTGTAGTAGCAATGTATGTAAACCGCCTCCCTGCTAGCAGAGCATTTCTGTAGACTGAAGCTGTACAGCATATGCTGTAATTCGGTAGGATGGTTCTTTACATATTCATCCCATACACCATCATCAAATATTTCCTTGAGGAAATGAGTGAAGTTTTCATCTACTCTGTTGCCTCCCCATCCACCTCCAGTTGCCTTGTGTAACTCCTTCAAGTGATGGTTTTCTTGGATCTCATGTACTGTGATGTCTATTGTTCCACCTGCACACACACGTACAAAAACATATGAACTGTAGAATCATTTTGGTTGGAAAAGACCCTCAAGATTGTCGAGTCCAACCATTGAAGTTAGCTCTTTTCTTTAAAGTACATGAGGTCCTTACTTTCCACTGAGTATAATCCTACCTTCTGAACTCCTGGTCCATGAGTCTGCTTTTCTGCTGCTTTCTTTTCTCATCCTGACTCCTCCCCTATTGCCTGCACACCTTTAGATTTCCTAAATTCATGCACTTCTGTTTAGAAGCCTGGTCTCTCAGGGCTCCTACAGTAACTGCTGATGAGAGCTGGATGCTCTGACTTGCTCCCTGCACAAGCTGATGTCCTTTCTTATCACAAAAGGAAACCAGCCTCCTCACATAGACAGTTGGCTCTTCCCTTCTGATGCACAAGCTCTGAGTTAAGATGAACAGCAGTGGTGAGACTCTCAGAAATTCGTGGTCCTCTTGATGCCTTTTCAGTACTTGTTCATAATCACCAGACTGCTCTTGGCAGGGAATTCATGTCACACCAAAAAAACCCTCACACAGGAAACTAGAGGAATTGCTAAGAAGTGCTCCATCAAATATTCCTAATGATTTACTCTACAGGGCCTGCTAGCTAATCTCTTTGGTCAGGTCACTGGGCACTACACTTGCTCCCACAGAGAAGACACCCTCAGACACATGGTGTGAACAGTGGGGTTGTCCTATGCAGGGACAGGAGCTGGAATCCATGATCCTCGTGGGTCCCTTCCAACTCAGGACATTCTATGGTTCTATGATTCTAAGCGTGAGCTTGGGCTATGCAGCAGCATGTGGGTGCACGTTGATGGTGATGCTGGGACATGGTGCTGGCTGTTTGGGTGTGATGGCAGGAGCTCTCACTGTGACCGTCTGTCCTGAAGCACATGACAGCATAAGACAGTGACTTCTATTTGCCATGAAGCAGACCTTTAGCAGTCCTGTCCTTTCCTCCCATTTTTATGCCTCCCCATGGGATCTCAATAAGTGAGAAATAAAAACAAAAACCCCATGACAAGCACTGATAGCTTAGATGTTTCCGCAGCAGTTGAATTCAAGGTTACGTGGCCACGCTCTATCAGAGCTGAACCTGAACACAAGCAGACAAACTGTTGGGAAGGCCAGGGAAAGCTCGCAGAGACTGTTGGTGTGCACAGCGCCCTGACACTTGTTAGCCAAACAGGCTATAATCTAATGAGGGTGTTTTTTCTAGGACATTTATATCCATGTCATACAGATCATATATGAAGCCTCCTAAGAGCAGCTTCTTCCTTTTGCAGCTTGCTGGGCCTTTCCAAAAGCTCAGCCTTATCAAGCTTTTTGCAGATTTCTCTATGAGGAAACAGAGACAGTTGCTGGATGCTGGAACAGTCCAGAAGCCCATACTTAGAAAAAGAAAGAACCTTTGAAGTGATCCTGGGACCTCTGCCTGTCCCAATCAAAGAATACCATTAGTTTTGACAGATTAAATTCTTCAGTGCTTAGTTAAGGTGGAGCAGCTACACAGAGCAAGAGCAGGGAGGCAATGTAACATCATATCAACATAATATTACAAAGCTTTGAAAACTCTTTTCACTTCATTTTCAGCAATCTGGCGCTGATATAAAAACTACCATCCAAAACCAGTTCGCACTGCAGTGCTGCAAAACTTACTGTTTGCTGCTTCTTCAGGAACCGCCAGTTGAAGCTGTGTGGAAGATCGAGGAAAGTTCATGGCAAGATTTAGAGCACGTGGACAAGACAGACAGGGAGCTCTGGAGAAAACCAGTATGTCTCTGGCCCATAATGAAATGTGGGAAACAAGTAATTGTGAAAGGTGTAGTCTGGGAGAGTCAAGTGTCAATCTACTAATTTATATGACCATAAAAAGATGAAACAGCTGCTGCACAACGTGCTGCTCCTCTGCCTCCCATGAACTGCCTGCTTTTCAGAGCTAGTAAGTTAGATGCTCCTGGTTTGGGACACACAGGCTAAATCCTTATTTACAAACATGTATTAAAAATTGAAGATGTTTGCCTCAGCAGCATGCATAAACATTTCTTCCTCGCTGTCTTTAAATGGCATTTGTACGGAAGAAGAATCTGTGTTTCCAGCCTACCTTACCTGCTCTTCACAAATGCTTATTCATGACATCGTCAGGTACCAGTGGGGATTTCAGCCACCCTGTGGAGGCACCTGCCTCCTCGCCAACAGCATGTGGTGGACCTAATGCTTTGCAGGATCCCCAGCCGCAGTGGTATCACCACTCCCCTGCCTCTACAGCAGGTACCCAGACTGTGGGCCTGTGCTTTCTGCTAATGATTAAAGCAGCAAGGATGAAGGTGGCCTCTTGGGAAACAGGTGTCCTTCTTGGCTAAAAATGTACTTAGCTGAGAAAGAGATCAAGGCACTAAAATACAAGGCTTGCAAAGGCTACAATGGACTCTCAGAAGATTGGTGTGCGTAGGTGTGTGTACACAGACACAGGGTGCCAAAAGGCTACTTGTGTTCACACAAACACCACCTGTCTGTTAGTACTCGGCTGCTTTCCCGCATCTATACAATTTACCACTCCTCAGACCTTCAGCTACATACCTGCCACAGCTCTTTGACTGATCAGAGTGCTCTAAAAGTTGGATTTCACAGTGTAAGGGGGATGCAGAGAGGCAAATGTGTCTTTATGTGCTTGTGGGACAAAATATTCAGAGAGAATCTTGAGACTGGCCAAATAAAAAAGACTGGAAATCCTGCTGTGTGCCTTTCCTCCCGTTCTGCTTTCTAGTCCAGCAGTTTCCTTGGCTGCACAAATTCTCTGGCATTTTCTTGAGGGCCCCCGGCAAGAAAGACAAATTTCTGTGCAGCTCTCTGCAAGCAAATTGCTCTGTTTCTCTCAGGAATCCACTATTCTGTGAGCATGGTGCAGGTCACTGACAACATGAGCTGGGATCCAGCAAGAAAATCAGCTTTTAGAAAGCCAGCGTATTCTGAGAAAATGATTGCAAAAGACCCTTACTGGAAATATTACAGAATAGAGCAGGTGAGTTAAAATTACATATGCACCATATTTCTTACAACTTTCACAAAAAGAAAGAACTACAATAGTTGATTTTTCATACTTCATAAGGTGTTGCAGACGAAGGTGGCCAGTGCATTAACACTTCATCTTGTCCAGGCTTTAGAAGGTAAATGACAGGGAATTTGTCCAATACCAGCAAGTAGGACTCAGTGACTCTGAGCCAAATGCCATGTGATAATATAGGTGTAGTAGTACATATATAGCAAGCTGCCATGCTCTATTTGTTACTTGCTTAGGAATTTTGTTCCGCTATTTTTCAAGACCCTGTGGCTCCTTGAGTCAACCTGGTCTTGTTCTGTGGATCAGTTTTATCTCCGAAGCCCATCAGCTTCTCATGTATTGTTCTTTCCTTTGATTTTTCTTTCTTTAACCTTTTTTTTGTTTTTTTTTTTTTCCTCCCTAGCTTTAGGCTAGAACACTCAAGTTATAAAGCTTTATATTTCAAAGGCTGATTTTAAAACCTTCTGAAGGCTACACTAACACATTCAAGTTACAAAGCTTTCTGTTGCAAAGGTTTCTTTAAAGGCCTTCAGAAGGCTACAAGCCCTGCTGCATCCTTTCTAGCAGGCTTCACACACGCTCCCTAGTCTCTCTGAGCAGCAGGACCAGGCTTTTTGCTCTGTCTGTACAGCAGCCAGCAGAATCCAGCAGACTTGGGCTCTGAGGTACTGCTGAAATCTCTTTTCACTGTTATACCTCATCTCAAAGGAGCAACAATTTCCCCTTCCTTGCAAAAGGTGCCATTTGGCCTAGAGTGCAGCAGCCCCGACACAGCAAATCCCGCACAGCTACAGGATTTTTAATCTCTCACAACAGACCTAGTACGTCATCCATAGGCAACAAAGGTCCACAGATTGCCACAAAATGTCTTGATGCATGAAATTTCCCTCTTGCCAGACTCTCACATCTCCTGCTGCAAACAGGAACATGCAGCCAACACAACCTCTTTTCCCAGTTCTTGATGTTTTGAGGGTGAGATTTCACCTGGGCTGAACATCCAGTGCACCAGTGTGGTGAGTTAGGTCACACATCTGGTGCGGGTTGCGTTCCTTAAACCAGTCCTACCAGCAAAGTGAGATGAGGGATTTGAGTCTCAAATGTCCCCGGCTAAGTCTACTTAGGAGTGGTTGCACTTTGGAGCAACCAACAAAACACCATTGTTTTAGGAAGGTCGCTGGCGGCAGGGATAATAGTGGTGGCTGCTGCTGTGCCGGACTGAGGTAGCCCGAAGCCTCCAAATAAGAATGTCCCTGAAGAACAGGTTGAGCCACACCGATACATCCTGCCTTCCTCTGTGTTGTACAGGATGCCATCATGAAATAACCCAGAGTTGTCTTCCCTTCCTTCTTTGGCTCTACACCATCATTAAGAGACTTGAAGAAATGCTACTGCTGAAATGTTTTTCTCCCACAGCTTTTTCCACCCTGTATCTCTTGGTCAGTGCTGTCAGTTGTGCCCTTAGGGTCTTGGATTTTTTTTTTATATGGTGTAAAATGTCAATATGAGGATAACGAAACCTACAGGTCCTGCAAGACAGATGTTCTCCCTTAGGTATCCCAGAGCAAATACTTCACAGACACAGCAGAAGCTCCAATCCCACCACTGTGATACTTGTATTTCTAATTATTAGACTTTATTTTAAGGAATTATGGAAGTCATAGTTCAGGAAAATATTAAGGCAGCAACCTTTAAAGATAAACCAACCCTGTAACCACATAATCTTTGTATAAGCAGACCTTATAGCCATAGAAGCTTTGTACTCAGTAATCATACCCTACTCTTAAAATTAACATAGATTTACAACATATTCTTTTAAAACAGGTAACTGGGAAGTAACTGAGAAACATGCGAATGTTGCTTAGCATTGCTTAAATGGATGGCTTGTGTTAGAACAGGTGTGAAATATGTTAATCGGTGTAAAGAATTGTAATGAATATGTAATTCTTCTGTCAATATAACCCATGTATAACCAACTGGTTGGTGGCAGACCTATGGAGGGACACCCCCAGTCTGGCCCCATCACTGAATAAAGAAATGCTTTTTTTAAAACCCAAAAGCGTGGTTTTAAGAGTTTATTAGCTTGCTGATTTTACATATCACTGTGCCTTCCCCTCAGAGGGAGAAAACCTGACCCCAAACACAGGCACCACCACAGCTGGGCAGCTGTATTTTCCCAAATCTTGCAACAACACATAACTAATACCTGGATTATATCACTAACTTCTCTTTAGAAGGTTTTTCGCTTTTGAAAGTGATGGCCGGACTCTGGTTAAAATGCACGGAGATACATCTCACATGCTCATTTTCCAGAGGGGTACCTGGGAAGGCAAATAGCAGCTATTTCACCAGCTATTTTCCTTAGAAATTCGATATCCCTCGTGACAGAGTCCTGTGAGAACTAAGATCACTCAAATACCAACATGGGTAATTTTGAAGGAAGGACTGGGCAACTGACCTGAGAAGCAATGCTGAGATCTTTCATAGCTGGAGCTGAGATGTTTCAAGCAGTTTAGTCTTCTACAAGGGCTTGTCTCAAGTTACTGAGACCAAATTCTCACAACACAGGAAAACAGACTGGGAGACTGTTCACCCATGAGCTTTTGCTCATGGATTGACATTTCTTTTCTTGTCCCCTTTAGCTCCCCCACCCAAAGACACAGAAAACAAAGGACTAAACAGATAAACTGGCCAAAAAATGCACAGTTCATCAACCACTCTTTCAAAGGACTAAAAGAATAACATCAAGAGCATAGTGTCAATGAACGTATGGTATTTTATATTAGGGTTAGCTGTGCTTCAGAGAAAATATATGTGTTATGAGTTATTTGACTCATTTCACAGGCATTTGACAACTCACATATTTACCAAGCCCTAGCTTAGTAAATCTAGTTAGAATTGAACAGTGCAGAAAGTGTGACAAATACAAACACAAAGTGTTGGTGCAATTAAAATTCCACGTGCATGGAAACCACTAAACCACGAGCTTTTATTCTTGAGTGATTCCTTCATTCACGATGCTCCCAAAACACAATGACAAAGTAGAGGCAACAGCAGTTTAGGAAGAGAAGAGGACTAAAATTCCTCTTTTCAGGCTGCTTTGGATTACATTCGTGATGATATACTCTAAGGACAGCTACATGGGGTAGGAACCAATTTTCCTGAACATTTCAGTAAGAAAGTTCAGAATTTTAAAATGGTTATTGAGAGGTTCACAGATGCACCAGTTCAGGTTAGGGGTTGACCTGCTGGAAAGCAGCACTGCAGAGAAGGACCTGGAAGTCCTGGTGGACAACAGGATGACCATGAGTCAAAAATGTGCCTTTGTGGCCAAGAAGACCAACAGTATCCTGGGGTGCATTAGGATGAGTGTGACCAGCAGATTGAGGGAGGTGATCCTCCCCCACTGCTCTGCCCTGGTGAGGCCGCATCTGCAGTACTGTGTCCAGTTCTGGGCTCCCCAGTTTAAGAAGGACGAGGAATTACTGGAGGGAGTTCAGCAGAGAGCTGCAAAGACGATGATGGGTCTGGAGCATCTTTCTTAGGAGGAAAGACTGAAAGAGCTGGGTCTGTTCAGCCTGGAGAAGGCGGAGAGGGGACCTTATTTATGCTTATAAATATCTCAAGGGTGTGTGGCAAGAGGATGGGACCAGACTCTTTTCAGTGGTGCCTCAGTGACAGGACGAGGGACAACAGGCACAGACACAGGAGGTTCCCTCTAAACATGAGGAGAAACTTCTTTTCATTGAGGGTGCCAGAGCCCTGGAACAGGCTGCCCAGAGGGGCTGTGGAGTCTCCTTCTCTGGAGACATTCAAGACCCACCTGGACACATTCCTGTGTGATCTGCTCTGGGTGAACCTGCTTTAGCAAGTGGGTTGGACTAGATGATCTCCAGACGTCCCTTCCAACCCCAACCATTCTTTGATTCTGTGAACTGGTGGCAGTGCCAGTGTTTGATGCCAGGACAAACACATTAACACAACCAGCTGTGAGCTGAGGCTTTGGAGGAAGGGAGCACGTGGCTCCTCTGGCCGGGCAGGAGAGGAGAAGGAATACGCTGGCAGCCAGCACCCAGGCTCTGAGGATCGACCTTCCCCACAGCAGCACCCATGTCGAACCCAGACAAAAAACAAGAACAACACAACAGGTCCTGTTCTGTTCTGGGTTATGTCCAAAGTAAATAACAGAAGGGCTCTGGTGAAGAAATTAGAAGATGATCAGTCCCGCTTATTTGCTTATAGTTTACACTTTTACCATGATAAGAATATCTAATTATTTCTGCAAATGATTGTTTTAGTCCAATCTAATCCCAAATTAGGTCCTTTTTCTTTTTCTGTTTTTATTTTTAAAAAATAAATTTATTCCTGCTAGGAAACACACTTCTTAATAAATAATTAACAAAGTAATCAAACTCTCAGTTTATAGACATAAACAAACACTAGAACTCAAACAGAGCTCACGTTAACTGACATTCCTGGTACAACCTCCAAAAATGTTAATGTCTCTATGTCTTCAATCTGAACAAAAAAGAAATATATAAGAAGTCAGGAGATTGTTATTGTAATCATCAGGATTCTACTTCAGTGTACAAAAACTGATATAGAAAAAATTACCCCTAAGGCAGCTAATTCCCTCTTGAAATTAATTACAAAATTGCTTAATTGTTTTCATGCAAAATGTTTCTGTGTCAAGGCAATTATTATGGTGATGGTATTAATGCAATTAAGGGGGAGCGTACTGCCTACAGAGTCAATTTTTAATAGTTTTGTTATAATTAATGGCGAAGAATTAAGGTTTCTAACAGCCTGGGTGATTATGAGCTTTCCTAACTGAAGTCTGCTAGAAAGGTTACTTGGCTTCTGACACGTGGGGCACGCAGGTTTCTGTCCTTCGAAGAGCAAGGAAACACATCTAACGCTGTGGTGGGTTGCCATGACAGACAGGCTTTATCTAGACTGAGTAATGATGTGACCTTGCTCCACAACAACTTACCTGATATTTTTTCTGGCCGTGTCATTCTGCTCTTAGCTGCTCCATGTGCCTCTGTATGACTCACTGAGGGTAATATAAGTTGGATGCTGTGCCACGTACTACTCCAAGGTTAACGTGACGTTCTTTGCATGATTTCCTGATGGATATTTTTTAAAAGGAAATGCGTGTGAGACAGGGAAACGATCTCCTCTGTTCTGACTTTGGTGTCCTGGGTCTCACCTGGTGAAGGAGACATGCTCAAGGAATTTGCCTCTGAAAAACCAAGGGCAGGCCTGGGAGTCTCCCAGCACATTTGGTCAAGGAGCCCTTTGCGGGGACCCCCACGTTCAGGGAGGCCTCTCTGCTGCTGCTTGCACCTTCCCCCACTCCCAGCCCCGAGGAGAGAAGCTGAGGCCTGGGCAAATATTTGACTTCTCTTTCAAAGCTGCAATGAGGAACCAGGCGGGACCCGTGAAGGCTGAGCTGCAGCTTGTCATGTCTTGCGGCAATAGTAAAACCACCATAAACACCAGGAATGGGAGATCCTGAGGTTTAAAGGCCTCATGCCCCCTACCAGCTTCCCAGAGACTTGTGCATGGGAAGGGGGGTGCCTGCAGAGGGAAGGGAGCTTCACTTAAGGAATGGGTGAGCAGGTCTGGTCTCTTTGCCTGAAGATGACTTAGGGGATCACAGGTGGACAAGAGGGAGGAAAGGAGCTACACGTGCACTCTCTGCCTTCAGCTGCAAGAACTAGGCTGATGGAAACATGATGAACATGAGGACATGGCTCGCCCTGCAGTGGAGAGTGGACATGTACTCCTTGTCAAAGGGTATCGAGGCTGCACGAATACCACTGAGGTCCATGGGACATCTGGACAGGTGTCAGAAAGAGACTTCCATTGGGGGTTCCTTGCAGGTTGGAAACAGGATACTGGGTCTGGAACCACTTGGGCTGCTCTTACAGTCATCCAAATTTGCTCAAAGAAATGCTACCTGTTCGTTTTGCAACAGCAGACTTTATGGTTGTTACTTATCATCCACCCCCACCAGCTCAGCTAGATCAACTATCTCAACAGCTTCAGAAAGGTGGCACAAAAATGGCATAAACTTATTATTGTGTCGCCTAATTTGATAGTGATGCAGTCATGTGTTACCCTTGATCCGGACCAAGTACCAGTGGACAACTAAGCGGTGACCTGGCATCACTACTGGTATGACCGTAGGCTCCTAAGAGAAAAATCTGTGCTGCGGAACCCTGAGGTCTCCCAGCTGTGCGCAGCCACTGGCATGCAAGAGCTTCCTCTCAGGGCCTTCTCTGTGGGTGGCACAAAGACCACACACGGGCCAGCAGCTCCACAGGGACATGGTGGATGCTGCTGCCTATGCTGCCGTGGCTCAGGGGCATTGTGGTGGGGAGACGGCAGGGAGAGAGCAGGGATGGTGCAGAGGGGAAACACAAGAGATCCTGACAGCTGCGGGGGGCACAGAGCTGTGAGCAGGAGCAAAAAGCTGCGTTTTGGCGATGTGTCAGGGCAGGGCAGGAGGCAATGCTGGAAAGGCACCGGGAAGCTCAGCTCTGCCCAAGCCTGTGCACGGCGGCCGTTCCCTTTCACTGTGTTTCGGGGGTTCTTCTTTTTTTTTACTTAGTCTGATTTTAAATGCCATAATTCCTCCCGCAAAAGCATAAAAAAGCCGTCACTTCGCGCAGGCACGTAAATACCAGGAGGGTTTCGGTGATGTATCGCTAAGCCTCGCGAGGGCCCCCTAGGCCAGCCCAGGCAGGCGGTGTCGCGCTTAAACCGGACGGAGCCGGGGCGGGAGCCACAGGAGACACAACATTTTCTCCTTTATAGCGATTTGGTCTTCACCAAAAGATGAAAGCGGCAGGTGAGGGCTCCCTCCCACAGCACCCAGCGTCAAGACTGCGGTGCCGCACACCAGCGCTCCGCCCCGCCGCACGGGCGTCATCACCCCCGCCCCCATTCTGCTTTTGACACGCTCAGCACGTAGGGTCGGGCAGATCACACTCCCGGGCACCCCGCGAAGTAAGCGGGCCACCCAGGGGCGACCTGTACCCGCGCAAAAATTCATCTCACATTCGCAGTGAGGACCCGGGCGTCACCCCGGGTCGTTATTTTCCTTACTCATAAGTTTAAGGCATAACGCAGCCCACCCCGCCTCGTTGGGACAGCCCTGCGCGCTAGCTCTATAGCTCAGGGCGAGCAGCTCCCCACGGGGATCCACCACGCACAAGCTAAGTCTTCATTTTCTTCACTACACTGCCCGGTCTATTTTCCTTTCCACGCCGCGTAACTGCCGCCGGGGGCCGAACCGTGACGGGACCGCTGCGGGACGTATGTAAATGAGCAGCCCGGGCGCCGCTGGGAATTGTGGGACGTACCCGCCCTCATCGCGCACTCGGGCGGAGACTGTCTTACTTTTGGAGGCGGGGCGAGTAGCGGAAGTAGTGTGATGTTATGTCCGGGTCTCGCTCGCTGCGTCTCATCGTTGGGCCCCGCGACAAGATGGCGGACCTCTCTCTGGACGAGCTCATACGGAAACGCGGTGTGATGGTGAAAGGGAGGTAAGCGGTCGGGAGGGCCGCGCCCCGGGCCCGGCGGCCTCCGGTGGTTCCTGTATTGTCTCTTTCGGTCGTTCCGCTCTAGAGGCTGCGGGCCACCGCCTGCCTCAGCGCCGCCCGGCCCTGTTCCCCGCTCTCGCCTTCCCATTGGCTCAGGCGTCGCTCTGCGGGGCCGTGCCTCTGGCGGCGATTGGCGGTGGGGGCTGTCGCTCAGGGCTGGGCTGGGGCGGGGGTCTGTCCCCCACCTCACCTCCTGTTCCTGGCGCTGCCCCGTGGGCTCCGGCCCCGGCAGGGCCGCCCCGCCCGCCCCCTTCCCGGGCCCTTCTCGTCTCTCTCCAGCCTCCGGGCGCAGCCCACCGCTGTGCCACAGCCTCCGTCCTGCGCTTTCCCCGCTTCCTTCTGTTTCTCCCCGCCAATTCCCCCAATGGGGCTCCCCAAGCCGAGCGCCGGCGCCCCCTGCCCCGAGCCCCCTCGGTGTCTGGGCTGCCTCGTGTCTGCGCCCCGAGCTGCTGCTGGGCTGCGGCTCCTCGCCGGGCAGCGCCCCGGGGTGCCCGGGCCCCCGTAGCTCCCGGAGCGGTGCGTTCAGGAGCAGCCCGGTGCATTGTGGGATGGCCGTGGGAGGGGGGCTGTGCCACCGGGAGCCGTGACTGTAGCGGAGCTGGTCGGGATCCGCGTAGGCCAGGCTGCAGGGACTTCATCAAACTTGCTGCCTGGCCCTCGGAAACTGTAACCTCTGTAGCGTGGTTGACAGATTGTTTGAAATGCTTGTGTGGATGTGGAGTGTGTTTCATATTAGCTACAAGATTAGGCTCTGTAGGGCAGGTGCTCCAGTATAGGCTGGGCCGTTTACTCTAGTGCAGCTGTTGGCAATCTTTATCTGCCTTCTCCCTTGGTAGCTTTTCAGCTTCCCTTTTGCTGTAGTCTCTTGATGCTTCTGAAGGTCTTGTCCATGGATTTCTCCCCATCTGTGTTAGCTAAACGTGCCTTTTTTATTTAAAGTTAATGGTCACTGGGGAATCTGAGGCTTTAACTCTGTCTGCACTTGTGTGTCTAGAGTAGTATTTTGAAAGTTATCTGCTAACATATACTGGCAAAACATTCAAACATATATAAATCCTAGTCTAGACAAGGCCTTGGCTTTGCACTTTCATTCATGTTATCCTGCGTATTTGGAACAGTCTTATACTGCTTAGTATGCCAAGTACCTCATTTCTCCTTTGTTAAATCCCTTCTTAACTCAGAGTTCTTCCAAGAATTCTTCCTGCTTTTATTTGCTGAACAATAATCCCTCAGCAAAACTGTAAGAATTTTTGTGCCTTGCATTTCTGTTGTTTGTAGCGTTCAGCTCACCTTCTAAGATCTCTGAGGTGGCTAACTTGACTTTGTGAAGGCTGAATAAACTTTAATCATTATATCCATGCTGTTCCGTAGTATAGATGAAATAACAGAAAAATCTTCACCTGGAAAATGTACTAATCCACAAAATAGTCAAGACAGAACTTGGAGTAATTGAAAGTTAATTAGATGTTTGAGGTTCCCCTGTATTTCAGATGTTGTGTCACAAAAAGCCTAAAGAGTTAATGCTGTTACAGGGTAAGCAATTGTATACAGAAGATAGTTGCTTATTAGGATAAACACAAATCTTAAGAGATGATGTAATCTTCAGTACAGAGTTACCTAACTATTTTTATTAGTTTGTGTCATTAGCAGTTTTAACTAATTCTGGCTTAAATGCTGATACACGTTTCTGGTTTTAATTTGCCCTCTTTTATGCTTATTAAAAAGAACCACTTGTGTGGCACTGCTGTGGTATAACCCCAGCCAACAACTGTGCCCCACACAGCCACTTGCTTGCTCTCCTCTGGTGGGATCGGGGAGAGAATCGAAAAAGTGAGAAAACTCACGGGTTGAGATAAAGACAGTTTAATAAGTAAAGCAAAAGCTGTGTACCCAAGCAAAGTGGAACGAGGAATTCATTCACTACTGGCCATGGGCAGGTGGGTGTTCAGCCATCTCCAGGAAAGCTGCACTCCATCATGTGTAATGGTTACTTGAGCAGACAAACATCATCACTCCAAACATCCCCCCTTCGTTTTTCTTTCCCTTAGTATCTATACTGAGCATGATGTCATATGGTGTGGAATATTCCTTTGGCCAGCTGGATTCAGCTGTGTCCCTTCCCAGCTTCTTGTGCACCCCCAGCCCACTTGCTGGTGGGCTGGTGTGAGGAGCTGAAAAGGCCTTGACTCTGCGTAAGCACTGCTCAGCAGTCACTAAAACATCCCTGTGTTAGCACTGTTTCCAGTGCAAATCCAAAATGTAGCCCCATACTAGCTACTGCGAAGAAAATTAACTCAAGCCCTGCCAAAACCAGCACATTCTTCACCCCTTATTCCATACCAATTACATCATGCTCGAGTCTCAAACTATCCAATACATTCTTGTTACTCACCACCACCCTTCCCATCCTTTGGTATAATACACAGATACCATTCCCTTGGTCTATGGACTGCCCTTGTGAAGTGTCCATAAATGTACACAAAATGTCGATTGGACTCGTGTAGCCCATCACTTTGGGTTCTACCTGTTACTGTGTTCACTTAGGACAGGAGAGGTGGTGCATTGTGTGGAGTTGCTGGGCACCAATGCCAGCTCAGGTCAGGTCACTGCTGCACTTGCACTGCTTCTTGCAAGGCTTGTCCTCCATTGGTTCAGGTGGTTCCTGCTATAGTACTCCCTGTAACTTACAACAATTTAAAGGTATTTCCATTACAATCTCCACCCCTAGTTCCTTTGGGCTGGTTACAGGGCTAACATTCCAGTGAACTCCTCCTTGTGCTCCTAGCCTGGTGAGCAAGAAAGGGTTCCTGGTGTAGTAATTCCAGAACATGCCACTCAAATCCCAGGTTTAACTTTGCCCCCAATTTCTCTACCTCCTCCCCACCCTGAGCAGCACAGGGAGACAGCGAATGGGGGTTGCACTCAGTTCATCACATGTTGTTCCTTTTGCTCCTTCCTCCTAAGGGGAGGACTCCACACTCTTCCTCTGCTCCAGTGTGGAGTCCCTCCCATGGGAAACAGTCCTGCACAAACTTCTCCAATGAGAGTCCTTCCCAGGTGCTGCAGTTCTTCACAAACTGCTCCAATGTGGGTCTCTTCCATGGGGTATGGTCCTTTGGACATCTGTCTGCTCTGGTGTGGGGTCTTCCATGGGCTGCAGGTGGGTATCTGCTCCGCCATGGACCTCCATGGGCTGCAGGGGAACACCCAGCCTCGCCATGTTCTACACCATGGTCTGCAGGGGAATCTCTGCTCCAGCGCCTGGAGCACCTCCTGCTGCACCTTCTGCACTGACTTCTGTGTCTGCAGAGTTGTTCTGACTTGAGTTCACACTGGTGTTCTAGCCTGTCCAGTACAGCAGCACAGACACAGCAGCAGTGCCCAGGCATCGCTATCACTGTTACATTCCCAGGCACAGCAGAGTAAGATGAAAAGCAGTACAGCAAGCAGCAAAAGCAAAAAGCAGCTATCGACAAGCACAAGACGAATTTACAGTAAGGCAAACAAGCCCCATGGCAAGCACAGGAGCCAAATGGCAGTGGCACCTGTAAATTCAGTCTAGCCCATTCCAGTCAAACCTCTTGTTATCACGGACTGTTTGAGGCCCACATTGGGCACCGAAAAGGACTGAATGCTTTTAACATTGCTAAATTAATGCTTTTTAAAATTGCAGGGTAACTCTTGTTCTGTGGCTGTTGCTTTATGGGTACTCTTAGTCTTCTGTATTATTCAGGGTGTATTTCAATCAATGATCTTAATAATACTCTTGTTTCTTGTACATAATGTGCTTTGGCTGTATGAGCAGCCATAGGATTCTTCACTAGATAACAAGATGGGATCCCAGTCCTACATTTCTCATTGTCTGGACACAAGAATGAAAGAAACAGAAGTGGAGATTTTGTCTTTCACCTCTTTTTTTACAGATTTCTCCACTGAAAATACGTGACTGTAAATATGTTGGGATTGTAGGGTTAGATCAGGAAATGCTAATATAAAGCTGTAGGAAAGAGTCAAATTGCATCATCATTTGAACTTGTGACAAAGCCTTTTGAGTATTACACAGATGCTAGATACCTACTTTTAGACTTTATAATACTGAACAGTACGTTTCAGAAAGCAGATGAACACTGTAGCCCTATTTAGCTTACTTGAATTCTAAAATGCCAACAGCAGGAATATTTTTTCAGTACCTGAATTTTAAAATTTCTTTTCCCACTTTGACATATTTTTTGTTGTGATTTTTTTTTTTTTTAATAAACCAAATGGAACAAATAAAATCCTTAAAAATTACTTAAATGAGGAACTGTATTAAAAAATTAGACAAGCAGTTTCCTTCGAGGGGAGATTTTGAACAAGTGAATTAGACTTGCAACGAGAAGCTAGTTTCAGCTTTCACTACCTAATGGGCTGCTTCTTAGTAATACTTGTGTCCAAGTATAAGTGCTGCTGTTTGTGTGGGCTGTTATCTTTCTGTGCTCAGTATTGTGATGATGTGCTTAAAAAGTAAAGCACATTGAGTGCAGCAGTTCTGTTAGTAGACTAAAGAAGAGACAGTGATGTTAAGGAGTAATTTGACTGATAAGTATTCTTGCTGGCAGTAAGTAAACTTGGAAACTGGTGGCTTTGAACTGAGGTTGGTACTGGTGTTTGTACTTCCTAACCCCAAGCCTCTATGCTTCCACGAATCTAAACTTGCTGCCCAGGATTGAAATCACACGTAGTTCCATGTTTCCTTTGTATCAGGACTTACTGTTGTACTACAAAAGCTACTTTAGCAGAACTGCTCTGTCCTGTTTGTCTTCAAAGGTCTCCCTAAGTAACTAAGTTGTTGAAAAGTTTTGTTTCAATGTAGTATGTACTTAGCACAGCTGAAGTCAGCCCTTTACTGAAGTTTGTAAATGTGAGTTTAAGAATGGATTTTGGAAATCAGTTCCTTAGCTGTTTATGTAGAAAGTAAAATCCAGCATAAAACAGCTTAGGGGCTTTACTATTGTATTTGGACATCTAACCTGAGTGGATTTCTGTGCAGTAATAATGAACGTTTGTTTGCAGCAACACAAATACTTTTATTGATACTGTAACACATCTTACAATGTCTGAAACTTTTTTTTTTTTCCCCCAGACTTAACACAAGGCCAGTGTTTGGAGGTGTAAGATCTCGCATTGGGATCCAGCAAAATCTTCTCAATAGGTCATCACCAGCTGTCAGCTTCCAGCGGACATTTGATGCCCGGCAGAAGATAGGACTCACTGATGCCCGTCACAAACTGGGGGTTAAAGATGCCCGTGAAAAACTGATTCAAAAGGACGCTCGGTTCAAAATCAAAGGGAAGGTGCAGGATGCTCGAGAGATGTTGAATTCCCGTAAGCAGCAAAGTGTTGCTGCTGAAAAGGTGACCAAAGTGGTGGATGCCAGAGAGAAGATCAGCTTAAAAAGGAGCACTCCAGCTGCTATCAGCCCAACGATGGGGACAGTAAATCCAGCTGTGAAAATCACCAAAACTATCCAAGTAGGTCAAGCAAGCCACCTCTGAACCCCTCAGTTATTTTACAGCAGTTCAGTAGAAATGATGCTACATGAATATGTTCACATGTTTACAATGGAAACCATGGTAATGCGGTTGAGTCCAGCCTGTAGGGCAGGGTTTGGAGCCGTCTGGGTGTCCCTGCAGCTGCTTGGGGCTTTTTGTAGAATCTCAGCTTTCATTTAAATTCTCATTTGAATTTTGGGCCCAAAAAGACTAAAGCAGCACTCCTGTTAGCATTAAAGTGGTTGTCTTGAATGGTTAAGTAGTCTCCCACCTAAATACAAAGAAAATGTATGCATTTTTTGTCATTCTTATACCACCCCTCTTTGCAAGTCTGTGGTGGATTGTCCTGTCTAGATAGCTGGTTTATCCTAATGGTGGGATAACAGTTTAGAATATACAGCCATCTTTGTATCTAAGAGCCCTTCTACAATTTCTCTATGTCTCTGGTTTTCAGGAAAGCCCTGGCTTCCAGGGAGTTGCCTGGTTACATGATGGATTCCTGCAGAGGCTTAAGATTTATTTCAATTGCAGTATAATCGGTTGATCATGCTAACCTGCTGCTTTCCTTTGCCAGTTTTCTAATTTCACTTTGCTGTGTGCACAGTAACTTGATTCTGAGCAAACTTCTCTGAGTCACAACTACTTTTGAACTATGCGTGTGTTAGGTACAGTGGGTAGAGTCTGAAGAGAAGTTTCCAGACTGTCAGGATTGTTGTTTGAGGAGTGGTTTTGTTCCTCACCTCTGCAAGCATATAACTGAAGTTCCTAGCCTATCTCTTCTGTTTTCCTGCTCCCAAAGGTCAACAATGCGCTTACACATACCCAGAAAATCTCCTGTTCTCATCAGTTTGGAAGCCTAGATGAGTCTTCTTTCTGTTCAGCTGTGAGTTTTGCTCAAGAGCATTAAGCACATTTCTTCTGTAAATTGGCCTAGGAAATTTCCAGTACTCTGCAGGTTTACTGCTGGGCTGACCTAAGAAAGAGAAAGGACTCTTGTGGTAGTAAGAAGGGCTAATCGCAGAGCAATAGGGCAGTCTGTTCAGTAGTCTTTAATTAGTAGGGTAATTAATACTCATGCTGTCCTTCTAAGCCAAATCACCACCATCAGCCATTAGGAGTTGAACATTTTCTACGAAGCTTCTAGGAGTTAAAATAGTTTCCAGAAACTTGGTACTGTAGCAGTTTGCTCTGACCTGATTTAGGTTTTTTTTGTGTGACTTGGTTTGACCTGCAGTTAGACAATATATTGCAAGCAAGTAATATTGTATAATAGCGATTAAGACTGTAGACAAACCGTATGTGTCAGCAATTATTTAATAATTTTTTTTTTAAAGTTTATACTGCAATTCAAAATATCCCATGGCCCTCCTCTCTTACCAAATGTGGGAGCAGAATCAAACTAAAGTATCTTGATCTGAAATGCAGCACACAGCTCTAATGTCCTGTACTGTGGTCTTGTTTCTCATAAAGCGTGGAAAAAAGTCTTTGAAACCAAAAGAATTTCCACAGCTCTACTGGTGTTTCTGTAGGACAGGTACCCTTGTTTCTGAATTGATTAGCAGATTGAAACATGAGGATGCCATGGTGTAAGCTACAGTCTAGGGAAAATGCAAATCTGAAGATTTTACTGCCTGTATGGAGTGTTTTTGTAAAACGACCCTTTATTTTCTGTAATGGCCAGATTCCAGCTTTTTTAGAAACCAATAAACTATTTTTGAGAGCGTTGCTGCTTGATTTCAGTTGTTGATTAGTACAGCTACGTTTCCTGACCAGTTCTGTTGTGGTTTCTGTTTCATGGTATAGCAGGCTGCAGAAGGGTCAGCTACATTTTATTCCACTGCAGGTTATTCTGGCTCTGGTGTGAATTGGCAGTATCTAATTCTCATTTGAAATGGAGAACAACTAGATTGTTTTGACTCCTAACTTGTTGAGTTCGATGGAAATAAGTATTGTGGTTCCCTGTAGGATGAAAGGAGAGAAGCTAAGCTTGCTGATTTACCACATTTACGATTTCATATTGGCGGAAATGTATATGTAGTCAGTGCTGGCAGGGCTGGAGTTAAGTCCCCTTCTGACTAATCTTGGACTAAAACTCCAATCAGTTTCTTCGTGTGGCCTTAGATTTTAATTTTTTCAGTTAAGTGAAAATGTCTCATATTTAACATATTGCAGGAAATATAGATATTATCTAATAGCATGTTCATAGGAGCATAGAGTGCCTAATTGGAAGGTGGAAATATTTTTCAAAAGCAGTATAGTGAGTTCCATTTAAGTGGTCTCAGGGTATCAACTAACAGCTCTGATCTTCTGAAATGGGCATCAGGTGGACTGCAGTGTTCAACACTTTGGTTCTTTCTCTCTTAACTGCAGCAGAAAGCTCCAGTTCCTGGACACTCTCATCCAGCAGGAATGAGGATCAATGTGGTGAACAACCATACACACAAACAGGTGTGTGCCTGCTCCATGCTCTTTGTTTGTTATCTATGAGGGGGAAGGTATCCATAAATGCTGGCAGGTTCAAAGAAAACTTTTAAGTGGGAAAGAAAAGTGTTTGGAAGTTCTCTAACAGCTTAGCTCCCTATTGTGTGGTTAAGATACTTCCATGGTAATTGAAGTTTTTATTTAGTCTAATTGATTTTGATTCCTTGTGTGTTATGTGAATGCAAAGTAGATATTCCACATTTTTATCTGTATGCGCTAATGTGTTTTTTTTCTAGAGACTGTGACCTTTAGCCCTTAAATCGTTCTATAAATTTCTCAGTGACACCACATGAGATCAAGTTTTGGTTGTTTTGATTCACCATCCTGCCAGCTGCTTCAGAGAATGGATACGATTGTACATGGTCAAATGTTCTACAGTGAGGTGGGAGAGGGTATAACCTTCCTGTGAAATCCCAGCTATGGGCCCCTGCTGGAAACCTGATAGTGAATGATATTAATTGGTGTTCTGCTGTACTATCAAATTTGCCATATCCCTTATCAGTCAGACTTTGAAGAAAACCTTAGAATTTGTGCTGCTTCTTCTGGGATCAGTTTTAAAGGCCTTTGTCACAGCCCCAGCCATTCAGCCACCTTACTGCCTCAGAGAGGAATTACACATTTTTATTACTTATTTTACTTTTTTTTGTGTGTGTGTGTATATAAAGCATTATATGAAATACTGGAAAACTATTATTCACAACATCATGTCCTATTTTGTTTTGGGCTTTTTTTGTCTCAGCTATTTGTCTGTTACCTCTGCATTGACCTGCAGCCCTCGCCCGTCCCAGATGCTGTCACTTAAAGAAGTGTCTTCATTATTCTGACTTCATCACCATAAACCTTGAATCCATTTCACTTTTTCTCAAACTCAAGTCCATTGTCCTGATGGCTAGCATTTTCCCCAGTTATTTTCTGCACAATTTTCCTTTATTCTACCATCCCTTTTTTTTTTTTTTCTCTCCTTCTTCGCATTTCTGTGACTGGAACAACTTCCCTGTTTGTAAATCAGAATCTTGCAGACTGGGACAACCCACTTGTTTTGCAAGCTCTCATTGCTGATCCCTCTGTTTTTCTTTACTTTTCAACTGAATTAATGTGAAGCTGGTTTGAGTTGTGACTTACACATACGGCACTGCCCAGAATGTATAGACTTTTTCTTAACATTATTTAGAGTCTAGGAAAAAAATACTTGTGTAGGAGTTAGCCTCAGTATTTTGAGGCAGGGCTATGAGCATTAAGTTGAACTGGGCAATTAATTATTCATTCAGTAAAACTCCTAGTGCAGTGTTTTCTAGTGCCAGATGGATATGTGCTGTGCTGAGGAAACCAGGCTGCTCAAAAGGGATGTTTAGTTCAGATGTATTTGGCAGGCATCTGCTTAATTTAAAAAAAGTAATTAAAAATCATATGCACAAGCTTCAGTTTTAAAGGTAGCAAAGTGCAAGAAAGAAAGACACTGAGGCTTTATTGCACTGATGTGTTTTTGTCAGAACTGATGAGATCTAGGGAATGCACCAAGGGAAACAGCTTTACTGTGACATTTCTGGAAAAGAAGTTTGATAGTTTTTGCACTGGTGTTTTGAAATGGACTTGCATACCTTCAGCACCGTGTCCCCAAGCTGCAAGGACAGGAGTAAAGTCCAATGTAGTGATATTAATTACCTGAAGAAGGCTGAAGGCAGGGAAATCTACTTATTTTGGCAGTGATGTCTAGATTAAATCTACTTGCTTGTAAACTATTACCTTGCTTCTCTTCAGGGTCTGTATGACATGGAAGATGATGATGAAAGTGTCTCTCCCCTTCCTAGCAAACAGATGAAAATCACCACCACAAACAGTTTCCTGCACAACGCGGTAAGGGATTATCTGAACAGTCCCCACCAGACCATGCTCACATTGGGTGGACACACAAGCTGCAGCTTTACAGGGCTTATATTCTTTTAAAGTATGTAAACGATGCTTTCTCCTGAAATGTTTGCTTTTCACCTCAGCCTTCCCTTTGTGCCCGTGCTTCTAGTGTTATTTTTGGACCAGAGTTCTTTTAGGCTAACAGTGTGTGCTTTCTCCCTTGCTGGCAGGTTGCTGCATGTTAGCTCCTGACTTTCTTCTTGTTGGGGAGGTGCTTTGGACCGGTCTCGTTATTGTTGGAGCAGGCAAGCAAGGGAAGCTTTCTGCTGCTTCTAGAGGCTGGACATCAAAGCAGGAAATATGTTGCCATGCAAAATCTTAGTTGGCAGCTTGTTGGGAGTAGTGGTGCTCTGGAGAAGTGGAATTTCAACGCAAATACTAGGTCCTGCTCTTGGGGTGGGATAACCCTCTCCAACTTGGGCGGAGAACTGACTAGCTAGGTGGCTTTGTAGGAAAAGAGGCTGGGGGTCCTGCTGGGTGATACGCTTGAGTTAGCAGTGCATCCTTGCAGCAACAAAGACCAACTATAGATTGTATATTAGTAAGATTATAGCCATCAAATCAAGGAAGATGATTATTCCCATCTGTTTGGTATTTTGACAATACAGCTGGTGTACTGTGCCTCTTTGGTGCTCTATGATACATGAAAGACACTGACGGGCTGGAGCTTGTACAACAGAGTGGTCAGGGGGCCGTAGTGCATGATGTGTGAGAGGAAGGGTGAGAGAGCAGTGTCTTTTAACACTGAGAAGGCTGTGGTGAGATCTGTCCACCCTTTTTCACTGTCTAACATGTGGTCATAGAAAAGGCATAACCCATGTCTGTTTTGGGAGTGAACAGGTAGAAGATGAACCAACAAATGTGTTGCAGCAAAAGAAATTCTAGTTGTATATGGAAGTGGGGGGAGTTGTGCAATTCTCAGGGTATTGGTCAGCCTCTGGCACAGGGACCCAGAGAGGTTGTGAAATAGCCATTCTCAGCTATTCAGAGTTAACTGGATAAGGCCCTGAGCCAACCTGATGTGTCTTTGAAGTTAGCCCTGTTTCAGACATGGGGACTGGACATAGGTTTGTCCTAAATTGTTCTGTGGTTCTGAGAAAGCAAATTCATGTGGTTTTACCATCTCACAGGCAGTCTAGTGCAATGATTATCCTGTGTGTTGTTTTTTTTTTCTCCTGTGGTTATTTGGAATAGAGCTCCTGGTCATTTGTCATGCTTAAAAACAGCCTTATGTTTCTTGTGGGTTTGTTTTGCTTTTTTTTTCTTCAGGAGTATATGTGTCATTTCTAGTGTTCACAGCAGCTACCAAGCAAAACTTTTAGTCTGGCTTTAAACTGGGGTAGTTCCAGCTAGAAGGTTACGCTCTGTGTCTTTGTGTACCCTGTGTACCCTGGCTTGGTGTTTCTGATGAAGTATTGTTGTTTGCACTAGGGCAGCTCAATCTTATCGTTAATGAGCAATTTTTGTGAACTCTTTGTAAAGAACTTAAAAATCTTTGTATTCAGATTCAAGTCCCACTAGTAAAGTTCATTTAAGAAGAATATGAAATGTAAGAGTGCTCTGTCACTGAGGGAAGTGTTCTTTTGGGATAAACTAGTGTTCAGAAACTTCAGTTGATTTTTGTCTCAGAGCTGAAAGTCTCCAGTGCTGTAGTGGTTTTGGCACTGGGAAGGACATGCAATTCTTAGTGCGTGGTAGTAATGCCCTCCTGCTGTTGGTGCTTGAAAAAGAAGGATAATTCATGTAGCTTGCAGCTCTCAGAGGTACTTTATTCTTTCTTCCTGCAGACCGGGCTGAGTGGCAATAAATTCTCTCTGTCCAAGACTGTTCCCCTGACTAAAGTGGTCCAGAATGATACGTACACAGCTCCACCTGCACCTCCCTCTCCTATGAGGACAAAGGCCTTGACAAACATGTCCCGGACCTTAGTGACAAAGGAGGAGCCTCCAAAAGAACCGGCACCTGTTGAGGTGAGCTCAGGGAATTGAGAGATGCTCTTTATAGAAGTCTCTGAAACTTGCTGTTCGTCAGTTATGCAAGCAACTCATTTCTGCCTGCCTTCCACCATTATTTCTGGGACTCTATCAAGCTGATTCTGATAGACGCAACCCGTGTCTTGAGAGGTCAAAACCTGTTTAAATATCCTGTTCCTCAGTGTTTGAGACTGGGAAGTTCTCTCAACTATCTAGCATGGGAGCACGTCATCCTGGAGGCATCTGTGTGACTGGGTTGTGGCAGTTGTTGTTTGGCCTGTCATTGGTGGCGAATAATGTTTTAACACTACTAGCTATGTTGTCTTCTGTCTGCTTCTGTTAGCAAGGAGAAAAGCAGAGTTCTTCCAAATACAGCTTCTTGCTGTACACACAAGACCTCTTGGGCAATTTGTAGACAACTTGCCTGGAATTGCTTTGCCAAACTGCCTGATGTTTGGTACAGGTAACCCACCATGTGTTCCCAGGCATGATGAGTTCAGCACGTTCTTGAGGGGCTGAAGCCATATTTTGGGGCTTGCTGGCTGGTGCAGAGTGCAGCAGAGATGTGCACTTAAAAATGCGAGCATGACCACAGGGTCCTGTGTGTGTATGTGGATTATGGGAATGAAAGAGAAAAGTTACTTCAGAAGCAAATTGTCATGGAAGAGGGGTACCTCTTCATCAGCAGATGATCTGGGCTTTTGTAAGCATTGATGCACTTCCCATTACTAGCTGTAGCTCATTCCTTTGTGTGTGTGCGCACAGAAATTTCCAGACATCCCTTTAGTGACTTCTTCTTTATGCTTCCTCTGCTGTGCTGTCTTGCCTGCTGCATTTCTGACCTTTTTTATGTGATGCATTTGTTTGTGTTGGCAGCTGGCGTTCAGTCCTTTGGAAGGCACAAAGATGACCGTAAACAATCTGCATCCTCGAGTCACAGAGGAAGACATTGTTGTGAGTGTTGCTTACTGCCAGACTGCGGATGGGTGAAGCTTTTGTCCCTTATCCTACCTCATTTGATAAATCACTTGATCTATGGTGAATGCAGTGAAGAGGGGTGTGAGATGGGTTTGCTTTCCTTGCAAAAACTTTGAGAGTTCTTGGCTTGTTTTTTCTTCTGTTTTTTGTTCACTTTTATAAAAAAGTGCATACTTAAGAAGTTGGGACAAAATACCATTTCTAGGGTGTACTGAGATATCTGGCATAACTTAGAATAATTTATGCCAAATGATGCTTGGTGTTGTCCTTGAATTTATGCCTCCGTCCAAATTATTTAATTTCTTCCATTCTCAGCAGGCTGAGAATGAGCCTGGTCTTCATGTGTGACAAAAAGTATAGACTACTGGCCTTGAACTTTTCTGTTTATGTTGGTAGCAGTATGGAGCTTTGTGCAACCCGTATTACTAATGCAAAGTACTTGTACCATAGCAAACACAAAACAGGTGGCAGGATTCTGCCGTGTATTTTACAAAGCTGGATAAGCAGTGCAATTAGGAAACTAAGCCTTTCTCACTCAGTGTCTTGGGTTGAGGTGGTACCTTTGACGTGACCGTGGTCGTGACGAACTCTCTGCCCTTAGGAGCTGTTCTGTGTGTGCGGCGCTCTGAAGCGAGCCCGGCTGGTGCACCCTGGAGTGGCTGAGGTAGTATTCGTGAAGAAAGAAGATGCCATCACAGCGTATAAGAAATACAACAACAGGTGTTTAGATGGTAAGTTTGAGGCCAGAGTTGCATTTATGATAGATAAATCACCAAAGATTTTTCCGCCTCAGCGGAGAGTTTAGAAGCATCTGAAATGCCTGTATGCTACCAAAAGAGAGGAATGCCAGAAAATCAGTTCAAGAGCTAAACAATGTAACGTGCTTCCATGTAACTAGCTGAATATATGCACAGTTTATTGAAGGGGAAGTAAATGTTTTAAAAAATTTCTAGAGTGAGCAAAGCTAGAGGCAGGGTCCTGCTGATTCCACTGGTGTGACTTCCAGATTAAATTTGCTTTGTTTCTAATCTAGTACTGAGAGCTAGATCGTCCGTAGGAAGGCTTTACCTGCCTAAGGAATAGCTGTTTGCAAGGTACAAGTAAAACAAATATTTGTAGAACTCTCAAAGGGTAGTCAGAGGCATTTGGAGTCAGGCCTGTAAAACAATTAGTATCAGCTTCTCCACGAACTTTGAACAATGCGGTTGTTAGTATGGATCCACCTGCAGTGTTGTTATAGGCTGAAATTTGGTGTTAATTTTTAGCTGGAAATAGATGCTTTTTATTTCTTTAGATGAGTGACTTATTATAAATGTCAGATGAGGAGCAGACAGCTGAGAATGGGAGATTCTCTTGTGTTCTTGCTAAGGGTTTTGCAGCTACATGTAACTTCTTAATTAGCATGAGTCTTCGTATGGTACTGAGTGTTTCAGTGGCTCTTGTGTTGCTGTGATTTTTTTGCAACAAAAGATGTTACCAGGTGTTCTTTCCCATGTTTCCCCTGCACGTGGAACTCTGTTGCTTACACTGATGTGTATTATTTCTGGGGTCTTGCCTTATCATGATTCTAATATAAGGGCTTTTTAAATTGTATTTGTTTAGGTCAACCAATGAAATGCAATCTTCATATGAACGGGAATGTCATCACCTCAGATCAACCTATATTGCTGTAAGTGTCCTTTGGATGGGGGGGAAGAACCAAACATGTTTGCAGGTTCTGTTTTGAGAACCTGAGGGGAGTGAAACTGTTGGCAAGTTATTGTCCCATGAATATGTTGAGCTGGGTGCAATGTAACTTGACTCTGTAGTGTTCTCAGCACTGAGGCTTAAAGCAAGCCTGAGACAAGGAGGTTTTCTTGTGAGGAAAGCATATTTAAAACCTCTGTCTCTAATATTAGGAAGGGGGCAACACTGAGAACAGTAAATGCAGACATAGTGTTAGATTTTATTTCATAATGAGAAGTTAAATACTGCTTTTTTTTAATCCTCCAGCCGATTGAGTGATACCCCCTCAGTGAAGAAGGAAGGGGAACCATGCCGGTCAAGTGCAAGCACCGCCTCAAATCCCCCAGCTGAGGTGGACCCTGACACTATCTTGAAGGCACTCTTCAAATCCTCAGGGGTCTCTGCCTCTGTGCAGCCCACAGAATTCAAAATTAAACTCTGAGAAGGGAGAGCGAGCAGTGGACTGGAATTCAAGTTGGGGAATGAGAGAAGTGCAGGAGTGCAGATGTTTTTTGCATTTGCCTGCCTTTAAATTTTTTTTGTTTTCTATGATCGCTACCTTACTGTACAATAGTGTTTCCTCTTGTGTGTGTACTTTCTGTTTTCATAGTTGGAGTTTTCTTCCATGACTCTTTTTTTCTCCTTTTTTCCAAAAGGATAACCTCCCCCTTCTGCCAGTAATGTATTACCAAGCATATACCATGTAACTCCCTCCTTTACTCCAAAGCCCTTAGTGGCCATTAAAAGTGCACGTAGACTTTGAGAGGGAAGGAGCGGTGACCTTCTTCTCTTTTCTTCTGACTGACCTTTAACTAAAAGGTGCATCCTCTTGACTGTTGACAGGCAAGAACACCACGGTGGTTTTGAAATTGCTGCACTGGGTACAAAGTCAGGTGTGGCTTCATGCAGGAAGCACCATGTTGCGACTTCGACTTGTGTGCACTCAGTAACATACTACTTTATTTTGGTTGTTGGATGTTTTTCTGCTCAGCAGCTGAGACGTTGAGAAGTGTGAAAAACGGAGTGTCTTGCTGTGTATTCCAGACAATGGAGGCATCAGGGAGAAAGGACATATGCACAAGTGCACCCCTCACCGTCTATGGGAGGAATGGCTCAGCTCTGGTAATCCAGAGGTATGGGGGTGCGAAAAAGGCCCTGGCATTTGTACAATGAGCCCTGTGGGGTCAAGCTCAGTTTTTCCTGGACTGAAAAACAAGAACCAGGCTTGTGTTCAGAGTTAGAAGAAATCCAGGTGTTTCGCTCCTATTAGACTGTGTTGCATCCTCCTGCTGATGTCGGCATGTTAATCTTTTTCTTACCTTCTAACCTACCCTGTCTCCTATACAAAGGAGCGAGCTGGGGCCTTTTTCAGATGCTAGTGTGTTGGAAACAGCCTTCCCTTGCACCTGAGAACTCACTTCCTTGAGATGTCACTTGGACAGCGTTTGGCTGCTGTGCGGTCATGCTGCTCACGTGTGGGTTTGGAGGATGATCGCTGCACTCCATGGCTGCAGGGAGAGGTTTTGCAGAGGAGAGCAGGTCGTGCTCTGTAAGGAAATGCAGAGGAGCATTAGGCAAGTCTCATGCAGAGCAGCAAGGATGTTCCTTGGGCCAGTGAGTGTCTGTGATGGGCCACAGGCCACTAGGTGGCATTTCCAGTACTTTGTTAGCACAACGTTATTGCCATGGGTATTTGGAGTCCCAGTAGCTCCCCATTTTTTGTATTTGTTCAAATTGTATTATAAGAAAGGAAAGCTAAAAGCCGCTTCCAGAATGTAGTTGGGATTTGAACTTGATCCTTCTAGCTGGGAGACTAACCTGATTCATTCTGTTCAGCTCTGCTGAACTTTAATCAATTCCCTGTAACCGTTTTAGGTCCAGATTCTATTTCCTGGCCAACCCTCTGTTTCTTTCGCTTTCTTGTTCTGTATGAACCCTTTGCTCTATCTACCTTGTGCAAACCATTCCTCTGTCTCACTGCATCCCTTTTAGCCATGGAAATAACCGAGGATTTGGCAGGACTTGTTTTTCCCGAGTACTCTCTTTGGTTTGGAAGCCAACACCATCATTAGTGGTAAGGTGCTTCATGTAAACAGATGTTTGTAGGGGAGGGGACCCAAGACAGCTATTGTTCTCCTTTTTTAGATTGTCCATCAAACACCTGTGTTTTAATTAAAAAAAAAAAACTATGTGGGGAGGGGGAGGAAACTTTAGGGGTTGGAGGAGATAATGTATTATCTGTTTCTGAATAAACATTTGTTATACAGAGAGTGGACTCTAAGCCTTTTTAGATGCTGTGAAGCAACTAAAGATAGGCAGAGTTGTTTCCACATTGAATCAAGCCTGCTTTTACAATAACGTAGGAACTTTGAAACAGACGATCTCATGAAGAGTGAGAGGGAGTATATGGATGAGAGAACTGATACTCATAAGCCTCTTGGTCTGGATCATTGAAATTAGTAGCTGATTATTGCTACTAAGTGGGAGCAATTTGTGTCCCCAACCACTTCCAATTTTGTTGTTACAGAAAATAAAGAACGGCCTTTGTTATTGACAGCTTAGTATTTTTTAAAGTAATTTTATAAAACAAAAATAGAGTTGTAAAATCAAGGTAACTGTTCTAAGTGAAGTAGGGTACTATAATTATCAGCTGGGTACAAAGCTGTGAAAATGTGAGGACTGCATGTGTTGTGAGCATGTATCTTATCTCGTCTGAGAGAATATGGAGATTTGAGCATTCAGGATATTTTTTTTACGTGTCCATTCCAAAAGCCAAATAGCAAAATGCACTTTGTAACTTGCTGTGAAATTGTGCATTGTGTTTAAGTGATCTGAGAAATTACGATGACATGGACAAACTTCCTTGGAGTGGCTCTGTTCTCTAGCTCTGTGGTCATGGCAGTATTCTTTCTTTTTAACTGCTGGAGTCAATGGTTGTCTAAACACCCCTCCATGGTTTGTCGTACAGCAATGTCTTGGTGTGCGTTGTTCTGCCTGTTCAGAAAGTCAGCTCTGGAAGTTACCTTGGTCTTGTAATAGTTGACAAGGTGGCTTTGGGCAGTGAAAGAAGAGGAACCAGCTATTCCCGGTCCTTTTCCAGCAGCTCCCCGTTGTCCTGGCTGTCACCATGATCTGTTTGCATTCCCCTGAGCTCACCTACCACCCTCTGCCCTCACATCTGTGCACATCTGCCCTCATGCAGCATGTTTGTGAAGTTTGTGATTTTTTTTTTTTTTTTAATTTATTTTTTTCCCCTGGGCTGTTAGAAATCATAAACCTGCATATGAAGTGCTGATTGCTTCCACTACTTCAATATGTCTGGTCAGGACAGGTGGTAATTTGTCATAGCATTTCTCTATTTTTTTCCTTTGTTTTTTCCAAAACACGCTGACTTGACAGCAATGCTGCAGTGTGTAAGTTTGTCTGGTGCATTTTCATTACTCTTGCGTGTACCATTTCTTCTGATAGTGTTGATTTGGTGAGTCAGCTCTTTGTAATTCATTACTTTCACTGACGCTTTTTCGCCTTGTTTTAATACCGTTGTTTTGGGACGGGCCTAGTCTCCCGTTCCCTCCCGCAGCGGGCGGCGGCGAGTCCGTCACGGCTCTTCCCGCCCCGAGGGCGCGGCCGCCGCCATTAGCGCCGCCGGGAACTACAACTCCCGGCGTCCCTTGCGCGCCGCCGCTTCCCGCCGCGCTAAGATGGCGGCCGCCGTGCCGCGTGTGGCCGGAGCGGCGCCGCCGGGGTACACGGGTGAGGAGGGGGCCGGGGCGGCGGGGAGGGACCGGGGCGGTGGCGGAGGCGTTAACCGGTGCGTCGCCCACAGCTCTGGCGGTGAAGTTCGGAGAGCGACAGCGCTCGCCCCACTACCTGCTGGTGAAGGAGCACCAGGTGCGGGAAGGGGCCGGCGCCGTGCACCCGCCGCGCCGTACTCTCTTCGTCCTCAACGTCCCCCCGTACTGCGGGCCGGTGAGTGCGGCCGGGCGGGCCGGGGAGGCTGCGGGCGGGGGTCCCGGAGCACCTCCGGTGCCCCTGGAGTCGGTGCTATGGGGCTGGGTGGGAACGGAGGAATGCCTCCTGCTTTACTGTGCGCTTCGTTTTGTCTTTTCTCTGTGTGAAGGACGCTCTGTCGAGGCTGTTCGCCCGCTGCGGGCACGTCCAGTCGGTGGATGTCTGTGAGAAGCCAGAGCCAGGAGAGAAGAAAGAAAAGCTGACATCCAAATACTTCAACCGCAAACCAGTAACGGTAAAGCTCGCGGAAGGGGGGATGCTGATGCTTTAATGGTCAAAACAGGAAAAGATCACAAGAACTGATTGGTACTGTTTGGAGCGTGTTGTGTCCAGTTCTGGGCCCCTCAGTTCCAGAAGGACAGGGAACTGCTGGAGAGAGTCCAGTGCAGGGCAACAAAGATGATTAAGGGAGTGGAGCACCTCCCTTATGAAGAAAGGCTGAGGGAGCTGGGGCTCTTTAGCTTGGAGAAGAGGAGACTGAGGGGTGACCTCATTAATGTTTATAAATATGTAAAGGCTGAGTGTCATGAGGATGGAGCCAGGCTCTTCTCAGTGACAACCAATGATAGGACAAGGGGTAATGGGTACAAACTGGAACACAGGAGGTTCCATTTGAATTTGAGAAGAAACTTCTTCTCAGTGAGGGTGCCAGAGCACTGGAACAGGCTGCCCAAGGGGGTTGTGGAGTCTCCTTCTCTGGAGACATTCAAAACCCACCTGGACATGTTCCTGTGTAACCTCATCTGGGTGTTCCTGCTGCGGCAGGGGGATTGGACTGGATGATCTTTTGAGGTCCCTTCCAATCCCTAACATTCTGTGATTCTGTGATATGGGAAAACCATCTGGGGGACTGGGTGACATGATTACTTGAGTTTATATTATTTATTTATATATATATATATATATATATATAATTTTTCTTTTTTGGCATCACACTACAACTTGTGGTTTCATTTTTATTTGTATCTTATTTGTACTGCAGCTCCTTGCTGCGTCATCAGTTTCCCTGGTGTATCTGACGGGCCTGGGTGTCTTTTTCTTGTAGGGATTTCACGTAGCATACGTGGTGTTCAGGAAGCCATCTGGTGTCCAGGCAGCCAAGGCCCTGTCACAGGAAGGTCCCTTGCTGATATCAACAGAGAGTCACCCTGTGAAAACTGGCATTAGCAGTAAGTCAGGCCTAGCTATTGTCCTGATAGCTAGTGCTGGGGGAAAACTATGCCACTTCCTCGCTGAATCCTGCCCTGCATGTCCCAGATTAATTCTCACCATTTTGTACTGAGCCAGGTGACATCCAACATTTCATTTTCCTGCTTTTATTATTCACAAGGTAGTAGCAATCTTCTTGTACTGGATGTTGTAGTCTGGTCCAGTGACCCTATGGGAGAATGGGGTCACTTGGTACAACAGAAGGGCAGTTTTTCCTGACATCTTTTCAGTATCACATAGATTCAAAGAAACCGGGTGTGTCTTGCCCTCAGAATGGAATCTGCACTCAATAACAGGCACCAGGTGTCTGTCAAGATGACAGCACTTCAGATATGACCCCTTGACAGGAGTGCGGCCCTGAATGTTTTATCTCTTGGGCTCAAGGCTGGTCTGCTCCCGCTTGGGGAGGTTTCAAGCTCTTCCCATCGCTTACTGGCTGTGGCCTGGACCGCGGGTTGATGGAGCTGTGGCACTGAGGAGGCAGAACAGGAATGGGAACAGAGCATATTATGCTCAGAGTGGTTCTCTCTAGAGCTGCCCAAAGGCATCGCACCAGGGCTTGCTTCCAACAGGAACCGCTGCTGACTTCTGCCCTCTCTGTCTCAGAGTGGATCGCCAACTATGGGGCCTCAGTCGTGGATCAGGAGGAGCTGAAGGCTGAGGTGGACGCCTACATGCAAGACTACGATGAAAAGATAGCAGAGGTGAGGCCAGTCTGAGGGGGAACCCATCTGAACAGGTGGTTTGGGGAGAAGAAGGGAAGAGAGAGGGTCTCTTGGTGCCCTGGCCTCCGTGGAAAGGGCAGAAGGAAACACGCTGGTTGGCAGGGTTGTTTTGCTCCCAGTTGCTGGTGAGCAGTCAGGCCCTGATTTGGTTCACAACACCTGACCCTTCCACCCAGGGCTTACAGTAGATATCACAAATAAATGGTGTCCTGGCTGGTGTGCAGTGTTGTGACTGAGAGCTGAATGCCTGCACCCCTGGTCCTGCATGTTCCTTCAAATGTTGTGCAGAAGCAGGAGCTGTAACTTTCACATGTGTGAGGGGCGCTGTGGGGGAGCCATGCCTCGGGCAGGCTGGCAGCCCGTCTGCACTGAGCCGCATCACCCTCCTGTCTTTACAGGAAGAAGCCAAAGCGGCCGAGGAGGAGGGTGTCCCAGATGAGGAAGGCTGGGTGAAGGTGACGCGGAAGGGCCGGAAGCCCGGCCTGCCCCGGACAGAGGCTGCCAGCCTGCGGGTGCTGGAGAGAGAGAAGCAGAAAAGGGCCCGCAAAGAGCTGCTCAATTTCTATGCCTGGCAGCATCGCGAGTCCAAGAGAGAGCGTGAGTGTCCAAGTCTTCTCCTACCCCTGCCCATGTCTCTTGTCTTTCACCCTGTGGCCCTAAGAGCCTCCTTCTTCCTTCAGTGGAGGTGAACAGTTGGCTGGGTGGTTGTGCCAATGGCCTTGCCAGCTCTCGGGGGACACCTTGCCACCACCTTTCCTCGCAAAGGCTGCTGGAATATTTTGTAGGAGAGTGCACAAATCGTGGCATTCCAATTAGATGTTTCTTCAGTCTGCACAAAGGCAGCAGTTGGAAGGGAAAACTGGCCTGTTCGCTCCCCAAGAGGGAGCTGCAGCACTGCTGGAGATGAACAGCCAGAGCCCCAGTTTGGCACTCAGCCCTGGCGCAAAAGGACCCGCTCTGGGGAGTGCGTGTTTGCGAGTGTTGGGACTGAGCCCCTCCCGGTGCGTGGAAGTGAAGCTCCCTAGGAGAGGGAAATCTGCTGCTCTTGTGTGACCTGTCCTCTTTTTGCCTGTTTCAGACATTGCCCAGTTGAGGAAGAAATTTGAGGAGGACAAGCAGAGAATCGCGCTGATGCGAGCCCAGCGCAAGTTCCGGCCGTACTGAGCTGTGTTCTCAGAGGCCTGTGCTGGAGAGATGCCTGTGGACTCCACGTGCCAAAGGATTTCAAGGAATTGAGGCAGCTTTATGTTGTCCCCGCACTTTGATCTGAAACGGGAGATCCCAGCAGCTGCCGCTGGAGGGGGAGTTTTCTTCACTCGCACCAGTACCCTCCTGCTGTCCCGGCCATGGTCCAGCCCTGCGGCACCCCTGCCTAGGGTGCCCAGGTCAAGGGGCTGAGGCACATCCTGTGACAACCTGTATCTCCCTGCCACCCAAAGCCTCCTAAAGTGTGGCAAGAGCTGGGATTGACCCAGCACAGCCTCTGCAGGGGCAGGGAGTGGCTGAAGAACTGTAAATAAACTGCTGCTATGTTTTAAAAACAGGGGAAGGCATCTCTCTCACCCTCGGTGTGCTGTGGGGGACGGCTGCTTGCCTGCCAACGTGGTGATTAAAGCCATGGCTTGTATGCCAGAGCTCCTTTGCTCATGTTCTCTGGAGGTGAGGAAGAAGAGGAGGGAAGTGACCTTGGAAGATCCAACTGGGGAGTTCCCAGACCTGTTGTCACAAGCCATGATCAGTGGTGTGGTACAGAGCCCTACCCCTTCCCTCGGGTTTTCCCTCCCAGGCAGCTCCCTGTCAACCAGGTGTTGAGGTGTTCAGCCTTCCAGCTGTGCCTGGACCTCTACAGCCATGTCTGCTGTGGCCTATGGGAACGTCTGCTGTTCAGCACCATCACTAGAAAAAATGAGATATCAACCTGGCTTTGGAGGGAGAAACCAGCCCCTCCAAGGCCTTTTTTCACTTAACCTGTCACCAGCCCCTCAGGGGAGGCAGGTAAGGATGGCAACAGACACATCCAGCTGCAGGGCAGTGGTTTTGTTCTGCGCACGTAACATCTGTGCAGCCTTGGACTTAATGATTGCCCACCCCAGCATACACTGTGATCAGAAAGGGGTTGTACACACTTATTTTACTGTCTGCAGCCTTGATATGGGTTTCAGTGCAAGTTTTAGGTGGAAATGCTGGTAATTTCCACAGAACTGAGTTAAAACGCATTTACCCTCCATTGCAGGGTGAGACTGCCGGGTACGATTGTTTCTGTTATGTTTTTGCATCAGTTTAACTAAGGAGACAGATGGATCCTTAATATGACACATCTAAAGCAGAATGCATGTAAAAATCTGAAGACTGGAGTTGTAGCTACAACCCAAAAGAAAGAATGTTCACTCTCCTATACAGTCAAGAAGACAGAGTTAACACTGGGAGATTAATCTTTATCTAGGACAGAAATAATCTCTGCCACCTTTTCCATTATTAGTAGTTCTCCAGCTGCCTCAGCTAGAGGATTAGTGATTCCTTCTCTCAGAGTTCATTGAAATTACCTTCTATGCCCAGGTGAGCTCTTATTTGAGCAGGTTTTTAAACAAGCAGCAGCTCTCAGAGGAGAACAGACACTGAGGCCCTCTGAGCTCAGACACCCACGGAGAGAAGCAGAATGCTTTCTTGGTTTTTTTTCAGTAGGTCTAAGGAGGTGGGTCACACCAGCCTCAGGGAGGAGGTGACACGAGCCAAGTGTCTCACAGTGCTACAGCTGGGGCTGCTCCTACAGAGGATTCCCCTGCCTGCATTCCTGTTCCATTTCAGGGTGCAAGTTAGGAGGGAGCAAAGGCAAGGCCGCTCAGGGCATCTATCCCCACACTCCCAGAGCTGCAAGTGGAGGAGGGATTCATTTTTCCCTTTGACAACTGAGATACTCTGCTCAGCTCTCCTCCAGGGAACCCCCAGCAGGCTTGTTTCCGCCCTGCAGTGACAGTGAGGTGAGTCTTAGGGAAGGGTATAATGAAGCTGATGTTGGATATGAGGTAGGAATGGTGATGATTTCTCCAGAGGCAACTTTGAGCTCCCTGTTCTCCTGGACTGCAGCAGCAGTGAGGGCTTCCTAGAGCCTGGCTCTGGCGTTCTGCGCTGTCAGGAAGTTGCTGATGATCCCAGACACCACCTCAGGCTCGTTCAGATGCACAAAATGAGTCCCAGGCACCTCTATGAGCTGGATGTGCTGGAGGGAGAAGACACAATAAGATATGGGCCAGGAAAGTGTTCCCTCAGGCAAGCTTTGCTTGCTGTGTAGCACTTGGTGGGGGTGAAGCAGGGCAGGGATGGGAGACTAGGGAAGAGCTGGGTCCAGAGGGCAGTTACTGACTTGAGACTGGCAGCAGGGGCAAAGTTGGCTTCCCCCCATGTGAGGGCTGTGCGGTTTGGGACAACGTCCACCAAGGTGAGCTGCTTCCTCGCTGCAGCTCCCAGGTTGGTGGTGCATAGAGCAGAGATGCAAGGATGGAATACGTTCTCACCTCTTTGAGAGTAGACTCGAATGCCTCCTGCAGGGCTTTCACATAGTGATTGCTGTGGTCTAGCTTGCGCGGTACCAAGAGTCCATCTCGTGCTCTGAAAAGCAAGGGCAAGGCTCAATACAGCACACAGCGTGCCTCCCTTTGTCTTTGCTGCTCTCTGGGGCAGAAGCATTGTCCCCAAGACAGTGGGGTGACAGACCCAACTGCCCCTTCCAGGCTGTTCATGAACAGGGTCACAGGGTCACACCTGGTAGCCAGAGGAGCACTGCACAGCTTTGCCAAGCAGCCATTTTCTATCAAACTATCTGTTTAAAACCTGGGTGATTGCCAAGTCATATCAGAGTGGAGACTAGTTAAACATTATCCCCCCAGGGCTGCTCCTTAACTGGTCCGAGTACTTTCCTCCCTGCCCCCACCCTGTCTTCTGCTCTTTCTCCTTCCAACCAGCTTCAACAACTCCCCTCTGTCCCTTTCCTCACTCCATGCTGCTGCTTTGAACAGGGTGTGCCCTGCTTGGAAAGGGAGGTACCAGGGAGGTCCTCCAGGAAAAGCCAGCATTAGACCTCCTGCAGAGCTAAGATCATGCTGTCGCCTACCATGCTGCAGGTGATGGGACAAGGTGACATTGCAGGCTCAAAGGGTACTCTCTATGGCCTAGATGACTTGTCCTCCCCATGATGTTGCATTTCTAGCCAAGCAGAAAAATCCTGAAGCTCTTATGGTTTCAACAGACCAGGGAATCCAAAACTGCACCTCATTTCTCAACTTCCAGCACTTCCTCTCATTTCCTAGAGAATCTTTTTTAACAGCACTACACAGGACCTAAGGTAGCTAGAGCCTGGCACATATTGCCCTCCAAGGAGGTGTTAAAAAACACAGAGGACTGACAGAACCAGCTACCCACCCAGACAGCTTAACAGCTTGTAGGGTTCTGTGCAAGCCACTGGCTACCTCCCCACAGTTTCTCCCTGCCCCAGGCACCCAGGGGACAGCTTGCAAGAGGTGGGTCAGGCTGGGGGTTCTAGGACTGGCTGGAGGAGGTGGAGGTTGCTGTGATTTCATCTGTTTGCTCAGGTCAAGAGGTTTTGGGGTCTGGAGAAGGGGGCAGGCTGAGTTGCTGTGACTGGGGCGTCAGGCCAGGAGGAAAGTGAACAGGAGCGATGCTGTGGAGGGTCACGTTTGCCAGGATGGCCCCCTTGCTATAGGGTCAAGGGACAGAAAGTTGTGGGATGCTGTGGGGAGGACAGGTCCAGCATTTCCTCAGCCAGCCTTGCACCAAGGAGGCCCAGCCTCAGAGTGCAGCACCAGTCTTGAGGAAGACATGCTGGCTGCTCTCTGCCTGCTCCAGGAGCAGCCCAGCCCAGGGCAGGGGTGGGGAACTGGGAAATGCTTCTCCCATGTGAGGCCGTACTGTTGTGCCAACCGCTCTGAAGGTCTGGGTGGCCACTGCAGAGGGAATAGCAGAGAACTCATTTCTAACCTTCATCCCCCCCACCCAGGGCTGCAGGGAGAGTTGATTTGGCTTGTGCCTCACTCACACGATGATGAGAACACGGTCCTGAATCTTCCGCAGGAGCTTCAGGCACTGCTCCACCGTGAAGAACTCTTGACTCTGCTGCAGGTGCAAAGGGAGAGTGGCAATGGTCAGGGACAGCAGCTGCGGGCAGAGGGTGTCCCCGACCCCCACTGCGCTAGTGGCTCTGAAGGCAAAAGCAGGTGCTGCCCCAAAGCAGCTGTGCTGGGACATGAGAGGCGGCCAGGCTGCGCGCAAGAGTAGCTGGCTCTGCAAAGGCTCCTTCTGTCCAGCTGTGTTTCAGGGCTGCCAACAACGCTGCCTGCTGGGATGCAGCTCATGTGGGAATGATCTCATAGCAGAGAAAAGCTTCAAAAATCCTTTTACTAAAAAGGAGACAGTTCACTACCCTGAATTTCAGAGCCTGGCAGTAGCACAGGTAGAGGAGACTCTACTTGCTCAAAAGTGGCACAAAGCTATCAAAATATCCAATGAAAGGACTTTGCTCCACTCTCTCTCCCCATCTTATATGGGTGACCTGACAAAGCAGCTGACTGAAAGCATCTATCCATCTGCTGCCTGACAAGTTATAATGGCAGGGAAATGTGGCCAGGAGGCCCTGGGACAGAGGAACTGCTAAAAAAAAAATCTGTAACATTTTCCAGTGACTCTGTAAGCTGAGTCAGTTAATGATTGAGTGCAGGCTCTTCTAAAAGCAGCATTTAAAAGAGGTGTGGGAATTATGGAAGCAGGGCCTGGGGTCAGTGAGCAGGGCCTTCACTATCTCTGAGTTTTCTGTAAGCTCAGGGCTCATAAGCAGCAGAGGGCACATCAGAAGAGCAATGCTCACCGTACGGGCTCTCATGTCTCTGTTATACACCAGCCCTGGAATAAAAAATAAAAAAAAAAACAAAAAACTAGAGAAGTTTTCATGTCTCACCGAAGCAGGAGTTGCTCTCCTTCTCCTCACCATTGGGATACGCCCAAGACTATTTAAGATGAGCGGAACAGGATTAGTTCAGATTTCTTTTTCACATTTCTTTTTCAATGCCAGTTGCTGGGAGTGAAGAGCTCTGCCTCCAGACCTAATTGATCCCATTCGGGCTGTGTAAACTCGTAGGGAGGGCACCCTGTACCCTGCGGAGGACAATGGCTGGTGGCACCGCTCCCTTCCCACACCCAGCGCTGTGATGAGCCCGGTCTCCGCGCAGCCCCTTACCAGCGGGTGTCTCAGTTGCTCCTCGCTGCAGCAGGATTGCCCCACTCTCTGCTGTCAGATGTCTGTTTGCTTCTAAGAGCCTGGGGGGAGACATGGCAGAGAGATTGCGCTGCTGGAGAAGGGAGGAAGCGAAGCGAAAATGGCATGACAAGGTGACAGCGAGCGCTCGGGCTGCTTCAGAAAAGAGCAGGGAGAAGCAGCAGCTTCTGGCAGCAGAAGCAAAAGGTCTTGCTAAGATTCCAGAGGACTCGACAAGGAAAGCACAGAGAGTTTCCATTTCTCATTCATGCAGCTGTAACTCTGTCCAAGGTGAGGGCCAGCAGCAGGTGAAGAGGACAGATGGGAACCCACCTCTGCAATGCTGCTTCAGGGCTGCGTGCTTTGGGAGTTTGCTGCTTTGCCTCTAGACTCAGTAATCTGTCAATCATGATCCGTTTTGATTTCAGCCACGCCTCAGTGTCCTGAAACGAAGAGAGGTAGGGAACAGAAATAACCCCTCTTCTGAATCGTTTTACCCCCTATCAGAGGGTAAAAGAGGGCATTTCACCCTTCAACATCCCTCAGAACTGGTACCAGTTATGGACGTCATATTAAAAATGCCTGTTTCTGGGGAAAAGGGAACAATACTTAAAAGGCAAGGTAGGAACAGAAAGCTAAGCATTGCTGTAAAGAACTTAGTAACTTTTTAACTTTGCAATCTTTCTGCCCCTTCCTACTTCACTTTTGAGTTGAGGACAACTGTTTGAAAGAACAAGGGAAATCTGGTAATTTTTGTCTCTCTGACCTTGGGCTTCTGTCCCACTTCTGCCAATCAAAGCCCCAGCATCTGGTAGCGATGATGGCAGGTTGGGAATGTAGCTTTATGTCCTGCCAGGAACAGAAAAAGAAATCCACTGGTCTTCCACCCAGGTCACCCAACAAGCTGTTGGCAAAAAGACAACTTCAGCTGACAGAGGTTCCAGTTCCCTTTGTACAAGGGCATGGCACAGAAAAGTGAATTTTGGTGCTAAGGGATTGCAGGATGTGGAGAACTACCAAGCGTCTTGTGGGATCCAGTGTACTCTCAGCAAGTCTGCAGATGACACCAAGCTGAGTGGTGCAGTTGACACACCCAAGGGACAGGATGCCATCCAGAGGGACATGGACAAGCTCAAGAATTGGGCCCATGCAAACCTCATGAGGTTCAACAAGGCCAAGTGCAAGGTCCTGCACCTGAGTTGGGGCACCGCCCATATCAATACAGGCTGAGAGATGAAGGGATAGAAGAGCAGCCTGCGGAGAAGGACCTGTGGGTACTGGTGGATGAAAGACTGGACATGAGCTGGCAATGTGCGCTTGCAGCCCAGAAGGCCAATTGTATCTTGGGCTGCATCAAAAGGAGCATGGCCAGCAGGTCAAGGGAGGTGATTCTGCCCCTCTACTCCACTCTGGTGAGACCCCACCTGGAGTTGTGTGTCCAGCTCTGGAGCCCTCAGTACAGGAAAGACATGGACCTGTTGGGCAGGGGCCAGAGGAGGCCACAAAAATGATCAGAGGGATGGAACAGCTCTGCTGTGAGAGCTGGGGTTGTTCAGCCTGGAGAAGGCTCCAGAGAGGCCTTATTGTGGCCTTTTAGTACATAAAAGGGGCCTATAAGAAAGATGGGGACAGACTTTTCAGCAGGGCGTGTTACAACAGGACAAGGGGTCATGGTTTTAAACCAAATGAGGGGAGATTCAGGCTGGACACGAAGAAGAAATTTTTTACAATGAGGGTGATAAAACACCGGCACAAGTTGCCCAGAGAGGTGGTAGATGCCCCATCCCCAGAGACATTCAAGGCCAGGATGGACGGGGCTCTGAGCAACCTGATCTAGTTGAAGATGTCCCTGGTCATTGTAGGGGGGTTGGACTAGATGACCTTTGAAGGTCCCTTCCAACCCAAACTATTATGAAGGGCCACCCTAAGCAGGGACCTCAGTCCATGCAACAAGTAACAGATCTGTGCCTGCCAAAAGGAAGAGTTCTGAGACTTGTGTGACCTGCCAGGAACTGGTCACATCAGTGCTTTCTCTGAACAAATGAGGGAAAGAAAACAATACATCTATTTTTTATTTTAGAAAGGTAGGGGAAGGAAACATGAAATCTAACCTCTGGAGCTAGCAGAAAGCCAAGATTTTCCAGCAGGATCAACTTGTCCACCATCTCAGGATAAAGGAAACAGAACTGAGGAGAGATGAAATAATATGAGAGAAAGAAAAAAGCTGAGGATTGAGTGATGTTTTTGTCCAGATACATTGGAGATAGGGTCAGGGAAGGGCCTCTCCTCCCCTGAGATCCAAGTCCCACACAGCCTGTCCATTCCTTTCCCATTTGTTATTTCAGATGCAAAAATCACAAATCCCATGAAGAAAGGATGCTTTACTCACCATTCCTGCCACAGACCCACCTGCAAAGGAGAGAAGGATGCTCGGTTATGCACAGGATACCCACCAGTAACAGAAACTCCCCTTCCCCACAGCAGGAGCTGCCTTAGAAGCAGAAATGCATGTTGTATCAAGGGACAGAGCCCCAGCTACAAAGCAGAGCTGTCCCAGCAGGCAGGATGCAGGCAGAGAGCAGGGTTGTTGCTCAGCTGGAATCCATGTCCTGCACCGTTCACATCCCCCTCAGGCAGGAGAGGCCAAGAAGGAGTTACTACTCAAAACCCTGTGGTGTACAGGTCTTGTGAGCTGCGGCCAGAGCAGCCTTGAGGAGCAGAACCCAAATCACAGCAAAACCCAATCATGTGCCAGCCACAAAGGGACAGAGCCTGGAGTCCCGTTCCCCTCAGCAAGCTCCACGACCCACCAAGAAGGGCCCTGCTGTCCCCAGGCTTTGTGGCCTTGTGGGAACCAGGCAGAAAGGCCTGCTGCGAATTCTCCTGCCACAGACTACCCCTCTTCGCCCACCACTGTTCTCTCCTTGGGGCAGGGGAAAGGTCCGCTACGGGGTCTTGAAAGCAGAGGCATTTCAAACAAGGGCACAGATTTTTGAATCACGCAAGCAAGAACCTGCTACTTGACACAACATCATAAATATTCCAACACAGCTCCTGGCAGCATGTCTTGTAAATTAATTATCTACTCCTATTTCCATAAATCTCACAGCTTACAAGGACAAGAGCCACTTACCCATACTGTGACCCATCAGGGTGAACCGTCTCCACTGCAAGGCTAAGTGGCAACAGACAAAAACAGACAGAGCTGCGTTAGAAACCAGAGCAGCGGCATCTCACTGCTTCTCCACCAACATGGGCCCCTTCTCCTGGGAGGGCTTTTGCACTGCTTAATTTGCTTCCTAATCCAGAAGCAAGGTGGCTAAGTAGGCCAGTTTTAAAGAAAAAAGAGCATCCACCACCTCATTTCCTTGGTAGTTAAGTCACGCAGCTCTCAAGCTCTCTCTGTATGGCAAACAACCTACAGCAAATCCCCATTCATTGCCAGACACGAGACTGGCACGAACCAAGAGAGCCTGGCTGGGCAGCATCTGCTGGAAGAGAGAGACCTTGACAGAGCGTTCTCCTGCAGGGCATTCTGCAAGAACCCTGAGGACACAGAGCCAGGTCTGCTGTCTTGAGGAAAGTATGATTATTTCACAAGTAAAAGCTCTCTGCACAATTTAGCACATCAGGCTCTTCAATCCGTTTTTAGGGCACTCTGAAAGTCTTATGGGAACATACTGCTTCATCAGTGCTGCCCATCTGAAATATGCCTCACTGAAAGACGTGTTTTACATTCTGGCACGCCAAAGAACTTCCAGAGGTTCTTTGTATGCAGAATGAGGGATGCAAAACTGCATATGCCACAAAACTGCACATGCACAAGATCAGCGTATAGATGGTCAGTTAGGTCAGGAGTTATCAGGAGCCCAAGACACCTTGGCTTTTGGATTTCTTTGTATGATATCAAAGCAAGCAGCAAGCTGCCATCAGAGGGAACCAGAAGAGTCTCCAGTTTACAGCTCACACTTGTCAGAGGTCACTGGCTGCTTACAAAAAGTCAGTCAAGCAGAACTATTTAGTTGGATCCACCACTTGGCTACTACTGCTTTTTAGTATAGAAGCACTTGCTTCCCAGGACTTACTGTTTCTTCTGCTCAGAAAATAGTAAGAAATAAGGATGCTTATTTTATCTGTGGTCACAAATCACCAGCTAAAATCAGGCTGGGGAGAAGCCAGAGGGAACTGACCCCTCTCCTGGCAGTAAATGCTGCCTGCTTGTTCCAAGGAGCAGGAGCAATATAGCACCCCCTCCACAGACATCTCCTCAAGGGTCCCTTCAGCTACCCACCTGCCACCACCCGGCGCACATCGCTCACGTAATCCAGAAAATGGTAAGGGGAGCCTGCAGGTCGGTGGGATGACCAACCATGGCCAGAAAAATCCATTGCCACATAATAGTAATCTGAAAGGAAGAGAGTATCAGATGTGCAGCCCCTGCAACACAACAAGAACCATCCTGATAAGCCAGACCTACCTCTGGGAAGCAGTGGAATGAGCTTGTCAAAGGTGTTGGCGTTGTCCAGCCAGCCGTGCAAGCACAGCACAGGGTGTCCATCAGAGGGTCCCCAGGCCTTGGCTGCCACATGGCCCCAGGGCACAGGGAACTTCAACTCTGAGAACATGCCCAAAATAAAGTGCTCACAAGTGATGCCCCTTGGAGAGCCACGTGCTCAGAGTAGGTCCCAGGGATCTTGTTAATGGCCCAGAGCTCTGAAAACAGTAATAAAGGTCTTTAGTAACTCACCAGCCTCCTGTGGTCTTAATTAGCAGCTTGCTGATTTATAGCTCCCCATTCAACATCCCAGGCTGTTGTCCCTGCCTGCCTGTTTGGGGAATCCTCCTCCCAGCACGTACTCACAGTGCTTCTAGGAAGAAACAAGCTTTCCCTACACAGGAGGGGAAAGCTGCCTCTCTGCGTCTCTGCAGCAGCTGCAACCCGACCAGAAGGCGCAGGAGATCTGGCAAGAGGGAACCATGCGGAATTCCCCCAGCTGGCTGCAGTCAGCCAGGCACCTGTCCCGGACCAAAATGACAATTTCGCGAATAAGGATGCTGCATCCATTACTAGACTGTTACCACCTTCTCCTTGTTTCCCTTGGTGTTTCTCCTCTTTCATACCACCAGTCGGCACCTTTGAGAGAGCAGCTGGCTGGATGCCACACAGTAGGTCACTGCTGCCACCCTCCTGTGCACTCTGCAGGGCCAGAGACCCTGCACAGGATACAGGTCCACAACCCACACCCGCTCAACCTCAAATGTGCCTCATCACTGCCGATCTGCCTGGCAATCACTGGGCTACATCTGGCCTTAACACAACTCAAGGCTCCTGAGCGAACCCCCCAGCACTACCCAGGCTCTGGGGATCTTCCAGGGCTGGGGTGAGTATCTCTCCTTTACCCTCGAGACCTTCTGACCCGTGGGGCCCCATACCCAAGTCTCTCATGCCATATCCCCTTCCCAGAGAGTTGCCTCGGGTCTCTGCTCCCTTAACTAGCCCCTTGAAGCCCCACAGTACTCTACAGCAAGTCCCTCCTGAGCTGGTGCCTCTGTAGGGTGTGAGGACAGAGGTGGGCTGCGAGGGGAGGCTGCTGTCAGGGCCCTGGGAGCACTTACAGACTCTAAGGGTCCCAATCAGCCACCCTGGGGCCTCCCATGCATCTTTCCCTCCTGCTCTGTTTAAGCTCAGTCCAGGACCAGCCCCAGCAATGCTGTGGGTGTGGGTTTGCAGCGGCCTTGCCTGACCCCGGGGCTGTGCCTGACCCCGGCTGCCCTTGCCGGCCCTAATCCTGACAACCCTGAACTGACTTCCAGGTGTGACCACGGAGCTGCCCCTTCTGCACGGACCTGCCTGGCGACCGGGGCTGCCGGCTGAGCCCGGCTGCCTCCGCCGGCGCTCCGGCCCCGAGTGTCCCCGGTTCCGGGGTAGGGGCCTCGCCAGGCGGGCGGGAAGGGCCGCTACACCCCGGCTTTCTCCTCAGGGCGCCCTGGAGCAGCTGGCCCGTGTCCAGGGGAAGGGCTGCCCGGAGGCCGACCCCTGCCCGGCGCCGCGAGCAGCCCCCGGAGCGCCGCGGCTGCTGGCGGCCGCCCCGGCCCCGCTCCCCGCGCCGCCCGCACGCTGCGCCCCGGCCCGCTCCTACCGTGCCGTCTGCCCGGGCCAGCAGGGCAAGGCCGCGGCAGCAGGACGCAGCCCGGCGGCGGGGCGGGCCGGCCCGGCTGCACCGCCCTGCTCCCCGCCTCCCCGGGGTGCCTCGGCCTCCCGCCGCTCCGCCGGCCCGGAGCCCCACGGCCCGGGGAGGGAGGGGGAAATGCCGCCATCTTTGTCTGCCAGCATCACCTCCCGGCGCCGGGGGTGCAGCGGGGAAACGGGGCAGTGGGGGTATGGGGAACACCTCCACTTGGCCCTACAGCAAGGGACCGTCCTGGCACACATGACCCTCCACCGCGCTGCTCCTGCTTGATTTCTTCCTGGCCTGGCTGTTCCCCCAGTCACAACCACCCAGCCTACCCCATTCTCCAGACCCCGGAGCCTCTTGCCCATACAAACAGGTGAAACCATGGCAGCCTCCAGCTCCTTCAGCTGGCCCGGGAGCCCCTGGCCTGACCCAGCTCTTGCAAGGTGTCCCCTGGGTGCCCGGGGCAGGGAGGAATGTGGGGAGGCAGCCGGTGCCTCACACAGAGCCTGTGCTGGGATGGTCTGGAACTATGATCAACCTTGACAGGGGCCTGTGAGGAGTGGCAGTCATGGAGGTACAGCTGTGTCCTCGACTACCTTCAGAAGACACATTACTGATAATAGAAACTGCTTGTACTGCAGCATCGCAGCGTGAGATGTTTTAACTGTGACCCAGGAACATCGTAGTGACATCAAACAAGCTCAGTGCCTGACACCAGTGGTGAGCTTCTGTCGCTCTCTGATGGAGAAAGTCTTCTGAACTCCTGCTGGAATCGCGTTGCTCCAGGGGCGAGAGTCACACTCCCGTACTTTGACCCATCGCAGTGAACTGACTGCGCTTTGGGCCAGGCTGTGGCAGAGACACAGCACTGCCTCAGCCGCTCCACTCATCTGCCGAAAAAACATACCCCTCTCAGCTGGAGAGCTTTCTACACAGCTTTCATCATTAGTTGCCCAGAAAGGGGTTGGCTGCATAGACCAGGTTGCGAGAAAGTCGCTGCCCCGGTGCGGCTGGGAATACTGCTCGCTGGTGACTCGCGTTCCCTCCAGCGGTCAGAGTCTGCCAGGCCTAACGCAGACCACAACCGTTGCCATTCAGTCAAGGACTTTGCAGTCAAATGAAGCAAAGTCAAACCACGCTGTGAGCGGTGTGATGCCTCGCTGGAATGGCTGGATAGAGCAGAACAAATGCCTGTTCTCAGGGAGTCATTTTTATATTGGCAATTGAAAACTCTCTGTTCAGTTCAGCACATCAGTCTCCTAAATTACACAATACATTTTCAGAACAGCCTGCAGAGCTTGAAAGAATCCAGCACAGAAGCTTACAGGCCTGTTTCTCCTGCCTAGCTCAAGCTTATCCTGGCAAAAATAGGCTCTGCACCACAGTAATTGAAAGGTAACCTTGGGGACTCAACACAGAGAAGAAATAAGAGAGCTGTGCAGCTCACAACCTCCCCTCCAGGTGAGCCATTAGAAAGGAAATCAGAACATAAATTCTTATAGGTTTGGAAAGTCCAGTGCATTGCTTTTCCTTAGGCCTTCATGGAGGAGGAGCAGGAAAGCAGACCAGAAGCACTGGGGAACCATGTGGAGGGAAAGAGGCCACAGTACCATCTTCAGCTTCTTTCCTACAACTGTGAGAGGTGGGTGTCTGATTACAGAAAATGAAAAGCAAAAGACAGCTCTTTTTTGGTAGAATAGATTTCTAAAATGCACTCAATAATCAATTGCTGCTGCTGCTGTTACAGAAGGCAGGGTCTTCCTGTGAATTTCTGGGATTTCTTCACAACAAGCAGAGTAATTGTTAGGCAGTGGCTGCTAGGCTTGCAGTTCTACTGTCTATGGCATGGATCATGAGGAAGAGAATGCTGTGTCAGCAGCAGAAGTGCTGCAGACCCCTTGCACAAACCTCTGCACTTGGTGGGACAACAGGCCCTGGCCGGGAAAATCTATTGCCACTTAACTGCAATCGGAAAAGGAGAGAGCATCAGGCACATAGACCTGAAGCACAATACACAGCCCATCTTTGCGAGCCCGGCCCACCTCTGGCGAGCAGCGGAATGAACCCACCAGAGGCAGTGGCATTTTCCAGCCAGCCATGCAAGCAACAGTGCAGGGTATCATGCCAGGGTCCTCGGGCCTTGTCTGCCACATGTCCCTAGGGCACGGGACACTTCACCTCTGAGAACTTGTACCCACAAGCAACATCCTCTGAGACCTACATGCTGAGAGCTGTCCCAGGGAGCTTGTTAACAGCCTGGAGGTCTGGATAGAGCTTGTGGATATGTGGTAGTCACCAAATTCATCTGGCACCCTGACCTCTGCTTAGTACCAGTTTTCAGGCACAAGCCTTGTTTGGGATAACCCCAGGATCTTGCTGTAAATGCTGACCCTGGTAGTATGTGCATCATCATTCACAGGTCTTGGACCTTCTTCCCCACTCCATCAGCCAGTAGGATCTGGGCTCTCTTTGCTTTGGGTCACACAGAAAGGAAAGGTGTGTTCTCCAGTGATTTCTGACTCCTGTGACTTGCAACCCAAGTCACTTCTCATAGGAGGCTCCATCAGCCTCCTCATGGGAAAGAAAAAATTCTTCGTGGAAATCATCAGCAATAGGTGATAGGGGATAGAGCTCCTAGTGGAGAAGGTTGCACTGGGATGCAGCCCTGGACTGTCATCCTATAAGCCAATGCCAGGTTGTTGAAATCTTCTCCAGGTCCCTCATGTCTTCTCCAGCAGTGTGATTTACCCCTCCAAAAGATCAGCCCAGCATCTTACAATACCGCGTATCTCCCCCAGCATCACTGGCAAACCAGCCCCCAGGAGGAGAGCCCTGTGCAGGATACATGGCAAACTTGGGTGCCTCACAAAATGCATTTTGCTGCATTTACTTCTAGTGCTGCAGACTACTTGCAGTGGAATTGCTGCCTGTGGACGTGCAAATTAGACTCCACCTGGCAAGGTGCTGGGGTGTTGGCTGGACTGCACTGGCCTGGTGGTAAGAACTGGGAATTAGAGATACCCCATGTACTTAGCAAAGGGTAATTTAACCTCTGTGTCCTTGCAAGTGAGGAGAAGACTTGCAAGGGTGAACTCTGGGACATGCAAAGCTGTTACGCTCTGCTGACTTGGAACAGCATTGATCAGTTTGTGCCAGCTGCAGATTTGGTGAGGAAACTTAAAGTACAGCAGATTGATTGCTACCAAGGGACAAATTCCCTGTAGCTGGTTGGATTCAAGCACTGAAGTACTGGCGTATTGATCTATTTATGGTGATTTATTAGTAATAGCCCTGGACCCCAAACTCTCTTGTGCAGTTATACAAGTAAAAAAGCATGCTATTGCCAGCCTAACCGATATCTTCCAGAGGATATATAGAGGCTTATATACCTCTATATAAAGCCCGACATTGTGGGCATATGCTGCAGACAGGAAAACAAAAGTGATCCCAGGGCAAAATGTATCACATAAACAGCCCCAGCATGCTGGGTCCCAGGCAGCAGGAAGGTCTGGGGTGCTGTTGGGGCCCACAGAGTGGTTCCTCCTCTGAGACAAGGACCAGCTCCTTCCCTGCTCCAGCAACCTCAAGCAGGGGAAGGATCCCTGCGAGGAGACGAGGGAAATCTGGCAGGTGCCGAGCTGTTGGTGTTGGGTGCAGGCACTGCCTGTGCAGCCCACAGTGGGGTCAGCGGGAGCAGAGCAACACTTAATGACCAGAAGGAAGCCACCACATCCCCAGTGCGTGGATCCTTCATGGGTTTTGTTCCCTTTGCCATGCACACTGCTTGATATCCCCTTGCCTGATGAAAGCTGCCCGCTCACACCTGCCCCCTGCACAAGGTTGCAGAGTTGAGTACTTTATCCCCTAATTTGACTTGTTCTGGAAGGAGAACAGGACTTGTGAAAAGGAGAGGCCTCAATGAGGGGCTGAAGCACAGGTTTGCACCCTGCAGACATTTCCCAAGAGACATCTCCCTCCCTTGAGCCCCATCCACTAGCCTTGCTTGCCTTGGAGATGGTCCCAGGGAGTCACAAGGGTTTAAATGAGCTGCCCACGTGGGAAGAATTGAGGTAGCATATAAACATTCTGCAGCCCAAGAGGTTCTGCCAGCCCAGGCTCTACTCGACAGCAGCAGACCCATCCGGGTACCTCATGTGGTGCACTTTTCCTTTGGTTTTTTTTTTTTCCTAATTTCATGTTGAATTTCACTGATGTGAATGAGTTTCTGATGACTGAAATAGCTGCTGACATTTTACGCTCGAAAAATGCTGTGATGGCTTAAGTTGGCTTCTCTCCCCTTGCTCCAGGCAGGTGCCTGTTGCACTACTTGTCCCAGAGCTCTCCAGCCCTGCAGAAGGCGAGAGAGACAAATGGATGCTGGCTCTGTATCCAGCACAGTCTGGGGCCAATGTGATAGTTTAAATGGAAATCTTTGTTTAAGTTAATAAGCCAAGCTATGAGCAGTTGAAAAAGTGGCGTGCATCTGCTCCAGGGATTAACCTGCAGCAGAATTTGGATAGTGGGGCTGCTGGAGTGTTAAATCATCCCCACATGAACCACCGCTGTTGAGCTGGAAGCAGCCACAGGCACACACCACGCATCAGCTGCAAGTGCTGCACATTTGTATCACTTTATTTGCAACTAATGAAATAGCTAGAAACATTTATTGCGTATAAATTATATATGAGCACCCATCATACAAATAAACTCCTGTCTCAGCTTTCCATTTCCTCCTTTATCAGAAAGTCTTTTATATTTGGGACAGATTCAGGAGTGCACATCCCCTGGGCCTGTTTTGGTTAACTAGCAAGCTACTCTCCAGGTCTCTCCAAAACCCATACGCACCTTTAGAGTAAGCACCTATTTTAATGTTTGAAGCAGCAGGAGAAGGAGAGGAGTTTCTAGCCAGCTCTTGTCTAGGCTTAACCTTCTTTCACTTGGAAAATCTGGCAGATTCCCCATATGCTGAGACAAAATAATAGCGAAAACCAGAAGTAATCTGACACTTGTAATTACAGGCCTACCAGCTCCTTAGTGACCTCAGACAGAACAAGGAAATAGCACATACAGAAATCATTTAAAACAAGGGAAGAGTTCTAGTTAATGCCAAGTCTCATGTGTTTATGGAAAAGAATCCATAAAACTGCTTGGTGACTTTTGGAGATGTAAGTTATAGGTTTGGGTTATGGATTTGGCTGGTAAATGTAATAGCTGTTGATGTAATAGGGATGCAGCAAGGAATATGATACAGTTTTTTATTTACAAAAATAATGATAACAAATTAACAATTTTTGCAGTAATTGGATTGAAAATTGACTTGCAAGCGAGAAAATGTTTAAGTTGGTACAAGCACATAACGTGTGTTTTAGAAACAGCCCAATGGTAAGTTATTCCACGTGGGCCACACTTCTGGTCTGGCAGCTCTGCCTGTGGAAGAAGTGACGCCAGCAAAGGCTTGACTCATGGTGTTGGAGCAGCTGACTGTGAGCTCCCCGGGCAACGCTGCAGTCAGAAAGTCTAATTCCACCCTCAGATGTATAAGCAGGGAATGTGGAGCAGGTGTAATGAGATTAGAGTGCAGGAGGCTACATCGTGTCTGCTCATTCCATGGATGTGGTTACTGATGTGAAAGGATTCCCAGTTTTGACACCTACAATTCAAGGAGGAACGTAACAACTTGGAGAGGCTTCCTGCAAGAGCTCTAAGGCCTGTTAAGGGATTGGAAGACATCTTATGGAGGAGGAGCACTTAGGACTGATATGATCCAAGCCTAAATACACCTATGTAGGATTAAGTTTTTGCTCCTCGGATTGCTGCTCTGCCCAACAATGGTACAAGAAAAAACAGTGTAGAGATGAGGTATACATTTTATAGTGAAGAAAGCCATTAAATAATTGAGCAGTTTACTTAGGGTGGTGGCAGCTTCCCAACCATTGGCAGTTTTTGAATTAAGACGGGATGTTTAATAAAAAAACAATGATTAATGTGATAGAGTCTTTTGTCCTGTGATCATCAGGAAAGCAGACCAGTCTGGAAATTAGTCTAGTTCAACAAACACTGCTGTCAGATGGTACCAGCCTGCAATGCTTCTGCTACAACCACTCTCAAAATTATAGCCCGTTGCTATACTCATTCTTGCCTTCAATGTTGTTTTTCTTCATTTAGAGGCTCAGCTTACTCAGCTGAGGAAGCCCCAGCATCTGGGTCCAGCTTAGGACCTTTCTGCCATGGGGTCTGCGTCTTGGATTGCTCCCTGCACTCCTTCGGGGTGGCCTCTCGACGTCTGGTTTTTGTTTCCTTTGGGAAAAACCCTAAAGCAGTGGGCACAGGTCAGAACTCAGTGCCTGGCTCCTGTGAGTGGGGTTCAGCATCAACTCCTGTCTCAGCATGGGGGAACAACTCTGGGGAAGCAAGGGCAGGGGTGCTCCAAGAAAGGTCCACCATTTTTGGACAGCACTCCAGGAATGCGGTCTGAAAATGTGGGATAATGTTGGAGTAGCAATAGGCCTCATGGGCACAATGAAACTCCTAACTGAGCTTCTCCCTCCATATCTGGTAGGCAGCAACATTAGGAGGAGTTAGCTGAGGTGGTAACAGATTTATGGGGACACAGAGCCCCCAGGAGCTCACACCTGAGTCCACTGGTGCAGGTATCTCCTCTCCCTGTCATGGATCATCCTCTGTTACAGCTCTGGGGTGTTTGACATGCAGGCCAGATTCAGAGGTGAGGGAGCAGTTCACTGTATGGTTAAAAAAGGCTGTTGTTTTTCTCTGCAGCTGCTTAAATCTGACCTTAATACCTTCCAGTCTATGCAGCCTGGTGCTTTCTTTGAAAACCTAGAAGGTCGCTGACTGCTGGGTTTTCCTCCCTCCAATGAACCAGGGAGATGTATGGAGCCATAACTGCACTGGCAACAAGCAGAAACTGTACTTCCTTTTTTTCCACTTCTCTGCTTTTGGAGTTTGGCAATAATAAACATACTAGGAGTTCCTAGACTTGTGTCCTCACAGAAATAACCATGCATATTATAAAAACCCAAAGTGGAAGATTGGGGACATTTTCATCTCAGCTTTTTGGGCCTATGTGACTGTGGGGAAAGGAGCTGGTTGTGCCCACCTGCCCTGCTTTGCATGGGGAAGACCCTTCCTTGGCACAGCAGCCTGAACAGCCACCAGCAAAGCATCTCTCTGTCCTGCTGTACCTGGAGGTGCTGGTTGACAGCCGACTGAACATGAGCCAGCAGCGTGCTCACATGGCCAAAAATGCCAACAGCATCCTGGCTGGTATCAGAAGTAGTGTGGCCAGCAGGACCAGGGCAGCAATCATCTCCCCGTACTTGGCACTGGTGAGACCGCACCTCAAATACTGTGTTCAGTTTTGGGCCCCTCACTACAAGAAGGATATTGAGGTGCTGGAGAGAGTTCAGAGAAGGGCAACAAAGCTGGTGAGGGGTCTGGAGAACAAGTCTGATGGGGAGCAGCTGAGGGAACTGGGGCTGTTCAGCCTGAAGAAAAGGAGGCTGAGGGGAGACCTTACTGTGTCTACAACTGCCTGAAAGGAGGTTGTAGCATGGAGGGTGTTGGTCTCTTCTCCCAAGTAGCAAGTGATAGGATAAGAGGAAATGGCCTTAAGTTGCACCAGGTAAGGTTCAGATTGGATATTAGGAAAAGTTTATTCACGGAAAGGGCTGTTGGTCACTGGAACAGGCTGCCCAGGGAAGTGGTTGAGTCACCAGCCCTGGAGGTGTTTAAAAGACATGGAGATGAGATTCTTAGGGACATGGTTTAGTGACAGAGTTGGGTTAATGGTTGAACTCTATGATCTTGAGGGTCTTTTCCAACCAAAATGATTCGGTGATTCTATTCCCCACTGCTCCACGAGCCTCAGGCCCAGCGAGGGCTGTGCAGGAGCCCCGTGCTGGGCTGGCAGCACAGGCTGAAGCACACGAGCACAGTGCCCTCCACAGCTGTGGGGGGAAGCCAGGACAGCAGATGGTGTTGCAGACTGGAATGAAGGCACATCGGCAGCACTGTGTGGGGTGCACATTGCACAGCTGGCCATGGCCCCCCACCCTCCACGACACACAGCATCGCCGGGCACGGGAGCACAGCCGCTCGGTGCCGGGGGTTAGCAGCCTGCAAGCAGCGGCACACGGTCCCCGCAGCTGCGCTAGGTCACCCAGCTCTGAGCAGCCCCTGTACCTTCGCTTTCCTGGAAAGCAGTTTCTGTTCATTACTGAGAAAGCCCTGCTCTTGGAGGGGAAGGAGGGGCCTGGCCACCGCTTCATGAAAAGGGACCACTGCTTGTGCTAATTTTTTCTCATAGGAGTTGAACTAATACAGCCTCCGCTCGCTCTAAACCACAGAAAGGTGTTTTTGTTTGGTTTTTTTTTTTTTTCTGGGGGCAGGGTAGGAAGGGGGCTGGGGGATTTTTGTGTGTTGGTTTTGTCCTCCTGGCTTTCTCTTTCTGTGGTGGTGTTGGGTTTTTTTCTTCTTCTGAATGCTTCACTGTGAGCATCTCCTAAAAGGAGGCTTTTAAGAAAGTTATGAGAGGGACCACCTAGAAAGGGGAAGAAGGGTCAAAAGGGAAAACTACCTACGACTGTATGCAGTAAAAGGTTGTACATTTGTACTGTTTGCAGGCTGGACTTGCAGCACATCAGGAGATTGTGGCAGTTATCTCCTACCCACCCCCCAAGCATCCTTCCACCCTTCTCTCTGTACCAAATCCCATGCACTGCCTGCATCATCTCTCATGCCAGGGTACCCAACCCTGCCCTATGCTTTCTTCTCTCCTTGTCTTCCCATTTGACCACCTGGCAGGAACCCCTCAGGTTATGTCTGGGCCACTCGGATCGCCCCATCGCCAGGATGGTGTCACCTCCTACTTACATACATGCTGTCCACAAAGCCAGTGTGCATACTGGTGGGCGACAGCACATCTGGGTCTGGCTGGGGGCCCAGTGAGGCACTGAGCCCCTAAATAATTGGTCACTCATCATCTGGAGATGATGGTCCAGCCCAAACTGAGCTTCCACTCACAGGTTTGTGGGCCAAAGGGCAAAGCAGTACTGACAGATCTAACATGTTCATCCATCTTCCCACCCCAGTCCCCTTTATGTTCTTCTCCTTTTGCTTTTCTGTACCTCTTTTCCTTCCTGCAGATTTTCAGTGCTTCATTCTCTCCACCTCATTTCTTTCCCTCACCACACTACTTTCTCCCTTTGTCTGGGGCAACACATGCCTTTTGCTTTCCCAGAGAACCATCTTTGCTCAGCAGTTTGCAGTGACTGCCCCAAAATACCTTTTTGCTTCCCACCTCTTTTCTTCCCACACCTCCCAAACTGACAGGGCCAAATAGGCAGCTTGTGGCTTTCTACCTTGTGCAGGCTGTAAGGAATCTGCACACTGAGAAGGAGCAAAGCTATTAGAGTGTTACTGGCTCTTGGGCTGTTGGATATCAACATCTTTGAACTTACCCAAGACTTGGGGGTTGCTGAAGAACAAGCAGAGAAATTCCAAAAAGCAGAACTGCCCAGGGAGGTTGTGGAGTCTCCTGTTCTGAAGGCATTCAAGATCTGCCTGGATGCCTTCCTGTGTAACCTCATCTAGGTGTTCCTGCTCCGGCAGGGGGATTGAACTAGATGATCTTTCAAGGTCCCTTCCAATCCCTATCATACTGTGATTGTGTGATTCTGTGATATGAAGTTAGGACGAACTCAGACCTACTGCCTTCAGCAGCTGGACTGCAGACAAAACTTTCTGGAAAAGGTTCATTCTGTCAGCATCTTTATCAATTAATGCTTTCATGTTTAATGTTTTTTAAAGTTTTAGGATCAGGGATAGTGAGGGAATATGTATTCTTAGGTAAAGGAAAAAACGAGGGGTGGGACAAAACTTTTAAATCATAAGAACAAATTTTGGCATCTTCTTGGGAGCTATTCCTCTCCAGGCTGTCAACAGCATTCTGGACATCTCAGAAACCCCATCTTTAGGATGGATCCACCTTTCTCCAGAGATGCACCAGTAGACAGCATTCAAAGCAAGTTGCTCCTGACAGGACCATTACCCTGCCTGCATCCTCACTGTAATCACATGGAGCTTTTCAGGTGGGTATCCATACATTGAAAGCAGTTGGAAAAAAAAAAAAAAAGGGATCAGTCCAGTGGTGAGAGCGTGGAGAATCTCTTGGTTCTAGGGAATTTACTTGTATTCTATTTTTCTTAAGAAAACTCAAAGACAGGGTTTGTTTTTCACCTTAAACACATCCAGGTGGTTTCAGGCTAGCAGGGAAGAAATGCAGCACCAGCAAAGCCACTGCTTGAGCATGGTTTGGTTGCCGTCTCCTCCTTTGTATCACAGGACACAAAGCTACTTCAGCATCCTTGTGTTTTCCATCTATAATGAAGCCACCTCAGAGGCACCTCAATCATGAACACATTTTGGGCCATGTGAGTCAAGTCTGGGCTTTGGAAAACTGTGGTTAATGGTGCCATCGTGTCATGTCTCACCAGCTTTTATTGCTGAAGAGGATTGCAATACATTTCGGCTGTAACTGCTGCAAGGTCATGATTTCAAGTGGATGAGAGAGGGAAGAGTGAGACCCACAAACCATCTCCAAGCAGTGAGGCTGGTTGTTACTTTTCACAGGCAAAGTGAAGAATAAAAGGCAGAATTAGACTAGTCCATTTAATGTTAAGGCAAGGTAGCTAGTACAGTCTGTGAAGTCACCCAATAAATGCTATAAATATCCACAGAGGGAAACGGAGTCCCTACTAGGCAACTGTAAAGCAAACTGCAGGGTATTTTTGAAGCTGCCATCCAAAAATACAAAGAAAAGTGTGACAAGTCTACTTAAAAACCAAAAATGGAACAGATGAGCACTTAGTCTCTGCTGTGATTTAGGGCTCCAGTGGCAGGTCCTCCCACTGAAGCGTCTGTGTAAAAGAATGCTTTGCCCAGACTCTTGTGGAAGTTCAGAAATCCTTCTGTGGTCAGCAGCATCTTCATGCTTGGTTGAAAGAAAAAAAACCACCAAAACAAGCACTGATGTCTCAGTACACAGTGGAACTTCTGGCAAGGCTGCAGATCAGATTTGGTGGTGTGTTTCTGACTGCTTTGTGCTTCTTAGCAATGCAAAGCAGCTGTAAAGCCCTTTTAGTCAGCTGCTCAACCCGCAGTTACAGCTGCTTTGCATCGCTAGAGTGGTGCAGAGCAGCCAGAGCGCGTCTGCGTTGCGTGTTTGCATACAGCTTTTTCAAGAAGGCAATTCACCTGGCACGCAAGCAGCAGTCTTGGATCTGGCAAAGGTATACAGGTGAATGAGAGCTCTCACAGCATAATCAAGTCATAGCCTAATTGCAGGCTAGGCCTTAAACTGTGGGGTTTGTATTTAATTGTGAAGTTTATCTTTTGTACTATCATTCTCTTCGAGCAACACTACACTTACCGTATGTACCACGTAGAGCATTACTTATATTTCACTTTTTTGCGTGTGTGTGCATTTTCCCATTTTTTCTGTGATTTCCATTATTTTCATTCGACCTGCTAAGGCAGCAGTGTGTATTTTTAGGCACGTTCCTCAAGTGCACATTATGCTGCTGCTCACTCTGCACTGCCAGGGTGCCAGGTGCCCTTCTGGGGGCTCCTACTGTGCCCGAGCAGAGCTGGCAGAACTCTGGCAGTGAAGGTCAAGGCCAGGAACGGCCTCCCCTGTTCTCCGTCGGTGTAGAGGGGCCCCCGTCAGCCGGCTCTGCTGCCCGGGCCCTGTGCACAACCCCCCGCCCCGGTGACTCATGGCCCTGCGGCCCCAGCCCTGGGCACCGTACGAGCTCCAGTGTCCCAGCCCAGTGTTGGAGGGCAGCAGACGGTAACCGGGAGGAGAGGCAGAGCCCCGGTCCCCCGCTGCCGCCGTCGGGCCTCACCGCGACGTCCCTGGGCCGGTTCGTGGCTCCGGCGGGTCCCGGGGGGCGGTGGATGCTGCGGTGCCGCCCCGGTGGGGTCCCTCTCTCAGTCCGCAGCGGAGGGGCTCCTACAGCCGCTTTGTGGGTTTTTATTTTCTTTCTCTCTCTCTCCCAATCCGTCCAACCTTTCCTTTTTAAAAAAAGATAACTTTTTTCCTTCTTTACTTTTTTTTTTTTTTTTCCCCCTGCAAGAGCCACGCCGTGGAAAGACGGGGTGGTGGAGGAGGGAGAAACCCCTCCCCTTCCCCTCCCCCGTGGCTCCTTCCTCGGAAAAGAAACACTTGGGGGGTTTCCTCCCCTCCGCTCCCCGGAGCCGAAGCCGCCGCCGCGGCGCCCGCCCGCCCCGCGGCCGAGGAGGGCCCGCCGGGCAGCCGCGCCGCCTCCGGTAAGCCGCGCACCGGCCCCTGTGTGAGTTGAGGGGCCGGGGGGAGGGATGCGGAGTGGGGCCGCCTGGGTTTCGCTTCGGGGCGGGAGAGCGGCGGCGGGGGCAGGGCCGGGCAGCGCCGCGGTCGCCCCGGCACGGAGCGCTCGCTCGCACCGGCGGCAGCGCCGCCAGCCCGCGGTCCCGGCGGTGCCGAGAGTAAGTTGTGCGGCGTTAACTGAAAACGGCCTTTTTGGGGGGTGTGTGTGGGTGGATGTTGCCTGTCTGTCTCCTCTGGTCCCCCTTTTCGAGGGGTGGAGTGTAGAGGTGCAGACCCAGCTGCTTTGGCTCCGAGGAGCATTGGGTCAGTTGCTGGTTGTAGAAGAAAGAGGTAGCGTGCCCCGGGGGATGGCGGCGAGGATTTGGGGTGCCGGCATCTCTGCTGGCCCTGGGGGGAGACCTGTGCCGTGGTGGGGGACTGGTGGGGTGCTGGGAGCAGCCCGGGGGGCCTCCCGCGGGGCTTGGGGTTGTCCTTCCTTCAAGGTGTTCTCCACAGCATCAGGGCAAGGAGATGCTCGTTTTAAAGTGAAGCCTGCAAATTATGTAACGTCTCAGATGGGTGTGTAGCCAAGCAGCCGAACGGGTCCAGGGAGCGGGTAACTTGGTCTTTGTGCCCCTTCTTTTCCTTCACATAAACTGCTGGAAATGCAGCACAGAGTGCTAGACTTAGTCTGAGCTGGAAAAGCCAGCTGCCTGCCAGAATCAGAGGCATTACAGGGAAACGGGGTAACTGTGAACCAGGAGTGGATGTGCCGCTTGGGGTTGTCCTTGCAAGGCAGAAGAGCTCACCATCCTCCAGAGCTGGCACAGTCAGAACGCAGCCTCACACCTGCCTTTTCTCAGAAGATCGGTGCCACGCGCCCATGAAAAGCCTCATCGGCAAAGGTTATCGCTAAAACCTCCTCCTTTATGCAATCTGAGTCATGATGCTTGCAGCCATGTAGGATCCGCTACTCACTTTTTCCCACAAACACACATGCTCTTACTGAGAATTTTGGAATAGTTACCACCTAAAACCTCAGCTCATGCTGCTCTTAGGATTTTTTTTTTTCCTTTTATAAAATTTAGTTTAAGAGTATGTTCCTTCCTGCTCACTAGAAGCTTGGAAACAGGATCTGGATGAACCCTAGAGGTAACTGAGAGGAACTCCAGAATGTTAAAGAAATGTCCCTGGCTTTTTTCTTCCCCTGGATGGGTGAAGGAGGGGGATGTGGCTTGACCGTTGTTCTGGAAACGTGAGGGTAATGGGTATTGTTAGCAAGCTGTTATTTAGGACTGTGTGGTCCAGACGGTGCCATTTGCTAGTTCTAGTCCTTGCAGCTCTCAGAGAACTTAAATGAAAAACCCAGTCACATGTTGACCATGCTCAACAATGTAAAATGGGGTGGGATCAGAAATAACTAGTTTCCTGATGTTTCATTCTCTGTTGACTGTGCCCTTAAGAGGGTATGCAGACATATCTTCTTTCTCCAAACAATTGTGACTGCGGTTCAGATGCTGCGTGGACGTCAAATAGCCCATTCAGTCACAGCAGGGCTACGGTCATGTGCTTAAAAATTATGCACATGCACAGAAGTTTGTGGAACTGAGGCTCTATTATCACATAATGTTGGTCTTGGTTGAATGAAGTTACGTCGAGATGTGGCCAGTCGCTGCAGATGAAGCCAAGCTTTGTTTCTGGGTATGTGATTTAAAACGTAGTTGTTGAAGTGGGGATTCTTGTCTCTTCCAGCATGGAAGGCTCTTAGGCACAAACCCGTGGGATTACTGGGATGCCAGCCTCCCACACAGGTTCCCACCGTTTCCTGAGCTAGGCTGAGATCTGGGCCTTTGTTATTTCTGTGCTCTTTGTTATCGTTCAGCATGTCATATGTCCTTCTATGACCTGGCTTGCTTATCACTGACTTAAATGTAGTGGGGTTGAGAGGCAGCACAGGGCTTTTGTTTCAGATCACATTGGAAGGCACAGGCAAACTGTGCCGGGGTCCCAAAAAGCAGGCATAGAGAAGCAGCAGGGAGAGCCTGAGCTGCTGCAGATCCCGCTGCAGTGCATCCCTGCCATGATTGCCCAGAGAGGGCCAAATTCAGATTCTAGATGACAGCTTCAAACATGCAGCCGGTGCCTCTTACCCTCAATCCAACTGGGAGTCCTGTGAAGTTGGTGGTCGATTTGCGCAAGGGTAGAGCTGGAGTTGGGTGGTGTAAATTCTTAGTTGCTGTCACTAATACTGTGATTGCATTGCTGAGAAACAAAGGAGAAAATATGCCTTTTGGAGCTGAGTTTCTTCCCTTGCTCCTCATTTTCTCCATCCCCGCTGGGGCTTTGCTCTTCCCTCCCAGTCTTTCCCTGCAGCTCCTCACCACCCCCATCTGCCCCAACAACCCACAGGCTTCTCTCTCATGGTTTCTCCCACCTTAGCATGGTCAGCAATAAACAGATGGTGCCAGTACTTAAATATGACATCATTTCGGTCGGGTTGACACTGTGGTTAGATTAATAAAAGCTTTGGGAAGGTGACATGTTCCTGAGCTGTTATTCCAGGCCGCTGCAGACCTCAACTAGTGGTGTTTGCCAAAAGCGCACAAGCCGGGAGAGGTAAATGTAAATGTGGACGGTACAAGAACCGAGTATGCCATTCAGGGATGATATATTTTTGCAGAGTAAATCTATTAAGTGTGTGTGTCATTAGGAGGCATCATATATTTATTTTAAATCATGCAATTAAATGCTACATTAATTAGACCCTTGTTTACATGTAAGTAGAGAGGCAGAAGGCAGGCATGATATCAACTTACCCCATTCTATCCTGTCAGTCTGCTTCACTACTGGCTGCTCTTCTGGTTTGCATTTGTGCATATCCTGCAGCCTTCTGCCTCAGTAAGGTATTTATTAGGTCACCATTTTGCCAAAATTGGTCTCAGACCCTTAAAAAAAAAGTGCAGTGGTGTTTGATGTAGCAGGATTTGGTGGCTTTGTGTTAGTGAGTGGTCAAAATGACTCGAGTAAAATTCATTTCCCCCCTGACCAAGTGCAAGATTTCATGTTAAGATTTAAAAGTGAGTGGTGTAAAGTCCTACTTATTAAATTTCAGGGAATTTCTGCTTCCCTTCGTAGGTATTTAATAGTATGAAAACGTTAATTCAGTTTTAGTAAAATCGCTAAATGCTGGTTTTGTGTTGTCTTTGGAGACTTTAGAGCTGCCCCCTTATTTTCGTCCTCTTCAGTGGAGAAATGAAAAGGCCTGTGTGCACTTCACAGGAAATGAGTGTCTGATACAGGCTTGCAGGCTGCACATTTCCAAGAACTGCTCTCAAGGTATTTTGATAATGCACATTCTCTCTGCCTTCTCCCTTCCTGCTCCCCATGCATTTTCTGTGCCTCTGCTTGTTCACAAACACACGCAAAGTATGAGGGAAAGAATCGCATGGTGCCAATATTAACTTTGCAAACAGGCTACTCTAGCTTTACATCTGCTTTTTTGGAGCTGTGGCTGGTAAAATTGGGTTAAGCTGGCAGCATTCAGTTGCCTTTGTCTAAGCAGAGAGTTTTTGTCCTCCCCCTCACTGCCTGCAAATGCTGAAGAAAAATTTTGACTTCAGATTGTGACTTGTGCAACAGGGTTTTTTTTTGTGTGTGTGTGATTCTGCAGTTCAGAAACAGTTTGGATCTACTTTCATACTTCCTCAGTAACAAACTTTATTTGGAAACTTAGGCTGAGGCTGTCAGGGAAGAAAATAAGCGTGACTGTTAGCAGTTGGAAAATATCAAAGATCTCCATTCGTGCGATCTGAACTGCATGGTTGGGCTCCTGTACAGAAGGTGCCTTGCTAAAATTGAGAGGGGGTCGGTGTGGGTTTGCCTGGGTCAGCACACTCATAGTGATGTGCACAGATGCCCGCAAAAATGGTTTGATGAGGCTTTTTGACAGACCAGCAGTGTTGTTCTTCATCTGTATTTGAGTTCTTCCTTGTTTTCAGGTGGGAGTTTGAGATGTGGAGGGAGGAAAGCTGGAGCTGGAGAAGCATTCTCCAGTCCTCCCTGCCAGAAGTTATGTTTGTCCTCCAAGGTCCAGCTAAGTGACGTGATGGACCAAGAGCCCCACTCAAGGGGATGCTGAGAGAGAAGGAATGTCTCCTACCAACCTCATTGCCACAGCCATTTCTGATTCTGAGCTGCTTTAGCAGTAACCACTGAAATCTGCCGTTTGCGTAGGATGCACACTGATATTCAAGTCAGCACATCCAAGCAAGTGATGCTGTTCTCTTTCATCATTAAAAAATGAGATAAAAATGGGCTGAGCTACTTCTAACTACTCTGCAGCAGCTCCATAGTTGATTCCTCATCATGACTTTATATGCCATTGTTTACTTCTTCAGTTTTGCACGACTAAAGGGCGTTTATGCTTTGTACTGGGCTACCCTTAGTCTTATATGAAGTTTGAGTGGTTAGGAGGTGGCTTAAAAAGGTGATGCTAAAAATCCCAGCCCTTTGCTGCTGAATTCCTCTGCCTAAAGTCTAAAGCATAGCGTAGTGGGTGCTTTACCCAGACAAGGCAGGGACATTTGAGAAAGAAGAGAAATGAGACTCTTCAGATCAGCTCTTTCACTTTCCCCAGCAGCAGCATTTTAATGTCTATGTGATTGGAGTTTTTCCTTTTATGAGTTTTAAAATTAGTTACTTTTCAATCTCAGTCACCTTTGAACTTCCTCTCTTCTAGTTTTATGAAAGAGCATAAAAAGAATGGCCCGATTGTGCTGTACCTTTCTCTTGCATCCCCCTGTATCTCTCTGCTCTCTAAACTGAGCATGAAGTTTCTCCAGGCTCTGTCTGAACACTTACATGCGACTTCTTATCGCCGGTCTTTAGGCCCAACCCCTTTGTTTCAGCTCTTTTTATTTAAGGTGACTGGAACTGAATGTATTATCTCAGGTGATGACATTACTGTTTCGCTCCCACCCATCCATTTTGCAACCTTACGCTCATGTTTGCTTCTTGGTTTTTAATGACTGCTTTTGCATTCGGAGCTAGAGCTTTCCTTAATGAACCCTCAGCGTGGTTACTTGGCTCATTGATCAGCTGCACCACTTAATTTTTTGCTCTTTAAAATACAGAGCCAAGTCTGCATGCACTTGCAGTGGTCAGGGCAGAGTCTTGTCCCTGACCCTGGTGCTTGCCAGCCTGCCAAATCTCGAGTGACCTCTGACTTCTCCGGCCTGTGGAGAGTGAAGTGGTTTTGTCACTGTTCACCCTGGGAAGGTGATGGAGGGGGCTCGCTGCTTTTCCAGCTGACCGCCTGGATTTTAGTAACGCAAGGCTGGCAGCTGCCTGCTGAGGGGAGAGGTTATACCTCTGGTGTTTGAACTGTCATGGGCAATAGCAGCTTGAAGACAGTTGGAGATGATTTCTAGAAAGGGACCTGGATCAATGTGTGTGTTTGGATGGGCAGGGGCAAGGGAGCCGCTGGCACCTGATCTGGGGGAGGCTTTGGGCTTCTTGTACCCACCAGCCCATCACAGGGAGGGATGCTCTGCAAAGTGGTCAATACGGCAGGAAGGTGCAGCGGCTGAGAGGGTGGCAGAAAGGTGGGTGGATATGCAGGGGCTGAAATGCCTTGATTTCCTCAGGACACCCTTTTTCTATGTCCTGTCACCCTGGAGCACGACTGCTCCTTGTCTTCTGCCCATCTGGTTTACAGGTCCTGGGGTGCTGCTGGCTCTACCTCGTGCACTGTCTCACATTTTGTTGTACTTCTGACATGGAGAATTTAGGGAAGCGCAAGGCGTATCCCAGCAACTGTTGCTTCTTCAGATAATGTCTTCCTGATGGGGAGCTTTGTCTGGGGATTGCCTCTCCCCTGCAGCCAGGTAGACATGTGCTGCTCCTGCCTTAGCAGTGTATGTCAAAAAGTGTTCCCTACAGCACTTGCAGCCCTCTGGAAGCTGTTTTGATTGAGAGAGCACCTCTCTTTGCATCTCGGTGAGCCATTTCCAAACTCCTTCAAAATCCCTGGGTGTCCAGCTGACTCTGCTCTAATGTCACTTTTCCCTGTCTCTTCTGATGGAGCCCTCCCCCACTTTTGCCCCTTCAGGTTAAACAGCATTAAATACTGGGGAATCTCCTCAGCATCCTTTGCAAGAAAAAAACAAGTATCTTCTTATGTAGCTTTTCTGTGCTGTCCACTTGGTGACATCCCAGTCAATTAAATGATTCCCCCAGAGGTCTTCTGGTTTTGATAGGCTTAAAATGCCATTCGTTTTCTTGGTTTTGTTTTGTTTATCTTGGCTACCTGCCATCCCCATTTCATGACAGCTATCCTCATGTAAATTTGTTCCCTACCGTCAGTAATTTATATTCCTTTATATCAGCTTTGCCAGGGTGAGCTTTTTATCTTCTGAAGGATTATTGAGGTGGTAGGGAGATTTGGGCAGGGACCGTGGTTTTGTAGTGTGTGTGTGTTTGGTGCCTCTGACCCATGGCAGAGGCCCTTGCAAGCTGTCACACCTGCACCTAATACCTGCGGTGTCACCTGTGTTTTTCCCAAGCCTGTCCTCTTAGCCAGACAGCATCTCTGCTCCATTGGTTGTAGGAAGTCTGCATGTTCTGTCACTTTAAGATTTCCTAAATAACTCCTCATGACTTATTTATTTTTTTTTTTAATTCTTTTCACTTTTGACTCTCAGGGCTGGTTTCTTTATTTTGTATGTTGGAAATCCCCTGTTACAAAACTTAGTGCTGTGCATTTGTACTTTGTGACCCTCACCCCCTTCCTCTGGAGGCACGGTCCCTGTACTGCCCCATGGCCCCTCACATCTCCTGAAGCTTGTCCTTCTTGAGAGCCAAGGGAGGATCTCTGCCCCGTGCCTCTGTGTTCTGGCTCACGTTGGTGAGGTGCCCGGGACTCTTCTCTAAAATTCTAGTTCTGATCATGATACTGAACCAGTTTTAGCTGCAGACACTGCTCATTTCTCAGAGTTCGCTGCTTCTTGGAATTCCTTTCCAGCTAAATGCGATGGTTTTGATAAGAGGGACTGCTGACAGCCTTCGCTTCTCAGGATTTACCAGTTTCCTCACACAGTGCGCTGGAACAACTGAAAAAAGTCAATTTAGCTGGCAGAGTCTGGAATGGAGGAAACATACCTGTGCTGCTGGTCTGGGGATGGTGGGGCAGTGATCTGCCCCAAGGGAGGGCAAGGACACCACCCCGGGCGTTGCTGCCCTGGGCATCGCTGCCCCCTTCCCACCGATCCCCTTCTCCCAGCAGGGAGACAGGACAGAGTGTTTCCAAAAGGGAACCACGAGGGACTTGTGTTGTCTTGATCTCCTCGTTGTGCTCTCTCCCCATCTCCTCATTTCTTCACCTAAACCAGGGAGAGCCCCGGCCGCCTTGCCGGGGGGCTGTCCCCCAGCCGGTGGGCAGCGAGGAGGAAGGGGAGGCCGGGCAGCCACGGCGGCTGAGTTCCCGGCTGAGCACGGGGCTGGGCCTTCACGTAGCTCTGCTACCGACACGTGTGGGGATGGCTGATCGCTGTGAAACTGCAAAGCTTGGGAGCAACACAACCTGGCTTCCCTGGCTTACCGAAAATCTGCCGTGTGGCCAGAGGCACGAAACAACAACTCTCTTCCCTTCAGCCACGGCAGGATAGCCTCAGCTGCAGCTTTGAAACTTAGCAGTAACCCATACTGATGTCCTTTTTCTAACTTTCTTTTTTTGTTTTTTTGATTCTCTTTTCCTCAGTTACAGAAAAGGAAAAAGAACTGAACCAGAATTCAGTCTCCAGTAGAGGCTGTTCCTTGCCAAAAGTCAGTAATTTTGGTAGTTTCACTTGCTGTGCAACAGGCTGTAGTTGCTTGTGGCTACTGTACAGCAGCCTTTGAGTTCAGGGAAGCAACGTGGCTTCTCTGTTACTCTGAAAGGGCAGGATTAGTTTCACACCGGGCTACTTCTACAAGGAGCGAGCTGTTTCACTTGGAAGCAGTTGTTCTGAACGTGCATAATATTTCCAAGGTATGAGTAGGGGACCCTGAAAATGGGGTCTTTCCAGCTCATTCGGTTAGTCCAGCAAAAACAATTAGCTTTCCCTGTAAACTGTCACCGTCCCTTTTCTTGAAGCATGTTACACAGAAACCAAACATGCTTGCAGGCTTCCCTGCCTTGAAGAATGCTCAGTGCACATCACACTGTCTTGTGGGTTTTCTTGGAGTAACAACCTTTTAGCCTTTGTCAGCAAAGTGTCATGTTAACACAGAAAGCATGTCATAGAAAAATGTGATAAGAAGTACAAAACCTAAATATCAGATCCATGGGAAATTATTTGTGGTTTTGAAATGTGTTCTCCATCCCCAACATTTTGGAAAGGGATTGATGGCTCTCTAATCCTTGTGGGTCCCTTCCAACTCAGGACGTTCAATGATTCTGTAAGGCCGGTCCTCCTGCAAGGTCTCCAGCAGCTGGTTCCCGGAGTCTGTGTCCAGGATTCTCCTGCTTTTTGTCTTTACTGCATGGAAGCACGAGCCCTCACAGTGCGTGCTGCTTCAACTTACATTATATAGCATTTATGTATTTTTTTTTAAATATTGCATCCTTGTTGAACACTGGTCTTGCAGGGAAACGCAGTTTTGGTCTGGGGTGTGCGTGTGTGATGTGTGTTTTTTTCTTTTTTCCTCATATTCCCTCCTGTGTCAGATGTGATGGCAGCCTTGCACCAAACCCTATTTATAGCCATGGCATAAAAGACAGAGGGAACTGCAACGTCTCCTGGGCCTGCTTTGTGCTGGAGAAATTGGCTGTGATTAACGCTGGTCCTCCGAGCTGAGCTGCGCCACATTCCTCGCCTAACCACAGCTCCCTCTGTGCTCTTTGGCGCACGTCTGTCTGTCCGTCTCCTGCCTTTCCCTTCACGCTCCGCGAGCCCTTTCTGGATCAGCCCTGGTTGCCTTGGCCATAGTAGGATGCTCACAAGGGGCATTGGTGTGGCTGTGCAGCCACGTACCGTGGTGGTGACATTGTGGTTTAAACTGGTGCCAGTGTGTGGCAGACGGTGGCGGCTGTGGGAACCAGGCTGGCCCACCATTAAAACCCTGTGCTGCGTGCTTGGCTCTTACCAGGGAGGTTTCTCTTCCAGAAGTTGGCTCGAGCTTTCCTTTGAAACATCCTCCCCAGCCACAAATCAGTAGGCAGCGCATTTTTGTGGGATGCAGACGTGCAAGCAAGGGATGTCTGCTCAGGCTCTGCTGCCTGTAATGGGGAAGCTGCTGCAAGGGATTGTACCTCAGAGAGAGCTTTTCCAAATTATCCCCGTCTCCATCCAACTGCTCTGGGAACTGCGGGATTGATAACTGGGAAATGCTGAAGCTGAATGGAGTGGGTGGTGTAGTAATGGGATACACCAGCAGTTCCATGAGCTGTGAGTCACCGTGGCTTGTGGGGTGTGTGCCTGGGCTGGACTTGGCTCAGGAGAATGCAGGGAAGTGATGTTAAGTCATGGAGCCCAGGTGTAAGTGAAGCCTTGCAGAGACTGCCTCTTGAAGGCATGCAGAAGACTGGGTTCATTGTTTGAACTTGCTGATGGATCTGCTAACAAATATGGGATTGCACGGCTGGTGGTCTGCTGCTCCACTGGGTCAGTGGGTTTAGTTTTCCATCTGTGAGGTGAGAAAGTAAAGCCTGGAGAGCCAGGGAAGCAGGACAGAATAGTACAGGCCACAACAGACTGGGTTGCTATTCAGATAACAGGCAATGGCCACCTACTCTGTTTCAGATAAAAGGCTCTAAATGTTGTGTGTTGCATTGAGAACAAGTTTGAGTTTGGTGTTCTGAATTACAAAATCTCAGAGTAGTTTGGGTTGGAAGGGACCTTCAAAGGTCATCTAGTCCAACCCTCTGCAACAAGCAGGACATCTTCAACTAGATCAGGTTGCTCAGAGCCCCGTCCAGCCTGGCCTTGAATGTCTCCAGGGATGGGGCATCTACCACCTCTGTGGACAACCTGTGCCAGTGTTTCACCATCCCCGTTGTAAAAAATTTATTCCTCATGTCTAGTCTGAATCTCCCCTCCTTTGGTTTAAAAAAAATTGCCCCTCTTTCCCATTGTAACAGGCCCTACTAAAAAGTCTGTCCCCATCTTTCTTACAAGCCCCCTTTAATTATTGAAAGGTCTACCCAGAACCTTTTCTTCTCCAGACTGAACAACCCCAACTCTCTCAGCCTGTCTTCATAGGAGAGGTGTTCCAGCCCCCTGATCATCTTGGTGGCCTCCTCTGGACTCGCTCCAACAGGTCCATGTCTTTCTTTTGTTGGAGGCCACAGAGCTGGATACAGAGCTCCAGGTGAGGTCTCACAAGAGCAGAGGGGCAGAATGACCTCCCTTCATCTGCTGGTCACGCTTCTTTTGGTGCAGCCCAGGACATGACTGGCTTTGTGGGCTGCGAGCATACATTGCAGGCTCGTGTCCAGTCTTTCATATACCAGTACCCCCAGGCTTCCTAGCCTTAAGAATCCTTAAGCTAATTCCTGTTGTTGTAATCTCTTAACGTTCAGATTTTACAGTTCCTGCTTCCAGGATTTGATGGCAACTTTAAGGTCTTAGTGTTTGCCCTTAGACCATCTGTGAGCTGCCTGGACCTAATCAGCTCATGGCTTTGGAAGTAATAATAATGATAACAACAATAACAATCTGTTGTCGTTGTTGCTATCTGAAGTGCTGTATAGATGTTTCTACAATAATACTGGTCGAAGAGGTTGAGACAAACAACCTGTTCCCAGTTTTCTTGTATTTTAGGTCCATGTCATGGCAAGCTAACGGGCTTAGTCACCTCTGATGGACATCTCTTTCTTTTCAAAGGATGGATCTGCTCATAGGTAAAGCTTTGCAAAAACTGCAAAGTGCCACATCGGAGCTCTTGAATTGGGACCATTTCCAGGCCTGATGTCCAGAAACTCATCCCTATGGGTGGTAAATTTAAAGAGGTAAGCTCTTTCAAATGTCCTGGAGGAAGAGTGCAAGAACAAATCTTAGCTGAGTACTTGAAGCTGCTGTAGAACGTGCTGGATCTGTCAAGCCCCAGGGCACAGGGCTGGCTTGGCTGACACCAGTCGCTGTGTTCTGTCCTCTCGTTTACTAGAACTGTCTCCTTATATGAAATACGCTGCTTTGCCTGGTTAGTGAGCGAGGAGGAAAGCAGAATGCCCTGTGTCAAGAGCACTTATTTTGAAAAGCTCTTGAACCTGCAGTAAATCAGAAGGTCTGGGTAAACTCATCCAGCTTTTAATTAGTGGGACGCCAGCTTTTTAAGGTATATTGCTTTGGCTGCAAGCACTGTTCTGACTGTCTTGCAGTAGGGAGGCAGTAACGTGTTTGGGCGTTGGGGTATTTTGGTCATTTATGGAGGGAGGGGGAGAGATAGCAAATCATAGTGTGGCAAATCAGAAGAAGAACTAATTATGCATATGTATTTCATTACACCCTTGGGCTGGCTTATTCCTAATGCTGAGAGTCAGTTCATCCTCCTTGACGTGGGAGGCCATGTGCACATAGGACATGTTGACCCATTAAAAGTTAACCTTAAAGATAATATCAGGAAACACTTCTAGAGCTAATATTAATACAACTGATATTGCACTGCAGGCCGGGCAGTCATCTGTTGGAAATGGGTCACTGAAACTAAACAAATTCACACCATCTGAGGCTCTGACCCATATGTAGATTTCAAACCGAGTGAACAAATTATGAGGGTGCTATTTTTGCATTTACTTTGAATTTGAAACGATGACACAGTCTCGGTTCTTAGTCAGTCAGACTTCCAGTAGCAGTGGATTTTTCTTAAAGGACTTGGGAGAATGACTCAAGGTTGAAAACTGGGACAAACAAGTTTATTTTTTTTTCCTGTCAAATGGCATCAGCAGCCTTAAACAAATTTTCTATCTGTTTGTTATTTTTGAAACTAGCCTGGAAATGAAAGACAGCTGCCTGCTTCTGTTTTCCTGCTTGAATTTGTTCTCCAAGCTAAACCCATGAGATGGCAAAATTTCCATTTGGATCCAAGAGAAGTTGCTGTTTGGGCAGAGTGGCTGCTGGTGGGACTGGGCCTTCCTCTCGCCCCCGTCAAGGCTGTGCTGCAGCCTGGGAGGCAGCTGGTGGGAATATAACCTTCTTTTTCTATAGGCACTGATGTCAGGGGGCTCTATAACTTCCTCACCGAACAGAGAGGAGGAGGAGGAGAAGGAAAGGGACAGAGACGCTGCAACTTCTCGTGGCACCTACAGTGCTGAGTTTTGCTGGAGATAGATGGCCACAGTCGCTGCACGTGGCAACTGTGTTTGTTTGCGTTCTGCTCACTACATCAGCTTCCCCTGAGATTTATTCTGACTTGCTGAACCATCCGAGCAGCTTTCAACTGCTGCTGGGTTTTTGGTTTTTTGGTTTTTTAGTTTTTGGTTTTAGTTTTTGGTTTAGTTTTTTTTTAGCAGAAAAGAAAAAATGCAACTTGATGAACTCTTTCCTACCCCTCCCACCTTTCTGTATGCGTGGAATTTCCCTCCCATGATGACATGTAGTGAAAGGGCAGGATCTGCAACATTCAGAGTGGTACCAGGGACGTTAGCGGGTTGTGGAGTGGAAATCTCAGGGCTAGAAACCAGAGGAGCTTCCCAGGCTGCTCTTGGAAAGGGTGTTTGTGGCTCCATGTATGTAGATGTGCCTGACAATTACATTAGTGGTGTTACTGTTCAATATTGAGAGAGATAGAATCATAGAATCGTTTTGGTTGGAAGAGACCCTCAAGATCATCGGGTCCAACCGTTAACCCAACACTGCCACTAAACCAGGTCCCTGAGAACCTCATCTACGCATCTTTTAAACATCTTCAGGGATGGTGATTCCACCACTTTCCTGGGCAGCCTGTTCCAGTGCCCAAAAACCCTTTCTGTGAATAAATTTTTCCTAATGTCCAATTTAAACCTTCCCTGGTGCAAGTTGAGGCCATTTCCTCTCATTGTATCACTTGCTACTTGGGAGAAGAGACCAACACCCTCCATGCTACAACCTCCTTTCAGGTAGTTGTAGACACAATAAGGTCTCCCCTCAGCCTCCTTTTCTCCAGCCTAAACAGCCCCAGTTCCCTCAGCTGCTCCCCATCAGACTTGTGCTCCAGAACCCTCACCAGCTTTGTTGCCCTTCTCTGAACTTGCTCCAGCTGGCACGAGCACTGAAAGGAGCGCAAGGCTTTTGAATAGTCAGCAAAGAGTGCAAGATAAGGGGAACTTGGCAAAGAGCTAAGTCTAACCTAAAGCTTTCCCTCTGGCGCAAACGCTCCACAGGTTCCCAGGGGGGCTGCCTGTCCGCTGTGAGCCCTGATGCTCCCGCGAGTCTGCGGTGGGAGACTGACAGGGATGGAGAAGCGTGTCTGTGTCTGCTCCGCTGCAGGCTGTGTGTCAGCAGTCCGTCCTGCTCCCAGCACGGCTGCACTGTCAGCGAGTGTGACTGGGTTAATGGAGTATGTCAAGGGACCGAGGGCAGGGTTTGGTGGTGAGCTACTGACTTGTCAGGCCTGGGGAAGTGGTATGTAACAGCTCAGCTTCTCGCACAGAATGAGCCTCTGGCTTGGGGCTGTGGTTTTTATGTTTATGCATATATATATACACACACACACATGCAGAATATGTATTTATATGTATATGTAATTGAAATGACTTGGATGGCTGATGGCAACACTGAGTTCAAGATAGTGCATTTCCAAAACCAGACAGCCTGATGATAACATGAGGTGCAGGAGATGAGCAGGGTTGTGACCGTACGGGAGGGCACGTTAAAACACAGCACATGAGCAGGGGACAGTGAATGGGAGAGGGCAGCATCGTCTGATGGCTGGGGGAGATGTCCCTCCTGGAAAGGCCTGAGCAGAACCATTCCTGTGACATCAACGGTGCCTAGTATCAGCGTTAGGTGGTCTGTCTGGTAGCAGTCCCAGCCCTGTGGTTGATGGTGTAACATTTCTTGAAGGGGTCTTGATCGGAACCCTTTGCTTTTTCCTGGCACAGTGGAGCAGGCATGAACTGAGATAAGGAAGTGGTTCATGGGGTTTGTTGGGAAAGGCTCATTCCCATCTTCTGCCTCTTCTAAGTCGTGTTGTTTATCTTTATGTCAGAGAAACCTTTCCACCTTTCATGGAATGACAAAGTGAAGGATATGTTCCTGCTTTGGAACATTTTTACCCTTCTGATTTCAGGTGTCATTTCCCCTTGCCAGTCTCAAGGCCACTCCAAAAAGCACCTAAACACCCAACAGAGGGAAATCTCGAAATACCATGATCTGCTAGGTTCAGACCAGCCTGCTGAAGGCTGTGCTGGGGAGTCCCTGGCTGTCAGTCACTGAAACGCAATGGGTGCAGAGCTCTGTAAGTGCTGCCTTGTGCTGGCGGAGGACTCACATGGAGCCCTTCCTGCACATATATCCTCGATTGTCCTGCATCTGGGGGTTGGTGACGTACAGTAGCTCTTTGCTGCTCTTGCTGGTCTTTCTCCCTTGTGAAGTGTCTTCACTCACCCAGTTAGAAGAAGGTATTGCGTTTGCTTCACTCTCGTTCTGTCCTGCAGGCTGTATGCAAAGGAGGAAGCATGATAAAGGCAGCATCTTCCCAGGATCCATGGGCTCTTTGAGAGATGATCAGAGGGAGGCCAGATGATCTGCACAACACGCACACCACTGTTTCTCGTCCCCAAAGGCAGCATCGGAGTGTTCTCCCCAGCCCCGCGCCCCCCGGCTTGCCCGATCGTTTCCGTATGTTTCGCAGCTGTGAGTGGGAGGTCCTGGAGCGATCCCTCCACATCCTCCAGGCCAGCGACTTCTACTGGGGCCCCTTGTCTGTGGGGGAGGCTCACGCCAAGCTCCAGCGGGAGCCCGTCGGCACCTACTTGGTGCGGGACAGCTCGCAGGGGAACTGCTTGTTCAGCCTGAGCGTGCGGATGCCAACGGGGCCTGTCAGCCTTCGAATCTCTTTCCAGGAGGGTTATTTCCGCCTGAAGAACTGGTTTTCAGACTGCGTGGTCCGGCTGCTGGAGCTGGTGGTGGCGGGGACCCGGAACAACCCCTTGCACTTTGATGAGATGGGGGGAACCCCCCTGGTCTTCTCCGAGCCCCTGTGCCGGAGCCGCCGGGCAGTGCCCACGCTGCGAGAACTGTGCTGCCGGAGCCTGCCTGCCAGCGCTGCCGTGGGGGACACAGCAGGACAGGGGGGCTCCTCGGGTTTGTGCCTGAGAGAGGAGGTGGTCTCACCCCTGGGTGGAAGAGGAGGGTCAGAGGGGAGCATCATCCCCGGCCCCTCTCCATCATGGGCTGGGAGATGACACCATGTGTCTGGGAGACGAAAGGAGGTGCCTGTTACATGGCTGTGCTGGTGGGATGCCTGCCACGCTGGTGGGGCTGGACTGGCTGCTGGGAGAGGAAGGGGAGGGCAGGGGGAGCAGGGCTGGAGCCCGCTGGCTGTGACGGCTGTGTCCTCGTACGTGCACAGCGTGTGTGACCTTCCCCAGAGATGCCTGGGGTAAAGCCAAATCTGAAGAGCAGAGATTTTCCCCCAGCCATCAAGTCCTGCTCATTGCTCCATTTGTAACGTATAAGCTTGAGAAGAAGGTGAGTTGCCTGTCCTCCCAGGTCAGCCCTGTGTTTTCCTCTGCCCTGAAGTGCCCAAGCTCGTTTCTGCTACAAATCTGCCCTCATGGTGTGCCTGAGCCCAGTCCCACAGCTGTGCAGCTTGGGCATCGGTGGTGCCGACCGGCTACCTACGTAGCTGCAGCAGAGCAAGAGCACGTTGTGCTCCTTGCAGCACGGATGTGATGCCCACCACTCCAGAGGCCAATATTTGCACAAGAGGGGAACCATTGCAGCCATGTACAATACATGCAGCTTCACTGGCTTTTGCATTGCTTTGTTTGAACAGATTTTTGGGAGCGCAGATGAGTTACGTTATGCTAAGGGCGTGGTATTCTTGCAGAGGTAACGCTCATCTGGAGAGTCGGGTCTGCTCCCAGAGGGTGTGAACGGATGGGATCCAGTGCCCTTTCTTGTGCTCATCTCACAGTGTGCTGCTGCCATCTACAGGAAATAAAGACATTTTGGTTTTGCCTTAAAAAGGGCAAAAAAAATTTTATACAATACTTTTTTAAAAATGTAATAAATGTGGTTTTTTATACTTATCTTCAAGAGTCAATGAATATATGGTGGTATTTTCATTCCCTTGCAGTACTGGAAACCTGGTTAGTTTAGTGCTCGGACAAGGTAATCAAACTGAAACTGGGCAAGTGAATTTTTTACAAAGATCAAAAGCAGGATGTAAATGAATGGTCCTGGATAGGAACAATAAGCTTAATTCATCTTATAATGTGATCAAGTAAAGAATTTTCTAAACATAAGATACTTCCTAAAAATGTAGGGGTGAGATTTCCAGAATTATTCTTAGTACCTTAAAATTTGTACTGAGTGTTTGAAAGAAACATCAGTAATTCAAGATCCTGCAACAGGGCACAGCATTAGTGGACTTGAACTGATGAGGATGTGAGTACAAATGGGGGGAGTGGAGTTGTCTTAAAGAAGGGTTATGGTTCACTTTAGGGGTGCAGGCAGGTATTGATGTCTTTGAAATAAGTGCCTGAAAACAGCTAAGTGAAAGGAGAAATTCAGATACTGTAAAATCTGAGCCAAGCCATTTTGTATGCTGCCAAGGATCCACAGGCAGGCGGGCAGCCTGCTCAGCCTGCCCCACCTTTCCCCTTCAGACCCGTACGGTGGGAAAAAGCAAAACGTGGAAAGAGATTACTCTGAATTTGCTCTTTTGGCTTCAGGTACGTTATCTGAGGAACCAAAGTGTGCGGTCAGCACAGAGAGAGAGAGATAGAGGCTGTGATTCATCGCAGGAGCCTGACTTAGACGCTTGGATTTATTCTCTGGAGGGCTCTGTCGTTCTGCTGATGGCAAGGTGCCTGGCTTCCTATCTCGGGGTGCTGGCTTATGAACCAAGGTAGTTAAATAAATGCTGGAGAAGCGGTCATCTTCTCCCTGCCGCCTGCTTCTCTCGGTCTCAGGGAAGCTGGGGGCAGCTGGATTGACCTGTGGCTGCTGCGGTTCAGCCTGGCGCAAAAGCACAAGCTGGGGTTGTTCCTTATCACAGGGCATGTCTGCATGATGGCAGTGACACCTGGGTAGGGTTTTGCTTGCTGCTGGAGCTGTAATCTTGTGCAGGGCCAGGGCAAAAAGCTAAACAGATAGCTGCTGCTGTTGTCATTGCTGTGTCCATTAGAGGTGGTGAATTGGAGCCCTCAGATGTCTGAGTCTGGCTGTGGTGCCCCAGGTGAGGGTTGGGGCACCCTGTGTTACCCCAAGCAGCATCACCAAGGGGGGCACCCTGAGAAAATAACTCTGTGCATCCCCTGCTCAAATACAGGCCCTGTCTCTCATGGTTATTGGTATCTCCAGCTCCTGAAGCAGCCATGTTCAGGCACTGTAATCCCTGCAAGGATGGCGCCTCTTGGTAGATGGCAAAGCTGAATCCTCCTGTGGGCTGTCTGGCAGCAAAGGCATCCAGCATCCTGGGCTGCACTGACAGGAGCAGCGCCAGCAGACAAGGGGACTGGTGACCTTCCTGTCCCACCACTCCTTAGACCCTAGCTGGAGTATTGCACCCAGTTTGGGGCTCCCTAGTGAAACAAAACCACAGTAAATTGCAGTGAGATGGCGAGGAAGGGGTGACCCCAAGAAGCTCAGGGGCTGGAGCACTTTACCTGTGAGGAAGGGCTGAGGGAGCTGGGCTTGTTCAGCTTGGAGATGGCTTCAGAGGGACCTAACATCAGCCTGTCTGTACCTACAAGGAGGTCCGTGAGGAGCCAGGCTCACCACAGTGGTGCATGGCAGATGTAGGGGAAACAAATCCAGGCTGGCTATGAAGGAGGTTTTTCCCCATGAGGGTAGAGGTTGCCCAGGGAGGTACAGTCTCCACACTTCGGAGTTTCAAGACCCAGCTGGATCAAGCCTGGAGCAACCTGGTGTGACCTCAGAGTGGGCCCTGGTGTGAGCCCCAGGTTGGACTAAAGACCTCCTGGGGTCCCTTATCCTGAACAACTCTGCAGTTCTGCATTTTCGCAGGGCAGGGAGGTGGGACTGGCCATGGAGGAGGTGGGGGTGGTGGTCCCGTCACTGGGCAACCAGGGTGGTGGTAGTGCCCACCTAGTACTGTGGCATGTTGGTAGGAGGAAAATCACTTCCTTCTTCCTTTCCCCATGCTACATGGAGCAACCTTTGGTCACACAGGTGCTCTGGGTGCTGCTGCCTGCCATGGGTTTGGCCTGGTCTCGGGCACCATCCCGTTCCTCACCCTCAGTGCTCTTTGGGCACAGCTCCAGCAGAGCACAAGTCTCCTGTGGCTCCTTTGCCCACCCAGCCCCTGTGGGTGTCTCAGGTGGCTCTGGGCACCTGTGTTTTGGGACCAAGCCCTGGTTCTCCAGTGAAGCCCCTGCCTCGGTGGGATCAGCCGCATGGCTGCCCTCCCTCTCTGCCCGCTGTGGCAGGAGCGGGACTGTCCCCACTGCCCTGAGCACCCTGCCTGTCCCCTCCCTCCTCATCTTCCTTGGGGGTGTTGTCACCGAGGCACCTTGGCTGCTTTCCCTTCAGAAAGTGGGGAGGGGGGAAGGAGTGGGCTAATTTCTTCCACGTTTATAGCCGAGCAGAGGAATGCTTCTGTTTTATGGCCCCAGTTATAGCTCGCAGAGGGAAGAGCTTTCTAACCGGATTGCTCTGACCTGGCTGTGAACCGCTCTCATTTGGCCAAAAACGAGCATCTTGGGTTGTGTGGCTGGGGGCTGCGGAAGAGCCCCGTTTGTGGCCAGAATTGTCCCTTAGGAGAATCACACCAAGGGAGGAGGATATAGTTTGGATTTTAATAAAGTCTGCTTTATTTTGTTCATTTATATATATATGGTTTTTAATTGCACAGCAAGTGCTCATCTCTGTCTTACAAGTAAGTCAATTCCATGCGGGGCTGTAGCGAATTGATTTGAGATCTGTGGATGGAAAGCAGTGAATGACTGCCAAGCATTGTTGTATTAGGAAGTTATAAAGCATATTATGGGTGAGTATCCTCATTATTCCCAAGGAGAGGTCGCTTTGCAGATCAGGATTGGTGGAAGAAAGGAAAACAATTTGGGAAGAACAGGAACGTGAAAAGTACATTGTCTGGGGCCAGCTTTACAGAGTCCTCCTTCGTTTTCTGCTTGGGCATTGAAAGAGAAACCTTTTTCCTTAAACTCCTGAGAAAAAGTTGGACAAGTAAAGCCGTACGAGTTTACTTCCATGAGGTGGCTGGAAACGTTGTCCTGCTGCTTTCATTAACGAGTGGGAGACATTCACTTTAATCACTCTGCCTCTGAACCCGTCTCTTTGCCATGTAGGAGCAGCTCCTGGTGGCCTCCATCCAAACGTCTCTTTTGGTGGCTCCTAAAGGGGCTTATAAAGAAATCACAAACTTCCTCAGAACCTCTTGAGCGCCATTTGGGGAACAGAAGAAAATTGTTTGCATTTTTATATGTTATGTTATACATTTCTCCAGATGACTCATTTCAGTTTGTCGAGGAAACTTTTACAGCCTTGCAGATGGTTTTTTTCAATCGTTCTTCCTAACAGCAGAAGTTGAAAAGTTTAGTCCTTGTGAGAGGGGCTTCCTCTACCGGGCTGCGGAGGGCCTGGATTTCGGTCCCAGCACACCACAGGCATCCAGTGCTCTTCATCTGCTCCCAACTAGCTGTCTGTTAGCAGTGTTCTAGGGCCCCAGGGGTTAATTTCCCAAAATCCTTCGCTGAAACTTGTTAATAACTTCCATATGTACCCCTGTGTGTGCACAGGAGGGGCCCCACAGCCAGCAGCTCTTGTAATAATACTTGATTACCTCTGACATAAGGGTCTGTGTGCCATTAGGGATCTGCCTCAATGGATCGGGATTCACTGAAAACCGCAAGTTTGTGCAAAACACATTTCAAAAAATTTATTAACA